>NW_012104710.1:829461-834315 GCF_000951045.1 Mandrillus leucophaeus | reverse complement strand
TAATGTTTGACACAGTAGTGTGTGGTCAATGAACAATGAGAGCTAAGTGGTTTTTTTGTTGGTTTGTTTGGTTTTTTTGAGACAGGGTCTCATTGCTGTCACCCAGGCTAGAATGCAGTGGCACCATCACTGTTCACTGCAGCCTTGACTTCCCAGGCTCAGGCGATCCTCTCACTGCAGCCTCCCAAGTAGTTGGGACTACAGGAACGTGCCATCATCCAGAGCTAGTTTTGTATCTTTAGTAGAGATGAGGTCTTGCCATGTTGCCCAGGCTGATTTCGACCTCCTTGGCTTAAGCAGTCCACCTGTCTGAGCCCTCCCAAAGTGCTGGGATTACAGACATGAGCCACCATGCCTGGCCTAAACCTCACAATACTTCTTTTTTTTTTTTTTTTTGAGACAGGGTCTCTCCCTGTTGCCCCTGCTGGAGTGCCGTGGTGCAATCTCTACTCGCTGCAACCTCTGCTTCCCAGGTTCAAGTGATTCTTGTGCCTGAGCCTCCAGAGTAGCTGGGACTACAGGCATGCACCACTACTCCTGGCTAATTTTTATATTGTTAGTAGAGATGGGGTTTCGCCAGGTTGGCCAGGCTGGTCTCGAACTCCTGGCCTCAAGTGATCTGTCCACCTCAGTCTCCCAAAGTTCTGGGATTACGGGTGTGAGCCACCGTGACCAGCCTCACAACATTTTTATTTATTCATTCATTTATTTATTTATTTATTATTTTTATTTTTTGAGATGGAGTTTCACTCTTGTTGTCCAGGCTGTAGGTCAGTGGTGCGATCATGTCTCACTGAAACCTCCACCTCCTGGGTTCAAGCGATTCTGCTGCCTCAGCCTCCTGAGTAGCTGGGACTACCTGTGTGCACCATTATGCCCGGCTAATTTTGTACTTTTAGTAGAGATGGGGTTTCACCCCACGTTGGTCTCGAACTCCTGACCTCAAGTGATCCGCCACCTTGGCCTCCCAAAGTCCTGGGATTACAGGTGTAAGCCACCATGCCCGGCCACAATACTTTATTTATTTATTTATTTATTTTTGAGACAGAGTTTCGCTTTTGTGGCCTAGGCTGGAATCTTGGCTCACTGTAACCTCTGCCTCCTGGGTTCAACTGATTTTCCTGCCTCAGCCTCCAGAGTAGCTGGAATTACAGGCAACTGCCACCACACCCAGCTAATTTTTGTATTTTTAGTAGAGATGGGGTTTCACCATGTCGGCCAGGCTGGTCCCAAACTCCTGACTTCAAGTGATCTGCCCGCCTTGGCCTTTCAAAGTGTTGGGATTACAGGCATGAGCTACCACACCAGGCCTACAATACTTCTAAGTCCATCTATTCTACTATACCTGCATTCATAATAGACATAATAAACATAACTTTAATGTGTAATCTAAAAATCATAAAACATCATATTTGACAGGTGTTTCAAAAGGCCGAAAAACTAATATTGAGTTTTAACCAAGCTCCCTAAAAGTTTTTACATAAATTCTAAATCAACAGATCCTTTAACTACCTTGGGTTCATTAACTATAATAAGAACTAATGTTTGTATATTACTTGAGTTTACAAGCCATTTTCCTTTAATCCCAACAACCCTATGAGGTTAGTAGAGCAGGTAGAAATCACTCACCAAAAGTTGAGACAAAAGCTGTATTATTGCTATATCTCCAAAGCAAAGTTTCAAGATTAGGGATGCAACTGTATTCTTTGAAAAGGAAAGATGTTTAATTCCTCTGGTTTTTCAGGCTGCTATGGAGTTAATGAATTTGTTCCACTCTTAATTTTTAAATCTGTGACTGCCAAAAAAGACACACAACTAGCCAAAAGAGGCATAGGGGAAATCTTTGCAAAACCACATTTCATACAATTTCTCTACATTTCCATCAAATCCTGTAATGAGAAAAAACTGTATGTTCTAGTTTTCTGGGACAAATTCTAAAAATAAGCTAGCTAAGGCATCACTGCATAAGACATACTTCAGGTAGGTCCAGGAATTCTTGTATGGATAACTTAAAGTAACATTGTACCAAAGTAAAAATACGTAATAGTGAAACAATTCACTATTACACAGAGACACTAGAGGTGTCTCTGCATATAGATCACTATACCAAGTATCAGCTGTCTCCCCGCCCTTTGACTGTCTGCTTACCTCCAGAGGCACAAGGACAGATGGTTTCTTTTTCAGCTCCTCACATTTTCTTTTCTTACAGATCTGATGGCTGTTCTTTCTGTTCTTGCAGTAAGTACATTCACCACAGTTGGTCTTCTGCTGGCAGGGTTCGCAGACCCCACATCGCTTTCTTTTCTTCTTTTCCAAAGTGGGTAGCAAAGTGGTATAGGAAGAAGAGGAGGTACTGACCATTGGCACTGGTATAGTCACCACTGTGGTGTTGACAACATGAACTGTGCTGGTTACACTGACCTGGGAGCTCCCTCTGTCTGATTTGCTGGGACCAGCCTGAGAGAGTTGGGCCATACCCAGTGAAGCATGGAAGAGTCCTCTCTCCGGGGCTAATGGGAACCCCTGAGTGTTAGCTGGCAGGAAGCTTATATGAACCTGCTTCTCATTTTCTACATTGCTTATAGCCATTACTGGAGGTAATGAATTTTTCTCTGAGATTGATGATGATTGAGGAGTGTGTCCTGAGCCCAAAGGCAAAATCTGTATAGCACCCTGGACTGCAAGTCCATATGAGACAGCGCCTTGGGGCTCAGGCCATTTGGAAGGAGCATTAAAGGTAGCAACTGGATTTGGAGAAACAGGAAGGAAGACAGGCAAGTCTGGGACAACACTCCCACTCATACCAAGAGTTTCCTGTTGGTCTAAAATAGTACCAAAGACCTCTCCTTGGACTGGAATAGCACCACGAATCTCTGGTAGATCTGGGGTCTCACGCAGGGCCTCACCATGAACTGGGTCAGCACCAGGAAGTTCCCATTGATGTGGGATAGCACCAAAGGCCTGTCCTAGGAAAGAGGTGGTATCAGAAACTTCCTGTTGATTTGCAGTAGCTTTGAAGGCCTCTTGATGATCTGGTTTAGCACCAAGGGTTGCTTGTTTTGAGCCTGCCAAGAGGAATTTTATTACGGAGGTAGGAGATGTAGACCCACCAAGAGCCAAGCAGTTTCTAAGGTTCAATTCAGGTATAACCTTATTAAGACTGGAGGTGGGGTAGCAATTATGTTCACTTTTAATGGGATCCAGGTAAGAATCAGATAACTTAAGAGATTCTACTCGTGAACCCAACTCTTCTAACTGAATGCTGGGGTTTCCTTGAGAGGTAACTCTGGGGGTTGCTCTTTGGGGAAAAGGAGCACACACTGTGTCCTGAGCAAACATTTTTGGGGAACCACTGGTATCATTAAATGTCTCTTCAGAGAATAGTCCTTCATCACAGCATGTTCCTTCCAGTGGCCCAGGAAGGATCTCAGCTGCAGGGCCACTGTGGGTAGGGATATTGATTTTGGAATCCTCAACTCTTTGGGACCAAGACTGAGTTGTCTCTTGGCTCTTACCTTTAAGTAAAGAGGGATTTTGTATACTGATTAGAGTCTCTATATCAGGAAGGACTTGGGTGTCTTGCATTGGAACCGAATCATTTTCTGAGTGCTTTACTCCCAAATCAGGGAGTATCTTATAATCACAATCATGTTGCTTTTCTAAACTCTTAGAAAGTGGAACCTTTTTGGATTTGGCTATGACCAGTGGGGGTTGGGAGAGTCGCCTGCTAAGAGAGGTGCTTCGTAGCGCCATTGTAAACCCATTGCAGGTTAAGGACTCTGGGTTCTGAAAAAGAACCTCAGTCCTATCCGAATTCATGCGTGCTGCTCCAGCTCTTGTCAGAAGGCTTCTGACTGGCATGGGTGGTTTAGGTTCTGTTTTTTTCTTAACATCTCTTTCTTGAATTAATTGCTTTAATTTTCCAGGGCTTAAAGTCTTGACTGATGCCACATTTTTGTTGGCTCCCTTGGTTGTCTTTCGTAGTTGGCTGTTTTTCTTTTTTTTGTTTACATCTTCCTTCCTGACTAATCTGGAAGGCCTTGCATGGCGGGATCGAGACATAGCTACAGAGTAGGAAAAAATGAAAGGGCACAGGAAACAGAGTCATTGGTCCTTTGGAAAGTCTCACTTCTGAGGAGAATCTGGATGCACTGCTCTTGAGCTCAGTCACACAAGGTTTTGGTCTGAAATAACAACAGAAAACACTGAAGTGAGTCTTTTTCCTATGCTTTTCCCTATTTGAAATAGAATATTCACTACTAATTGTTTTATTTTATTTTTTTGAGACAGGATCTCATTCTGTTGCCCAGGTTGGAGTGCAGAAGCATGATCACAGCTCACCACAGCCTGGACCTCCCCAGGCTCAAGTAATCTTCCCACCTCAGCCCCCCAAGTAGCTAGGACTGCAGGCTCACACCATCACACCCGGCTAATTTTTGTATTTTTTGTAGAGACTGGTTTTCGCCATGTTGCTCTGGCTGGTCTTTAACTGGGCTCAAGTCATCCACCTACCTTGGCCTCCCCTAGTAATGGGATTACAGGTGTGAGCCAGCATGCCTGGCCACTTAAAAGCAAGGACCAAGAGCGGTGGTTCATGCCTGTGATCCCAGCATTTTAGGAGACTGAGGCAGGAAGATAACTTGAGGCCAGGAGTTCAAGACCAGCTTGGGCAACACAGGCAGACTCCATCTCATAAAAGTAAAAATAGCGGCCGGGCGCGGTGGCTCAAGCCTGTAATCCCAGCACTTTGGGAGGCCGAGATGGGCGGATCACAAGGTCAGGAGATCAAGACCATCCTGGCTAACACGGTGAAACCCCGTCTCTACTAAAAAATACAAAAATCTAGCCGGGCGA
>NW_012104710.1:819356-829411 GCF_000951045.1 Mandrillus leucophaeus | reverse complement strand
TAGCCGGGCGAGGTGGCGGGCGCCTGTAGTCCCAGCTACTTGGGAGGCTGAGGCAGGAGAATGGGGTAAACCTGGGAGGCGGAGCTTGCAGTGAGCTGAGATCCGGCCACTGCACTCCAGCCTGGGCGACAGAGGGAGACTCTGCCTCAAAAAAATAAAAAAATAAAAAATAAAAATAGCAGCCAGGCGCGGTGGCTTATGCCTGTAACCCCAGCACTTTGGGAGGCCAAGGCAGGTGGATCACGAGGTCAGGAGTTCGAGACCAGTCTGGTGAACATGGTGAAACTCCGTCTCTCCTAACAATACGAAAATTGCCAGGCGCGGTGGCTCACGCCTGTAATCCCAGCACTTTGGGAGGCCGAGGCGGGCAGATCACAAGGTCAGGAGATTGAGATCATCCTGGCTAACGCGGTGAAAACCTGTCTCTACTAAAAATACAAAAAATTAGCCGGGTGTGGTGGTGGGCACCTACAGTCCCAGCTACTCAGCAAGCTGAGGCAGGAGAATGGCGTGAACCTGGGAGGCGGAGTTTGCAGTGAGCCGAGATCGCGCCACTGCACTCCAGCATGGGTGACAGAGGCAGACTCCGTCTCAAAATAAATAAATAAATAAATAATAATAATTAAAATAGTGGCCAGGCGCGGTGGCTCACGCCTCTAACCCCAGCACTTTGGGAGGCCAAGGTGGGCGGATCACGAGGTCAGGAGTTTGAGACCAGCCTGGCCAACATAGTGAAACCCCGTCTCCACTAAAAATACAAAAAAAATTAGCCGGGCGTGGTGGTGGGCACCTATAATTCCAGCTACTCGGGAGGCTGAGGCAGGAAAATGGCTTGAACCTGAGAGATGGAGGCTGCAGTGAGCTGAGATCGTGCCATTGCACTCCAGCTTGAGCAACAAGAGTGAAACTCCATCTCAAAAAAAAAAAAAAATTGCTGGGCATGGTGGTGCGCACCTATAAACCCAACTACTCAAGAGGCTGAGGTAGGAGAATCACTTGAACATGAGAGGCGGAGGTTATAGTGAGAGGAGATTGTGCCATTGCACTCCAGCCTTGGTGACAGAGCGAGACTCCATCTCAAAAAATGAAATGGAATGAAATGAAATGAAATGAAATAACAGGGCTGGGCGTGCTGGCTCATGCCTCTAATCCCAGCACTTTGGGAGGCCGAGGTGGTTGGAACATGAGGTCAGGAGATCGAGACCATCCTGGCTAACATGGTGAAACCCCGTCTCTACTAAAAATACAAAAAATTAGCCGGGCGTGGTGGTGGGTGCCTGTAGTCCCAGCTACTCCAGAGGCTGAGGCGGGAGAATGGCGTGAACCCGGGAGGCGGCGCTTGCAGTGAGCCGAGATCGCGCCACCGCACTCCAGCCTGGGCAACAGAGTGAGACTCTTGTCTCAAAAAAAAATTTTTTTTTTTTTTAATTTTTGGTAGAGATGGGGTTTCACCATGTTAGCCAGGATGGTCTCCATCTCCTGACCTCGTGATCCGCCCACCTCGGCCTCCCAAAGTGCTGGGATTACAGGCGTGAGCCACCACGCCCAGCCTAAAAATTTTTTTTAATAATTAAAATCATGGAACTGAGAATTGTTTACTGCAAAAGAAAATATAGTCAACACAGAAAGTACTAAAATATTCCAAGAGAATTAATGCAGGGACAGAAAACCAAATATCTTTTGCTCTCACTTATCAGGTACTCATGGGTATAAAGATGGCCATAATAGACACTGAGGACTACTAGAGAAGGAGGGAGGGATGAAGACAAGGGTTGAAAAACTATCTGGTACTGGCTGGATATGGTGGCTAATGCCTGTAATCCCAGCACTTCGGGAGGCCGAGGCAGGTGGATCACTTGAGGTCAGGAGTTCGAGACCAGCCTGGCCAACATGGTGAAACCGCGTCTCTACTAAAAATACAAAAATTAGCTGGGCATGGTGGCGGGCACCTGTAATCCCAGCTACCCGGGAGGCTGAGGCAGGAGAATCACTTGAACCTGGGAAGCAGAGGTTGCAGTGAGCCAAGATCGCACCACAGCACTCCAGCCTGGGTGACAGAGCGAGACTCCATCTCAAAAAAAAAAAAAAGAAAAACTATTGGGTGCTATGTTCACTACCTGGGTGACAGGAGCAGTTGCACCCCAAACCACAGCATCACACAATATTCCCATGTAACAAACCTGCACATGTACCCCCGAACCTAAAAGAAGAGTTGAAATTATTTAAAAAAAAAAAAAAATACTAAAGTATCCTTTAAACCTTAGATTCACTATAAAGCTTCTTTAGTTGCCTCAACAAATGATTTAAGTTGATGAAGTTCCTCAAATAAGGTAAGCATGGGGTTTTCTCTGTATTAGAAACCACACTTCTTGTAGTTTCATGCATGATTTTATTGATTTTTATGTATTTATTTTTTTGAGACAGGTCTCCCTCTGTTGCCCAGGTTGCAGTGCAGTGACATAATCATACCTCACTGTAACCTTGAACTCCTGGCCCCAAGCAACCCTCCCTGCCTCCCAAAGTGCTGGGATTGCGGGTGTGAATCAGCATGCCCAGCCATTATATGTGTTTTAAAGCTTAAATCCCAATCTTTACAAATGTGGATACTTTAAAAATTATCTCTTTCCTGAGCACATCCCTATACAGGGAGAAGTATCATCTGTTTGACAGTAAAGTTGGTTAAACCAGAAGAAGAGGTTTATATAACGTAAGAAACTCTCCTCCGTGGAGATCCAACACTTCCTACCACATTCCAATTAACAATCCACAAATTTTGAGCTTTTCACATGCACACCAAAACAGTATAAAGTCTCAGGAGACAGTATTGACAAATTAGGTTACAGATAAGACACATAGGTCCAATACATCTGTTGAGTACCTGCTATGTCTAAGGAAGGCATTGTGGTGGACACTCCCCAAACCCAGAAATGTCCCTCTTTTCTTTCTCCTGACTCAATTCAAAGACTGCTGGTTCTAAAATTCCTTCTAAAAGATCCCACAAGTCTTTTTCTTTCTTTCTTTTTTTTTTTTGAGAGAGGGTCTCACCCGGACTGGAGTGCAGTAGTGCAAACTCAGCTCACTACAGCCTCAACCTCCTGGGCTCAAGCAATCCTGCCACCTCAGCTGCCCCAATAGCTGGGACCACAGGCATGTGCCACCATGCCTCCTGAGTAGCTGGGACTACAGGTGCCTGCCACCACGCCCGGCTAATTTTTTGTATTTTTAGTAGAGATGAGGTTTCACCGTGTTAGCCAGGATGGTCTCGATCTCCTGACCTCATGATCCACCCGCCCGGCCAGGAGTTTCGCTCTTATTGCCCAGGCTGGAGTGCAATGGCACGATCTTGGCATGTTGAGTAGGCTGGTCTCCAATCTGCGACCTCAGGTTATCTACCCACCTCAGCCTCCCAAAGTCTGAGAAAAATTAAAAATAGATTAAAAAAACAAACCCGGTCAGGCACAGTGGCTCACGCCTGTAATCCCAGCACTATGGGAGGCTGAGAAGGGCAGATCACCTGAGGTCAGGAGTTTGAGACCAGAGTGACCAACATGGAGAAACTCCATCTCTACTAAAAATACAAAATTAGCCAGTCGTGGTAGTACATGCCTGTAATCCCAGCTACTTGGGAGGCTGAGGCAGGAGAATCACTGGAACCCTCCCCGGTTCAATCTGTTTAAAAATTACTGATCTGACCCAGGTAATCCTGGGACCTATTGGTTAGTTTCAGGTCTAGAGATGATCTCACATCAAAAAGTCCTGGGTTTGAATCTGTGATCACCAGCTATGTGTCCAGAGAACTGCTTAACTGAGTCCATGTTCCTTCATCAAAAATGAGGTAGTTTTGAGGTTTCAATAGGCTCCCACAGGAAAAACCTAGTGGCATTGGTTTCATCCTTGTGGTATCTGTGGTTGAGTGTAAGGGGACATGGGTAGCAGAGTAAAAAGATGGACGTTGGAAGTAGGCTGACCTGGGTTCAGTTTTCAGTTTATAAATATTAGTAGATTGTGACAAGTTTCTTGGTATCTTTATACCTATGTTTCTTCGTGTGTAATACAAAAGAAAGTCTAATAGTGTTGACCTCACTGGGTTATCATGAGAATAAAATGAAATAATATGTGTAAAGGCTTAGCACAGGGCTCGCGCATGATAGGTGTTTCATAAATAGGAGCTAAAAAAAAAAAAAAGAAGGCTGTTTGCAACTTCAAAATACAAAAAAAAAAAAAGAGAAAGAGAAAATAAGTGGTAGTTATCATTATTATGGAACCAGTTTAACCCAGACTTTGTTATATTCTCCAGACCAAGATCTCCTTTTGGTTCTGTTCCCACCTTACGCACTAAGTAGGTTACACACATAAGAGTTCCCAGAGCACACTACATTTAGTCAATGTAATGTGTCTTTAAGACTTTTAAAATAGACATTAGCGATAACATCAAATACACAAAAAATAACATTTTGATAAATCTGTACTAAATACAAACACTAGGCCGGAGAATACTTCACTTGAATTCTTGGCATCTAAGCTTACTGCTTTCCCCTTCTTCCAAAAAAAAAAAAAGTTTTGGCTTGCAGTAATTCAGTCTTTGGCTGTGAAAAACTGAAGGATATTTTCTCCAAAGACCACTGCTTTTTGTACAAGATTTTCAGAAAACGAATTTCCAAAAAGTCAACAAATACCTTTATCGGGATGCATTTTTCATTATAAAAAGCAATTCATTTTAATCTCTCAAAATTCAACACTATCATTAAAAGCATGCTTTCTCTCTTGTATCAAGATTATACTGCTAAAAAATTATTAGGAGTATATAATCTAGTCATTGCAATCAGCCACAAAAATTAAAATTCATATATGTAGGCAAGTAATCTGGGTATGCCAGAGGGTGTCATGGGATCTGCTTTGAAAGTGGTTTACAATTTGATCTCTGTCTCTCCTATATTCTTTTATATTTTTAAATTGAAGTGCTTTAGAAATTCAGACTTGTAATTAAGATAATGTTTATCATTCAAACCCTATCTCCTAAAAAACAGCCTGTCAAGGAAATAGAAAAGGTATGAACAACATGGATTGCGAAGATGTGGCCTCTTTAAATGGTAACAGCCTTTTTACGAGATCACGAAAGAGGCCAATGACCCCTGAAAAACCCAACTGCAGGGGAGAAAATCACTGAGTACCACCCAGCCAAGGAATCAGAGACAACCAGAAACAAAATAAGGACTCCTTCCGGCAAGACCCTGATTTTTATCACTCTTGGCTCCACTATTGAAACATAAACTTCTTTTGTGACAAACTAAGTTGTCCCAAGAGCCGAACTCATGGAGTAAGGGTAGCAAGCTTATCCTGAAATTTGTGGAGGCAAGGGGAAGAGAATGTAGTCCACTCCATTAAATAGGTCCACATTTAAATATGGAATTACCTCAAAGACCTCTGGAAATTAATTTCTTTTTTGTAAACATTATTAAATGATTTACTTCCATTTTTAGTGCTTCTATCATAGAGTATTCAATTCATACAAAAATGTGTGTGTGTGCATGCATATATATATATATATATATATATATTTTTTTTTTTTTTTAACAGAGTCTTGCTCTGTCGCTCATGTGTATCAAGGATCACTGTAGCCTTGACCTCCTGGGCTTAAGTGATCCTCCCACCTCAGCTTCCCAAGTAGCTGGGACTACAGGCACGTGCCACCACACCAGGCTAATTTTTTCTTTCTTTTGTGAAGACTCACTATGCTGCCCAGGCCACTCTCAAACTCCTAGCTTCAAGTCATCTGCCCTCCTGAGCCTCTTAAAGTGCTGGGACTACAGGTGTGGGCCACCATGTCCAGCAAAAATGTGTATTTTCAAATAAATACTCACATGAACTAAAATATTTCCAGCAGTCAAATCTCCCCTGTGTACACTCTTCCCTAATTCTACTTCCATTTTTCATGTCTGATAAAAATTGATATTTCAATGCCTCTCAATATTCGTTTTTTTTTTTTTTTTTTTTTTGAGACAGGTCTTGCTCTGTTGCCCAGGCTGGAGTGCAGTGCTGTGATCACTAACTATAGCCTTAAACTCCTAGACTCAAGTGATCCTCCCATCTCAGCCACCCAACTACAAGCACAGGCCACCATGCCTGGCTAAGTTCTTTTTATTTTTTGTAGAGATGAGGATTGATCTCACTATGTTGCCCAGACGGGTCTCAAACTCCTAGCCTCAAATGATCCTTCTGCCTCAGCCTCCCAAAACACTGGGATTACAGGCATGAGAAAGTTACTTTTATTCTAACCTGGAATGTCTTCAAGAGTCCGTGAAAGTGCTGCAGAGATAGCTTCATGATAAAATGATATGAGAAGAAAATAAGACTGGAGACCCTGTTATTAAGCATATATCATTGGCCCAAGAGGGGAATCATGTGCAATTAATGGACACCATCCTGTGAGTTCTAACTGTCATGGAAGGGAAAAACGAAAAACCATTTCTGTGATGTGAAACATTACTCAATCAACAGATCTTTACACCAGAGAGCACCAAGACCCCCAAACAACAACAGAACATTATTTTGGTCAGGCACCGTGGCTCACGCCTATAATCCCAGCACTTTGGGAAACTGAGGCAGGTGGATCACTTGAAGTCAGAAGTTCGAGACCAGCCTGGCCAACATGGTGAATCCCTGTCTCTACTAAAAATACAAAAATTAGCCGGGCATGGTAGCGCTTGCCTGTAATCCTAGCTACTTGGGAAGCTGAGGCAGGAGAATCACTTGAACCCAGGAGCTGAAGGTTGCAGTGAGCTGAGATCACACCACTACACTCCAGCCTGGGCCACAGAGCGAGACTCTGAAAACAAAAAAAAAAAGGAAAACAATAGAACATTTTCCCCCATAAAATGTCTTTGTGACAAGGGAACTACAGAGTATGCGATCCAAAATTATAGGCCAGGAGATAATAACCCAACTAAATTTTTAAAATAATTACCTTGCTTAGAGAATGAAAAGCTGGCTTCTTAAAGTGTAAGGGTTTTCTGTAGAGAACTGGCGGGTGTGGTGGTTCTTGTCTGTAATCTAAGCATTTTGGGAGGCCGAGGCAGGCGGATCACCTGAGGTCAGGAGTTCAAGACCAGCCTGGCCAACACAGTGAAACCCTGTCTCTACTAAAAATACAAAAATTAGTCAGGTGTGGTGGCACACGCCTGTAATCTCAGTTACTCCGGTGGCTGAGGCAGGAGAATTGCTTGAACCCGGGAGGCAGAGGTTGCAGTAAGCCAAGATCACACCACTGCACTCTAGCCTGGGAGACAGAGACTCAAAAAACAAACAAACAAACAAAAAACAAACAACAAAAAACAAACAAAAAACTAGTATTGATAGCAACATGTCAGAAAGATCCTCTCCCACCTATATCCGTCCTTTTTCTGGATTCCCCCAAAATCCTCTGGGCAAAAATGCTTAATTGATGTAACGATCCAGCCTGCATGTTAATTTAAAGTCATATTTCAATTCTTTCCACTACCAGCAGTGGCCAAAAACGTGGTATTTGCACACATAGAGCTAGTTGCAACAGACTGATTTCATAGTCCCTCCATTCAGCTCCACAGAACTTAAAGGCTCTTGCACTTGGCTGAGAAAAACAAGATTTAGAACATTTATTTTAAAAAGGCAGCACCCGGCTCAGTTTCCTCCAGCAACTAAGTTCTACCTCTAAAGGAAGAGTAGGCAGGCAACTGCTTGCAGTTCCTAGATAGTTTTCTACCACAGGAAGTGTAAGAGCCCTCGGCACATGTAAAAGCTGTTCAGGGAAACTCACTAGAATGCCAGCACATTTAGTCAATGGCTCCTTCCATATGTAAAACACCCCTCTGCCCTGCAGAGAGGAAGGGGGAAAAGGGGGGGAAAGGGCCAAGAAAAGGGAAGGGAGACGTTAGAATGGACATAGAACGGTCCTTCCAAAGACAAGAAAGGCATAAAACACATTAGGAGGAAGTAGAAGAAAAAGCATGAGAAGGAAGAAAATGCCCAAAAAGAAAACAAAAAAGGCCAAAAACGAAAGAAGGGAAAGAATTTTATAGTAAAAAACTGAGGAAGGGGAAAAATTACTTACAGTAAAAACTGAGGAAGGGGTTCGACATCTATAGTAATAAAACTAGAATATTAAAAGACAACTGAGATCAAAAGGCCAAAGACTAAAAGACCAAGGGGAGAGGGGAAATCAAATGTGCAGGAAAGGAAAGATACGGACGCTCAGAAGGTGGGGGAGGGGAGACAAATCAGATGGGAGAAGGAAGAGAAACAAAGGGCAGGGACAGTGGAGACCCAACCCTCCCACCCATCCATTCTGGAAGACCAGCCCGGAGAGCGATAGTTAACTCTCATTAAAATGGAAAGTGGCAGTCCCAGAGTTGTAAGCCTGGACTCCTCATCTTTGCAAAGAGAAAAGGACACTGTCTGCCATTTCCCGTATATCTTGATTCTGAAATTTGATTGAAACTACAACTTAGCTTTAAAGACAGAGAGGTTGACAAGCTAATTAAAACCCCTTAATTGGGGAAAAGGGGGACCCCTATGACCAATACCGATAAAATCGGGAAACACACCAAAAACCACCTAAGTCTTTTGATTCTTGGTTTGATTCACCTAAGTCTTTTGATTATTAACTCATACTAATCTCCTTATTTCCGTACCTATCTACATGTACCCCTGCCCCTGGTTTAATTGTAGTCATAAATTCGTAATATGCTCCAAATAACCGTTGCCCTAACTGGTTAAGAAGCTCCTTTTCCATATTTTTTCGTATCCTGAGGCCTAATTAAACCATTGCTTTTATTTTACTTTATATTGGGGGTGGGGACGCCGAGCACACTCAGGTCCAGGGGAGACCTGGGGCTGCTGCTATGCAGCGCCGCTCTTCCAGTGGCGCGCGCGGCTCACCCCGCCGGCCCAGGTCTGTGTACCTAATCCTGTTCTCGCTCCAAGGTCTTAAAGCACTTTTCAAACATTTCTTCAAAAACCGGTCATTACTAGGACGTATTGTGCAGCTCGTTTAGTGCCCCAGAGTGGAACCGGGGCGGAGGCGAAGAGGCACCCTAAGAGACGTATGCAGAAAGGTTGGTTAATTTGGGAGAAGGACGAGTTGGGGGCGCGGGAAAGACTCCGAGGCTGAACCTTTAAATGTTCTTTTGGAGACACTTTAGTTTTTAATGGATCAGAAATGCCCAGCCTGGGTTTCTCGTTCACGTGGAAAGATTACCAGCGCCGGCCAGTCCCCTTCCAGACCACTTCTTGTAGAATATATATATATATAGAGAGAGAGAGAGAGAGAGAGAGAGAGACACAGAGAGACAGATAGAGAGAGAGAGAGAGAGAGAGAGAGAGAAGAGCCCGGGGCGAGCGAGGGGGGACCGGAGCGGGGAAGAGGGAAGGAGGGAAGCACAGAGAGGGGAAGAGCATTTACTCTCTGGGGGCGGTAGATTGCGCGGCAGCCTCCTAGCCCTCGGGCGAGGACCAGGCCCCTCACGTGCTGCACGACTAGCCCTAGCACCAAGCTCCGCGCACCTCCCACCCTCAGGGCCCGCTCCGGGATCCCGCCAGACGGGGATTGATGGGATCGCAACGCCAGCGCGTCCTGCGACCCAGTGGTGCTCACAAATGAGTTTCTTAAATGCCATTTTGACAGAACACACTCTACTCCGTATTCCCTTCTTCCCTGATCCTTAACAACTCCAAGCCAACTCCTAGCAAGACTCCACCACTGCCTCCACTCCAAACGTTTCATCCCTGGAGCCGTCCTCCCACAACTCTCGGGGAGACAGGCGCCAGAGCGTTTCCCCATCAACCTGTCTCTCATATAAATATGGAGGGAGGAAGAAAACTTGTTTAGGGGGTACGCTTGAGCACGGGACAGCCCGGGCTCCCCACTCACAACTTGCACAGACTCTAGCCTCTCCTTATCCCGAGGCGCCCGGACCTCCGACTCCCCAAAGGGGCCAGGGAACCACTGGCACATTCAGCCATCTCCCCCAAGCCACACTTGCCCTCCCCCAGCCCTTTTTCAGCGCAGCCCGGGGTCAGAG
>NW_012104710.1:818357-818955 GCF_000951045.1 Mandrillus leucophaeus | reverse complement strand
GCGAGAGGCGCGGGCGGGTAGGGGAGGGCGCCTACCGGCTCCCAGTACAGTCAAGGCCGGAGCCCCCGAGGTGGGGAGTCGGTTCCCAAAGGTCCACAGTGGAGAGGCAGGTAGGGCTGCATGACTTGGGCGGGGCAGGGGGGTGTCCCGGGGGGCAGACCCGGGAGTAGAGGGGCCAGCGGCTGCGCGCACAAAGCGGCGCCGGAGCAGACTGCGCGGCCACTCCCCGCCAGGTCAGCCCCCCGGAGCAGCAGTGTCTCCCCAGGACAGACCTCAGGGAGTGAAGCTGAGGCTCTGCCTTCGCTGGACCCTGCACAGTTGAGCGACAGGCAAAACGCGAGCTGGATTTACCCAAACTGGAGCTGGAATCCCTCCTCGACTCCCTCTCGACCCCCTCCCCTCCCCCTCGTTCTCCACCTCTCTCAACACACACACACACACAGTTTTACAGTCTGCCCTTATTTCCTGTCTCTTATACACATCTAGATGTGTATAAGAGACAGCTACAAGCACAGGCCACCATGCCTGGCTAAGTTCTTTTTATTTTTTGTAGAGATGAGGATTGATCTCACTATGTTGCCCAGACGGGTCTCAAACT
>NW_012104710.1:817876-818307 GCF_000951045.1 Mandrillus leucophaeus | reverse complement strand
CTCTCTCTCTCTCTGTCTCCGAAGAAGTAGTAGAGAGGTGTCAAGATTTTGTCATTACCTTTTTTCCCAGGAGAACTCTAGAAAAAGTTTTTAGGATCTCTAAATTGCATGTTTATAAACGTATGAAGAAGGTGCCAGGTCAGAGATGACACCATTGAGCAATATCTAGGTCGCCAGCAACGGAAAACCGCCCTCAACACCAAAGAGAGAAACCAGATGAGGGCTGTGTTCCCTGACTCTGGGCTGGATGTCTGCAAAGTTCATCATAATGTTTCTGTTAGCTATTTGGCCCTGGACCTCAGTGGTGGTCGTATTCGCTTTATGAATGAAGAAATGAAAGTGCGCCGGGCGCGGTGGCTCACGCCTGTAATCCCAGCACTTTGGGAGGCCGAGACGGGCGGATCACGAGGTCAGGAGATCGAGACCATCCT
>NW_012104710.1:809668-816296 GCF_000951045.1 Mandrillus leucophaeus | reverse complement strand
CCAGGCTGGAGTGCAGTGGCCGGATCTCAGCTCACTGCAAGCTCCGCTTCCTGGGTTTACGCCATTCTCCTGCCTCAGCCTCCGGAGTAGCTGGGACTACAGGCGCCCGCCACCTCACCCGGCTAGTTTTTGTATTTTTTAATAGAGACGGAGTTTCACCATGTTAACCAGGATGGTCTTGATCTCCTGACCTGGTGATCCGCCGGTTCTCGGCCTCCCAAAGTGCTGGGATTACAGGCTTGAACCACCGCGCCCGGCCTGAAATAAATTTTATATGACCCGTTGATGGTATAGTGGTTAGCATAGCTGCCTTCCATGAAATAAATCTTATGGACAAAAATTGACCCTTCTAAATCAATACTTCAAAAAGCTTACTTATTAATACCTTGTTAGAAACATTCTACCTAGGCCGGGCACGGTGGCTCACGCCTGTAATCCCAGCACTTTGGGAGGCCAAGGTGGGTGGATCACGAGGTCAGGAGATCCAGACCATCCTGGTTAACGGTGACACCCCGTCCCTACTAAAACTTCAAAAAATTAGCCGGGCCCGGTGGTGGGCGCCTGTAGTCCCAGCTACTCAGGAGGCTGAGGTAGGAGAAGGGCGTGAACCCGGGAGGTGGAGCTTACAGTGAGCCGAGATCGTGCCACAGCACTCCAGCCTGGGCGACAGAGGGAGACTCCCTCTTAAAAAAAAAAAAAAGAAAAGAAACATTCTACCTAGATTTAAAAAAAAAAAGGAATGCAGGGAGAGTTTGACTTAAAAACTTGATTTTCAAGGCTGGGCACACACCTATAATCCTAACACTTTGAGAGGCAGGGGCAGGAGGACTGTTTGAGCCCAGGAGTTTCAGGTTGCAGTGAGCTTTGGTAAAGCCACTGCACTCCAGCCTGAGCGACAGGGCAAGACACTGTCTCAAAAAAAAATCCTTACTTTCAGGTGGGCATAATAGTGTGCACCATCCCAGCTACTTGGGAGGCTGAGGCAAGAGGATTGCTTGAGCCCAAGAGTTTGAGGCCATCCTGGGCAACCATAGCAAGACCCATCTCCCTGCCCCCGAAGGAAGGAAAAGGAAAAATCCAACATAACATAATTTTCATGAAGAACAAAAGGAAAAGGACTATCATAAAATAGCGATATCATGGCTTTTGTCAATTAACTGGATTAACTTTAAAATGTATTGAAATACGAAAATCATACCACTATATAGAATGATGTCCATGGTAACACTAATTCCCCTAATGTACCTTGAGTCCCTACTTAGTGCCAGACACAGTTCCAAACTCGGGGAAACAAAAGTGAGCAAAAGGAAACCTCGGTCCTTGCAGAGCTTGCATTTCATCGTGTTGTAGGAGTTGGGGCACAGAAAATAAAGACAACAAATGAGCAGAATATATAGTTTATCAGATAGTGATAGCACCGGGATAAAGTGGGGGAGAAAGGCAGGGAAGAGGACGAGGAATGCTGGGGAAGAGTGCAACTAAAAAAAAAAAATAGCCAGGTGCGGTGGCTCACGCCTGTAATCTCAGCACTTTGGGAGGCCAAGGTGGGCAGATCATGAGGTCAAGATCAACTCCATCCTGACCAACATGGTGAAACCCAGTTTCTACTAAAAATACAAAACTTAGCTGGGCGTGGTGACACGCACCTGTAATCCCAGGAACTTGGGAGGCTGAGGTAGGAGAATTGCTTGAACCCGGAAGGCGGAGGCTGCAGTGAGCCAAGATGGTGCCACTGCACTCCAGCCTACAGCCTGGTAACACAGCAACACTCTGTCTCAAACACACACACACACACACACAAAATACACAGGGCTCAGGGCTCAGTGGCTCATGCTTGTAATTTCATCACTTAGGGAGGCAGAGGCGGGAGGATCACTTGAACCCAAGAGATCGAGACCAGCCTGGGCAACTTAGTGAAATCTCTACTAAAAATATAAAAATTAGCCAGGCATGGTGGTGCATGCCTGTTGTCCCAGCTACTCCGGAAGCTGAGATGGGAGAATCGACTGAGCCTGGGAGGTAGTTGCAGTGAGCGAAGATCGCACCGCTTGCATTTCAGCCTGGAAGAAAGATCAAGACCCTGTGTCAAAATAAAATAAAATAAAATAATAAAATAATACCCAATGAGTGTTTCTAAAAGGATTCTAACTGCATGTGTGCTTCTAAAAGAATCGTGTGTGTGTGTGTGTGTGTTTTGTTCTGGGTTTTTCTTTCGAGATGGAGTCTTGCTCTGTCACCCAGGCTGGAGTGCAGTGGCCTGATCTCGTCTCACTGCAACCTTTGCCTCACAGGTTCAAGCAATTCTCCTGCTTTAGCCTCCTGAGTAGCTGGGACTACAGGCACGCACCACCACGCCTGGCTAATTTGTGTTTTTTTAGCAGAGACAGGATTTCACCTTGTTGGTCAGGCTGGTCTTGAACTCCTGACCTCAGGTGATCCACTTACCTTGGCCTCCCAAAGAGCCAATGCACCTGGCCTGTTTGCTTTTGAGAGGGAGTCTCACTCAGTGGCCCAGGCTGGAGTGCAGTAGTGCAATCTTGTCTCACTGCAACCTTCACTTCCCAAGTTCAAGCGATTCTTGTATCTCATCCTCCCAAGTAGCTGTGATCACAGGCATGAGCCAATGCCCCCAACCAGGATTGTAATTTTGAATTCAGCAATCAAGGAAAACCACATTGAGTAGATCTGTAAAAAGTAAGGGAGGAAGCTGGAGGAAGATTTCAGGCTTAGGAAAAAAGCAAGTGCAAAGGCTCTGAAGGCTCAATTGTCTCTGCGTAAATAAAATATTTTCATCATGTTTCACAGTGGTGAAAAACTGGAAACCATCTGAATGTCCATCAGAAAAGGACAGGTCCCTCCCACTGGCCAAGTCTGGGACAATTTTGAGTTTGGGAAAGAGTTATCTTGGAGAAACAAACTGAGAGTCCTCAGCATGTAGATGATATTAAAAACCACCTTGGCAGCCAGCAACCTGATCGGGCTCCTCTATCAGGAAAGGGGCCAGATGTTTCCATAAAGTCTAAAAGGTTTAACAAGTCATGAGGTGTCTACTCAAGGAGAAAAAAATAAAGTGCAATTCTTTCTGGACATCAATAACAAAGAATAAATGTTTAGGTAATTTTCCACTATCTTTTTTTTTCGAGATGGAGTCTTGCTCTGTCGCCCAGACTGGAGTGCAGTGGCGCATCTCAGTTCACTGCAGCTTCCACCTCCCGGGTTCACACCATTCTCCTGCCTCAGCCTCCCAAGTAGCTGGGACTACAGGTGCCCGCCACCAAGCCCAGCTAATTTTTTGTATTTTTTAAGTAGAGATGGAGTTTCACCGTGTTAGCCAGGATGGTCTCGATCTCCTGACCTTGTGATCCATCCACCTTGGCCTCCCAAAGTGCTGGGATTATAGGCGTGAGCCACCGCGCCCGGCCTCTACTATCCTTATAATTAACTTACTCCATTTTCTCCCCCAAGTAACAGCAAGAATTCATGTCTTTTTTCCAGTCACCTCTTTTAAAAAGAGGTGTGAGGCCGGGCGCGGTGGCTCAAGCCTGTAATCCCAGCACTTTGGGAGGCCGAGACGGGCAGATCACGAGGTTAGGAGATCGAGACCATCCTGGCTAACATGGTGAAACCCTGTCTCTAAAAAAAAAAAAAAATTAAAAAATACAAAAAACTAGCCGGGGGAGGTGGCAGGCGCCTGTAGTCCCAGCTACTCGGGAGGCTGAGGCAGGAGAATGGCGTAAACCTCGGAGGCGGAGCTTGCAGTGAGCTGAGATCCGGCCACTGCACTCCAGCCTGGGCGATAGAGCGAGACTCCGCCTCAAAAAAAAAAAAAAAAGAGGTGTGAAAATTATGTCATAAGGGTATTGGAACTGCACTTATCTAACTCATCCAAACCTAACTCAAGTTCCCTCTAAAGTTATTTCTCATTTTACTATTGCTCTATCTCTAAAACAGCTTAGCTACTCTGCTTACTAAATTGTCTTGGTTAGTGACCTGACAGCGGTGGAAATTATATGTATAATATAGCATAACCTCCTCAAACACACATATACACACAGAGATTCTTTCCTAAAGAATATAACCTCAGTGGGGTATCGTGGCTCACACCTGTAATCCCAGCACTTTGGGAGGCCAAGGCAGGTGGATCAGGAGGTCAGGAGCTCACGACCAGCCTGGCCAAGAAGGTGCAACCCTGTCTCTACTAAAAATACAAAAATTAGCCAGGCATGGTGGTGGGCGCCTGTAATCCCAGCTACTGGGGAGGCTGAGGCAGGAGAATTGCTTGAACCCGGGAGGCAGAGGTTGCAGTGAGCTGAGATCACACCACTACACTCCAGCCTGGGTGACAGACCAAGACTCCGTCTCAAAAAAAAAGAATATAATCTCCATTGGACAAAATTTTAAAATTTGGCAATACTAAGTGTTAGGAATCTTATACGGTCCTAGTATTATAAATTATATAGTAACTAAGGAAGACAGACTCATTATTTCCTATAAGGCGATCAGGGTCTGATGAGATAGAGAAAGAGAGAGAGAGGGAGAGAGAGAAATGAATTGGGGCTAGATGGCCCATGCCTGGGGACCAGCTACTTAGGATGCTGACATGGGAGGAGTTTGAGACCAACCTGAGCAACATAGGAAGACCCTAACTCAGTAAATAAATAAATAAAATAAAAAATAAAATAGGCTGGGCGCCATGGCTCATGCCTGTAATCCTAGCACTTTAGGAGGCTGAGGCGGGTGGATCACGAGGTCAGGAGTTTCGTTTTTTGTTTTGTTTTGTTTTGAGACGGAATCTCCCTCAGTCGCCCAGGCTTGAGTGCAGTGGCGTGATCTCAGTTCATTACAATCTCCGCCTCCCAGATTCAAGCAATTCTCCTGCGTCAGCCTCAAGAGTAGCTGGGACTACAGGCGCACATCGCCACGCCCAGCTAATTTTTTTTGTATTTTAGTAGAGACGGGATTTCACCATGTTGTCCAGGCTGGTCTCAAACCCCTGAGCTCAGGCAATCCACCCACCTCAGCCTCCCAAAGTGCTAGGATTACAGGCGTGGGCCACAGCGCCTGGCCACGAGGTCAGGAGTTTGAGACCAAGAATAAAGAAGCAGCAGAAGCTAGCAGTAGCATTGGTAAAGATCTAATGCTGTCAGATCGGCTAAGAATCCAAAGGAGAAAGAAAAATTTCAAGTAGAAAAAACTCAAGGAGGCCGGGCGCTGTGGCTTACACCTATAGTCCCAGTTACCCAGGCGGCTGAGGCGGGAGGATTGTTTAAGCCCAGGAGTTGACGGCTGCAGTGAGCTATAACTGTACCAGTGGGCTCCAGACTGGGTGACAGAGCATGACTCTGCCAAAAAAAAAAAAATAAAATGAAATAATTTTTAGAAAAGAGGCCGTGCGTGGTGGCTCAGGCCTATAATCCCAGCACTCTGGGAGGCTGAGGCCAGTTGCTCACCTGAGGTCAGGAGTTCAAGACCAGCCGGGCCAACATGGTGAAACCCCGTCTCTACTAAAAATACAAAATATTACCCGGGCGTGGTGGTGGATGCCTGTAATTCTAGCTACTCGGGAGGCTGAGGCAAGAGAATCGCTTGAATCCAGGAGGTGAATGTTGCAGTGAGCCAAGATGGCACCATTGTACTCCATCCTGGGCAACAGAGTGAAACTCCATCTTGGTGGGGGGGAGGAGAAAAAAAGAAAGGACCCAAGGGAATGACCAGAGAACTACCAGAGGAGAGAACTTGCACTGAGCAGATGTTTAAGAATTGGCATTTATTGGTCACAAATTAAGGGAAAAAAGTTTTTTCTCTCTACTCGCACTGAATGCAGCTCAGAATATTTATCAAATGTATGGGGGTTTTCTCACACACACACACACACCAAAACTCTCCAGCAGATGCCAACTGGGTATCCTCTAACTCAATTCAATTCTGATGCTATCTGGAGCCCACAGATAGGGGCTCAGTCCCACAAGACTGCTGCCATTTTGAGACACCAATTACATGTCCCAGACAGTGACCTGTGCTTCTGACTGCCTATAAATCAGGGGTCCCACTACCCTGCTCCTCGAGTTTGATAATTTGCTAGGATGGTTCACAGAACTCAGGGGAAATGCTCTACTTACGCTTACCAATGTATTATGAAGGACACAGATGATCACTCCAAGAAGACATGCAAAGGGCATGATTGTAGGAGGTGTCACAAAGCTTCCGTACCCTGACTGCGAACAACAACCTCCCAGCAACTCCAAATGTTCAGCGACTCCCTGTTCAAAAGTCTTTATAGAGCGTCCTCTCCGGAACCCCTCCCTTCCCCACCCCCTCTGCCTTTCCAATCCTCTAATCACCCGTTGAGCAGCCCCAGCCTAAGGCTACCTTGGGACCCCACCCTGAATCACTTCTTTAGCATAAACTCTGGTGTGATGAAGGGGTTTGCTAAGACATTCCTAGCACTCAGGAAATTCCTACGGTTTTAGGAGCTGTGTGACAGGAGCTGGGGACTCAGACTAAATGTATTTCATATCACAGTAGTTCACTCCTTACCAGAGGTCGTAGGTGGTCTCATAAGATTCCATGGAAAATTGAAGAAATAAACTATATATATATATATATATATGTATTTTTTTTTTTTTTT
>NW_012104710.1:806628-809008 GCF_000951045.1 Mandrillus leucophaeus | reverse complement strand
AAAAAAAAAAAAAAAAATTAGCCAGGTGTGGTGGTGGGTGCCTGTAGTCCCAGCTATTGGGGAGGCTTAGGCAGGAGAATCACTTGAACCTGGGAGGCGGAGGTTGTGGTGAGCTGAGATCTGGCCACTGCACTCCGGCCTGGGCAACAGAGCAAGACTCCGTCTCAAGAAAAAGCAATAGTTTCTAGCTGTCATCCAGGCTGAAGTACCGTGTGTGATTATAGCTCACTGCAATCTCCACCTCCTAGACTCCAGTGATCCTCCTGCCTCAGCCTCCTGAGTAGTGGGATGACAGAGATTTCTTACTTACCTTTCTTTCCTTTCCTCAGCATGCAATTTCTTTTCTTACTTGAAGTTTCTTCTCTATGTTATGTGGCTGCCCATTAGCTTGTATCCTTGAACCCATAGCTTCTATGTTACTTTATCTAAGCACCTCTTACTCCATTAATGAGTCCCTGTCTTTCTAGCATTGTCACAGTCTCCTCTTCATTAATTCCTTCTCCTCTGCTGTTTATAGGTCTTTTGTGCTTACCATTCCCAGGTGGTCCCTTTACTTGACCTTGTTTTCTTATTTCTTTCCCTGAGAATCTCTCCCGCAGCTCCTCTCCCCACCCCTCCCCTTCCCTTCTCTCTCTTTGACAAGGTCTCTTTTGTAGCCCAGGCTGGAGTGGACTGGTATGATCACAGCTTATTGCAGCCTCAGCCTCCCTCCCAGTTTCAAGTGATCCCCCTCCTCAGCCTCCCAAGTAGCTAGGACTACAGGCAAGGCTAATGCCCAGCCTAATGTTTGTACTTTTTAGTACAGACAGGGTTTCAGCAGGGCGAGGTGGCTCACACCTGTAATCCCAACACTTTGGGAGGCCAAGGCAGGCGATCATCAGGTCAGGAATTCAAGACCAGCCTGGCCCACATGGTGAAACCCCGTCTCTACCAAAAATACAAAACTAGCCTGGCATGGTGGGGGGTGCCTGTAGCTGCCATCTCCCCACCCAGCTACTCTGAAACCTGAGGCAGGAGAATCGCTTGAAACCAGGAGGCAGAGGTTGAAGTGAGCCAAGATTGCACCACTGCACTCCAGCCTGGGCAAAAAGAGTGAGACTCATAACCAAAAAAACAAACAAACAAACAAAAGAGACGGGGTTTCCAGGGTTTCACCATGTTGGCCAGGCTCATCTTAAACTTCTGACCTCATGATCTGCCTGCCTCAGCCTCCCAAAGTGCTGGGATTAGAGGTGTTAGCCACCACACCCGGCGTCTGACAGAGCCAGACTCTATCTCAAAAAAAAAATTTTTTTTTTTAGAGATGGGATCTTGCTCTGTTACCCAGGCTGGTCATGAACTCCCAGCCCCAGGTGATCCTTCCACCTCAGACTCCCAAAGTGCTGGGATTTACAGCCATGAAGCCATTATGACCAGCCAAGAATTTCTATTTGCTGCTTCTTTTTTCTACAATACTCAATTATTCCTGAGTCCACTGTTGCACTGTCCTAAGGCTATAGTCACCACATCTTCATTCTCCTTTGTTTAAAAATGCTTCCTCCCTGGATCTCTGTGACAGCTAATAGGCCACCTACATGTCCAACCAAATTGTCTTCACCATCTTCTCTCTCTACCTGCTCCCTCCTTTGGAGACTTCCTGGTACTGCAAGCCCTTCAAGAGTCCTGGTCTCAGAAGACTTCTGAAGCTGAATTTCTAGTCCTGGTTTGTAGCTCTGGTATTACCACTAACCTCTGAAGCCACGTTTTGTGTTCCTGCTCTATTTTCCATTCATTTTCACTTGAGTGATGCTGAGACTTCCTCCCCTCTGACGCTTCATTTGTGTTGTATGTCGTAACCTCCACACATGCCTATTCAGGCACTAAAAATGACTGAATGAGTGGCCAAGCAATGGCTCACGGCTGAAATTCCAGCACTTTGGGAGGTCCAGGTGGATGGATCGCATAAGCACAGGAGTTCTAGACCAGACTGGCCAACATGGTGAAACCCTTCCTCTACTAAAAATACAAAAGTAGCTGGATATGGTGACAGGCGCTTGTAATCCCAGCTACTTGGTAGGCTGAGGCAGGAGAATCACTTGAACCCAGGAGGCAGAAGTGGCAGTGAGCTGAGATCGTGGTACCGCATTCCAGCCTGGGAGACAGACCTTGACAAGACCCTGTCTCAAAAAAAAAAAAAGTTATCTTAATAAAACCTATCTTAGTTACCTCATGAGTTTCTCCTAACATTTTCTCTGGCTTTGTGAATGGAGATGATGGAAATGTTGGGACAGAGGGACGGATGCAGATCTGCCTAGAATGTCCTTCTTCCTCCTGCCTGTCCTCTTCTTCCCTTATCTAACTTTCTTTTTTTGTCTCTCTTTTTTTTTTTTTTTTTTTTTTT
>NW_012104710.1:803754-805148 GCF_000951045.1 Mandrillus leucophaeus | reverse complement strand
TTTTGCAGAGATGGGATCTCAATATGTTGCCTAGCTCAGTCTTGAACATCTGCCCTCAAGGGATACCCCTACCTTAGCCTCCAAGGTGTTGGGATTACATGCATAAGCCACCGTGCCTGGGCAGTTTTCTGTTTTGTTTTTTTTTTTTTCTGAGACGGAGTCTTGCTCTGTTGCCAGGCTGGAGTACAGTGGTGTGATCTCGGCTCACTGCAATCTCCGCCTCCTGGGTTCAAATGATTCTCCTGCTTCAGCCTCCCAAGTAGCTGGGACTACAGGCACGCACCACCACACCTAGCTAATTATTTTGTACTTTTAGTAGAGACAGGGTTTCACCATGTTGGCCAGGATGGTCTTGATCTCTGGACCTCATGATCCACCCGCCTTAGCCTCCCAAGTTGCTGGGATTATAGGCGTGAGGCACTGCGCCTGGCCGGGGCAATTTTCATGAAAAAAATATAATAATAACCATATTACTCAAGCCAAAATAAAAGATAAATCTGAAACTTTTTTTTTAAGTCTCGGCTTTCAACTGGGTGCAGTGGCTCATGCCTGTAATCCCAGCACTTTGGGAAACTAAAGGCATGTGGATTGCTTGAGCCCAGGAGATTTAACCCACCTGGGTAATATAGTGAGCCCTCCTCTCTACAAAACAAAAAAGGAGTCGGGGCTGGGTGCAGTGGCTCACAGCTGTAATCCCAGCAATTTGGAAGGCCAAGGCAAGTGGGTCACTTGAAGTCAGGGATTCAAGACCAGCCTGGCCAACATGGTGAAACCCCGTCTCTACTAAAAATAAAAAATTGGCTGGCCATGATGGCTCATGCCTGTAATCCCAGTACTTTGGGAGGCCGAGGCAGGTGGATCATGAACAAGGTCAGGAGTTCTAGAGCAGCCAAGCCATGATGGTGAGACCCCGTCTCTACTAAAAATACAAAAATTAGCTGGGTGTGGTGGTGCACGCCTGTAGTCACAGTTACTCAGGAGGCTGAGGCAGAAGAATCATTTGAACATAGGAGGCGAAGGTTGCACTGAGCCAAGATCACGCCACTACACTCAAGCCAGGGCAACATAGTGAGACTCTGTCTCAAAAACAGTGTGCAGCTCCTCATCTTTCATTCATCCCCCTCCTCAGAGATCATCATGGCTGACAAATTCTTGTGTATGCTTCTGGGATTTGTCATGTCATTTCTTCTGATATACTAAAATCCTGTTCTTTATGTGACTATAAAAGAGAATGAAGACATCCTGTTTCTTTATTATTATTATTGAGACAAAAAGTCTCGCTCTGTCACCCAGGTTGGAGTGCAGTGGTACGATCTCAGCTCACTGCAACCTCTGCCTCCTGGGTTCAAGCGATTCTCCTGCCTCAGCCTCCTGAGTAGCTGGGATTACAGGCG
>NW_012104710.1:802356-803704 GCF_000951045.1 Mandrillus leucophaeus | reverse complement strand
CTAATTTCTGTATTTTTAGTAGAGATGGGGTTTCACCGTGTTGGTCAGGCTAATGGCTAATCTCGAACTCCTGACCTCTTGATCCACCTGCTGTGGCCTCTGAAAGTACTGCGATTACGGGCGTGAGCCACCAAGCCCAGTCTTCATCTTCTTCTTCTTTCTTTTTTTTTTTTTTAGACAGAGTCTTGCTTTGTTATCTAGGCTGGAATGCAATGACACAATCTCAGCTCACGGAAACCTCCGCCTCCCCAGTTGAAGTGATTCTCCTGCCTCAGCCTCCTGAGTAGCTACGATTACAGGCACGTACCACTGTACCCAGCTAATTTTTGTGTTTTTAATAGAGATGAGGTTTCACCATGTTGGCAAGGCTGATCTTGAACTCCTGACCTCATGATCCACCTGCCTCGGCCTCCCATAGAGCTGGGATTACAGTATAAGCCACCATGTCCAGCCTATTTTTTGTATTTGTAGTACAGACACGGTTTCACCATGTTGCCCAGGCTGGTCTCGAACTCCTGAGCTCAGGCAATCTGCCAGCTTCAGCCTCCCAAATTTGCTAGCGCTACAGGCGTGATCCACCATGTCCAGACTAATTTTCGTTCTTATCAACCTGGAAAACTTGTCCTTATTCCTCAAAACCCGACTCACAGAGCTACAAGTCTGTGAAACCTTATATAATTACTGAGGCAGAATTAGGAGCTCCATAGCCTTATGGATCTCTGAGCTGCTTCTGCAACATTTCTATGTCTCTCTCATTGCAATTCTCACACATTCTACTCCAGTTACTCACCAAATTGTATACGTTGCATGGGGTTGTCTTTTCTTTTTTTTAAGATGGAGTCTTACTCCATCACCTTGGCTCCCTGTAACCTCCACCTCCCAGGTTCAAGCAATCCTCCTGCCTCAGCCTCCCCAGTAATAGGGATTACATGTACATGCCATCACGCCAAGCTAATTTTCATATTTTTAGTGGAGACAGGGTTTCACCAGCTTGGCCAGGCTCACCATGGATCTCACTATGTTGCTCAGATTGGTCTCAAACTCCTGGACTCAAGCAACCCTCCTGACTCAGCCTCCCAAAGTGCTGAGATTAAAGGCATGAGTCACCATGCCCATTTGTGGTGTTAGATATTTAATGTATAGATTTGGTGGGCTGTAGAAAAAGACTTAACCAAAACATGTCCCGTTTTCATTTCATTTTATTTTATTTGAGGCAGGGTCTTGCTCTGTCACCCAAGCTGGAGTGCAGTGGTACAATCTTAGTTCACTGCAATCTTGAATTCATGGACTTAAGCCATCCCCTCCTACTCAGCCTCCCAAGTAGCCGGGACTACAAGCACATGCCACC
>NW_012104710.1:798567-799603 GCF_000951045.1 Mandrillus leucophaeus | reverse complement strand
TTTTTTTGAGACAGAGTCTTGCCGTGTTGCCCAGGCTGAGGTGCAATGGTGCAAATTCAGCTCACTGCAACCTCCACTTCCCAGGTTCAAGCAACTCTGCCCCAGCCTCTCCAGTAGCTGGGATTACAGGCAGGCAGCACCATACCCAGATAATTTTTTATATCTTTAGTAGACGGGGTTTCACCATGTTGGCCAGGCTGGTCTCGACCTCCAGACCTTGTGATCCGCCCACCTTGACCTCCCAAAGTGCTGGGATTACAGGTGTGAGCCACCGTGCCTGGCTGTTCCCTAAAGTTTTTTAAATGAATAAGGCATCTGTAATATATGATGCTTATTTCTGATAAATATAAATAAATAAAAGTTAATAATGAGCCGAGCATGGTGTCTCACACCTGTGATTCCATCACTTTGGATGGCTGAGACAGGAGGATTGATTGAGCCCAGGAGTTTTAAACTAACCTGGGTGACATAGAAAGACAATGTCTCTAATTTTTATTTATTTATTTAGGCAGAGTTTCGCTCTTGTTGCTCAAGCTAGAATGCAATGACACAATCTCGGCTCACTGCAACCTCCACCTCCCGGGTTCAAGCGATTCTCCTGCCTCAGCCTCTCGAGTAGCTGGGGTTACAGGCACGTGCCATTATGCCTGGCTAATTTTTTGTATTTTCGGTAGACATGGGGTTTCACCATGTTAGCCAGGCTGGTCTTGAACTCCTGACCTCAGGTGATCTGCCTGCCTCGGCCTTCCAAAGTGTTGGGATTACAGGTATGAGCCACTTTGCCCGGTCAGCTTATTTTTATTTATTTTTTAAGACAGAGTTGGCCAGGCGCGGTGGTTCAAGCCAGTAATCCCAGCACTTTGGGAGGCCAAGACGGGTGGATCACAAGGTCAGGAGATCAAGACCATCCTGGCTAACACGGTGAAACCCCATCTCTACCAAAAAAATACAAAAAATTAGCCGGGCGCGGTGGCGGGCGCCTGTAGTCCCGGCTACTCGGGAGGCTGAGGCAGGAGAATGGCGTGAACCCGGGAGG
>NW_012104710.1:795001-797377 GCF_000951045.1 Mandrillus leucophaeus | reverse complement strand
GGATCACCTGAGGTCAGGAGTTCGAGACCAGCCTAGCCAACATGGCAAAACCCAGTCTCTACTAAAAATACAAAAATTAGCCAGGCGTGTTGGTGGGTGCCTGTAATCCTAGCTACTCAGGAGGTTGAGGCAGGAGAATCGCTTGATCCCGGGCGGCAGAGGTTGCAATGAGCTGAGATTGTGTCACTGAACTCCAGCCTGGGCACCAGAGCAAGACTCCATTTCAATTAAAAAAAACAAAAACAGGCTGATGTGGTGGCTCATGCCTGTAATCCCAGAACTTTGGGAGGCCGAGAAGGGTGGATCACCTGAGGTTGGGAGTTCGAGACCAGTCTGACTAACATGGAGAAACCCCGTCTCTACTAAATATACAAAATTAGCCGGGCATGGTGGCACATGCCTGTAATCCCATCTACTCAGGAGGCTGAGGCAGGAGAATCTCTTGAACCTGGGAGGTGGAGGTTGCAGTGAGCCAGATCGCGCCATTGTACTCCAGCCTGGGCAACAAGAGCGAAACTCTGTCGCAAATAAATAACAAACAAACAAAAAAGGTAGCTAAGGTGCAAGACAATACTTATTAAAAGATACACAATTTCCCCCCATTTCATAACATGTTGGGGTACGTGTCAAATGAGGGAAAGCTTTCAAAGAAGGCTTTTTAGGTAGTTATTGTTATATATGGTCTGTATGGTAATTTTATGTTGTCTGTACTCAAAAGTCGTTTGTCATTTTGGGGATAAGAATAACTTTATTTGAAATGCTAATTCGCTGACTAACCCCGAGACTGGGAATGCCTCCAAAATGTCTAGGTGATGTATTACTCTTTATATAGGATACCTATTCATTGTAAGTTTCACCTTTCCTTCAAAGCAACCCTTGGTACATCGTAGCCACCTACGAATTCCTTCCAGAGCACAGTTACCTTTCCCCAAGATCTAAGCCCTGGACCTGGGGGTTTGAGGTGAAGAGCTCTACCTGTCTGTAGCTGCCCAAGACCATGCTTCTGTCTGTAAATTCTCCCAATAAGTCATCCCGTACTGACAAACTGGATTTATCTGCCCCCTTCTTTAATTTCTCAGCTCTTCTGCATTTGAGGGTGGCTTTGCATATACAGCCCTTACAGGAAACAAGTGGTGATCCAGCCAGGAGCCAGGAAACCAAAGCATGAGCAAGAAGAAAGAAGCATCCCTGGGGAAATCCTGGGGATTTGTAAAAAGCCATATGACTCACTGTGGTGAGAAAGGTCAGTGAGCTGCTATGACAGTGACTTGGCCACTATTATGGTCTATTTCAGCGACCATAGAAGTACAGGTAGCAGCTACAGCAAATATCTGAAAGTTAGAAGAATTGCAATTAGAAAGGGATATAAGAACTTCCAGGCCGGGCACAGTGGCTCCTGCCTGTAATCCCAGCACTTTGGGAGGCTGAGGTGGGTGGGTCACCTGAGATCAGGAGTTTGAGACCAGCCTGGCCAACTTGGTGAAACCTCATCTCTACTAAAAATACAAAAAAATTAGCCAGGCGTGGTGGTGTGAGCCTGTTATCCCAGCTACTCAGGAGGCTGAGGCAGTAGAATCGTTTGAACCCGGGAGGCGGAGGTTGCATTGAACCACCATTGCGCCATTGCACTCCAGTCTGGGCAACAAGAGTGAAACTCCGTTACACACACACAAAAAAAAGACTTCCACATCTGTGTTAGTTTCTGGTTTGGCAGATAAGCTTGAAACACAGGAGGCACAGTTGGAAACCTTAGCTTGACACTTTGTACAGTTGGGAGGGAAAAAGCTGTGCTAATGCAGACTGCCCTTGCCAAACCAGACTGGGATGCAAATATTTGGAATTGTTGGGAACCAGCTAGTGAGCCAGATAAAGACACAGAGGTTATCTGGGAGGTGGAGGATAATTATCATCCCCTTTTGAAGGCATGCAGCAGAAAGCAAAAGCCCAATATGTACATCCTGGCCATAAGCAACAGCCTTTGCAGGAATCTTCGATGATCCAAGATTACTCCTCAGAAGAATTATTAGACCTAGCAAAAATTTCCAAACAGCTGCTGAGAGAAAGCTCAGCCACATGGATGGTGCGGCTATGGGACACTGGTAGGGATGGCATTTCTCTAGCAGAGAACGAAGCTGAAAAAAGTGATTAATATAACCAACTCATCTCACTTTGAGACAGTGTTTGTATTATGCTAGAACTGTCTTGGGTAACCGTAGACTTGTGGACTGGGATTATAGTGACCATGAGAGAGGCTCAGTCAAATAAAAGAGACTTCTCTGGACACAGCTCACCATGGGAATCTTTGGAAGAAGCACAGAGCACTTTAAGAGAGTGGGGCATGCAGTAGGCCCAACAAATTTTTTTTTTTTTTTTTTT
>NW_012104710.1:793307-794716 GCF_000951045.1 Mandrillus leucophaeus | reverse complement strand
CAATTTGAAGGACCAGAAAAGACTGTGCTTACCACAGGCGTGAAAGGAAAATTGTTACAGAATGCTTCCCAAGGGTGGCATGGCCTTCTCTTATCCCTCTTGAGCCCCCTTATGGGACAAGATATATATAATGTGGGATAAACCATAGCTAATCTTGGAGAGACAGAACAAGGAAAAGATAAAGTCAGATTGGTTACTAGAAAATTAAATTAAATTAAATTTAATTTAATTTAATTTAAAAACCAAGTCTGCTAGACCAAAAAGAGAAGCCAAAAAAGCCCAATTAGGATTACCAGGAAACAAATGTGGTATAATTTGATTTCACCCAAGATAGAAAAAGAGAAAATAGGCTGGGCACAGTGGCGCATGCCTGTAATTCCAGCACTTTGGGAGGCCGAGGTGGGTGGATCATGAGGTCAGGAGTTCAACTAGCCTGGCCAAGATTGTGAATCCCATCTCTACTAAAAATACAAAAATTAGCTGGGCACGGTGGCAGGCGCCTGTAATCCCAGCTACTCAGGAGGCTGAGGCAGGAGAATCACTTGAACCCGGGAGACAGAGACTGCAGTGACCCGAGATCAGGCCACTGCACTCCAGCCTAGGTGACAGAGTGAGACAAAGACAAGACAAAAAAAGGGAAAAAAGAAAAAGAGAAAACAGATCCACAGCCAAATGCAATGTTGGTGGGCCTTTGGAAAGACCTGACTCTTGACCAACAAATTAGGCCCCTCCCTAGTGCCCCACCAGGAAAGGGGAAAGTAACAAAAGAAACTCCATGTAAAAAACCCTAAACTTGGTCAGTCGCAGTAGTTCATGCTTGTAATTCCAGCACTTTGGGAGGTCGAGGCGAGCAAATCACCTGAGGTTAGGAGCTCGAGACCACCCTGGCCAACACGGTGAAACCCTGACTCTACTACAAATACAAAAAACAGCATGGTGGCATGCACCTATAGTCCCAGCTACTCTGGAGGCTGAGGCAGAAGAATTGACTGAACCTAGGAGGTGGAGGCTGCGGTGAGCCGAGGTTGTGCCACTGCACTCCAGCCTGGGCAACAGAGTGAGACTCTGTCTCAAAACAAAATAAACAAACAAAAAAAGAACCATCCTGGCTAACACAGTGAAACCCCATCTCTACTAAAAATACAAAAAATTAGCCAGGCGTGGTGGCACACGCCTGTAGTCTCAACTACTTGGGAGGCTGAGGCAGGAGAATTGCTTGAACCCAGGAGATGTAGGTTGCAGTGAGCCGAGATCATGCCACTGCACTCCAGCCTGGGTGACAGAGGGAGAATCCGCCTCAAAAAAAAGAAAAAGAAAAAGAAAATCCTAAACTCTGCATTCCAAGATTCCAAAGGTGGACTCCTCTCCAGCCTGAAGACCAGGGATGGGGCCAAGGTTACCTCCACCTA
>NW_012104710.1:790417-792282 GCF_000951045.1 Mandrillus leucophaeus | reverse complement strand
GCCACCACACCTGGCTAATGCTTGATTTTTAGAGGTGGGGTTTCACCATGCTGGCCAGGCTGTTCTGGAACTCCTGACCTCAGTTGATCCACCCATCTTGGCCTCCCAAAGTGCTGGGATTACAGGTGTGAGCCACCGAAGCCTGGCTGTTTTCATGTTTTGTTTTTTGAGATAGAGTCTCCCTTTGTGGCCCAAGGTAAAGTGCAGTGGCGTGATCTCAGCTCACTGTAACCTCCACCTCCCTTGTTCAAGTGATTCCCCTGCCTCAGCCTCCTGCGTAGCTGGGATTACAGGTGTGCACCACCATGCCCAGCTAATTTTTGTATTTTAGTAGAGACAGGGTTTCACCATGTTGGCCAGCCTGGTCTCGAACTGCTGACCTCAAGTGATCCTCTGGCCTTTGGCCTTCCAAAGTGCTGGGATTACAGGCATGAGCCTCCATGCCTGGCCAATTTGCTTTTACTTGGGACAGCCGATGGACATTTCAAGTGTTGCCCCAAGGTTATTTACATAGACTCACTATTTGTCATGGTATGATTGTTAGAGGTTTGACTCTATCTCCACCACCACTTGCTGTCAGATGGTTTCATTACGTTGGTAATATTATGCTAACCTCTGAAGATTTGTCAGTGTTACAGCAACAGCTTGACACTTATGCACCCTTCTCCAATCCAGAGGATGGGCCATCAACTTGCAAGAGATACAAGGGCCAGGACCATCTGTAAAGTCTTTAGAGTGTCAGTTGATCGGTTAAGACACACCTTATCCCAGGCACAATCATTGGCAAAATATAAAAATTTTCCATGCCTAAAACAGGGAAACAGTTACAAAATTTCCTCAGTCTTTTGGGATACTAGCAGACATCATTCCACATTTAGCTTAATGTTTATATCCCCTACACTGACTAGTAAAGAAGGTATCCAGTTAGTGCTGGTATAGAAAACAAGAGGAAACATTTGAGAAGGCTAAAATGCCAGTGGTTCAGGTAAAAGCCTTAGGTTCCCCTTTTCCAGGATGGCGATGTCTTTAGATGTGACCATAAATGCTGAGGGGACCAGTTGGGCCCTCTGGCAAGTCCAACATGGGAAAGCAGTTCCTCTAGGATTTTGGTCACAGCTCTGGACCAATAGTGCTGAAACCCACTAATTCCCCACTTGAACAACAGATCCTGGGGGATGTAGCAAGTGAAACCCAGAACTGCTGCTTTGCCAATAATAGTAAGGCCGAGTCTCCTCGCCAGGCATGGTAGCTCAAACCTGTAACCCTAGCACTTTGGGAGGCTGAAGGGGAAGGATCACTCGAGGCTGTGAGTTCCAGGCTGCAGAGAGCTTTGATGGTGCCACTGCACTCCAGCCTAGGCGACAGAGCAAGACCGTGTCTCAAAAAACAAAAACAAAAACAAAACACACACACACACACACACACACACACACACACACAAACAGGTTTCCCTATCAAAGGCTGGATGGAAGTGTTGTTTGCCAGGACTGCCTCAGCTATTGCCCAGGCCTCCACTTTACAAAAGTGGCATGCATACCTGCAACAATGTAGTCCCCTCTCCATGAGTCCGTTGGAGACGAATTGCATGCTATCATTTTTTTTTTTTGAGACGGAATTTTGCGCTTGTTGCCCAGGCTGGAGTGCAATGGTAAGATCTTGACTCACCGCAACCTCTGCCTCCCAGGTTCAAGTGATTCTCCTCCCGAGTAGCTGGGATTACAGGCATGAGCTACCACAGCCGGCTAATTTTGTTTTTGTTTTTTTTTTTTTTGGTAGAGACGGGGTTTCACCATGCTGGTCAGGCTGGTCTCAGACTCCCGACCTCAGGTGATCCACCCGCCTTGGCCTCCCAAAATGCTGGGATT
>NW_012104710.1:787525-789742 GCF_000951045.1 Mandrillus leucophaeus | reverse complement strand
AGGTGGGTGGATCAAGAGGTCAGGAGTTCGAGACCAGCCTGACCAACATAGTGAAACCACGTCTCTACTAAAAATACAAAAATTCGCCAGGCATGGTGATGGGCGCCTATAGTCCCAGCTACTCGGGAGGCTGAGGCAGGAGAATGGCGTGAACCTGGGAGGTGGAGGTTGCAGTGAGCCAAGTCATGCCTCTGCATTCCAGCCTGGGTGACAGAGCGAAACTCCGTTTCAAAAAAAAAAAAAAAAAATTGGCTCGGTGTTGTGGTGCATACTTGTAGTCCCAGCTACTAGGGAGACGGAGGCAGGAGGACTGCTTGAGCCCAGGAAGTTGAGGCTGCAGTGAGACATTATTGTGCCAGTGGACTCTAGCCTGGGTGACAGAGCAAGACCCTGTCTCAGTTAAAAAAAAAAAAAAAAAAAAAAAAGGACCTTATAACTTGGCTTGCCCGGTTGGTTGGAATGACTGGCACATACTGTGGGAAGCTGCCATGTGGAAAGATATTTGGGAAAAGCTACAAGAACTCACTGCAAATCTAACTATGTATCACGTTTCTGCACACCGGTCAGATTCAACCCCCATCCCCCACCCCTGTAACATGGAGGCTGGTACCATGGCAAAAATTAGAACCCTGGCTCCCTTGCAATTCTCTGAGCTAGCTGATTGGCACATAAATACAGTGGGCATCACAGTGTATGAGCGGAATGGCGAATAGCAAAGGGAGCAGGATTGCCCCTCTGCTCTGCAGATTTAGCAGCAGCAGTACCACACTGTTCGGTTTGCTCCCACCTGTGCCCCCGCTGCATTCCACATAGATCTGGACACATATACGGGACAGCCACTCCTGTGAGAGGCTTCAGATAGTCTACAATGGACCTCCACCAGTAAGGTTGGGATAGAAGTACATACCAACATGGAGACACCACCACAGGATGGTTACAGGCCTTCCCTTGTAAAAGGGCAAACCAAATAGCCACCAGTAAGGGCTTGGAACAACTCAGTGTAATATATGGATACTCTTGATGCATTTGTAGTGATGTAGGCACACATTTTACTGGGCATGATGTCCAAGACTGGGCACTTGAAAGGGATATAGACCAGAGATTTCATTTGCCATATAATCCCCAAGTGGCAAGGTTTATTGAAACAAAAAATAGCAATTTGAAGGCACACAGTGAATATTTTTGCAACCCAGAACATTGCATGGGTGGGAGAAGGTTTTGCTTCAGGCAAACCTTAATTTGGCCTTAATTAGAAACCTTAATTAGGGCCGGGTAAGATGGCTTATGCCTGTAATCCCAGCACTTTGGGAGGCCAAGGCAGGCAGATAACTTGAGGTCAGGAGTTCGAGACCAGCCTGGCCAACAAGGTGAAACCCCGTCTCTACTAAAAAATACAAAAATTACCCGGCCATGGTAGTGTGTGCCTGTAATCCTAGCTACTCAGGAGGCTGAGGCAGGAGAACTGCTTGAACCTGGGAGGGGGAGGTTGTAGTGAACCGAGATCGTGCCACTGCACTCCAGTCTGGGAGGTAGAGGGAGACAACATCTCAAAAAAAATAAAAGAAACCTTAATTTGGGCCAGGGGTGGTGGTTCACATCTGCAATCCCGATGCTTTGGGAGGCCAAGGTGGGAAAATTGTTTGAGGCCAGGAATTGGAGACCAGCCTGCTGGGCAACATAGTGCAATCCTGTCTCTACCACAAAAAAAAAAAAAAGAGAGAGAGAGAGAGAGCGAGCTGGGCATGGTGGTGGCACGCAACTGGAGTCCCAGCTACTTATGAGGCTGAGGCAGGAGCATCACTTGAACCCGTGAGGTCTAGGCTGCAGTTAGCTATAATGGCACCACTGCACTCCAGCTTGGGCCACAGAACAAGACCCTATTTCCAAAAAATAAAGAAAAAAAAAAAGAAATCTTAATTTGGTTGAAATACATTCTGTGCTGGTATCATACCATGGACTCAGTACCACCACTGGGGAGGGTCTATTGACCACACTTACAAAAAAAGTCTGGGCTGGACGTGGTGGCTCATGCCTGTAATCCCAGCACTTTGGGAGGCCAAGGCAGGCAGAGCACAATGTCAAGAGATCAAGACCATCTTGGCCGACATGGTGAAACCCTGTCTGTACTAAAAACAGAAAATTTAGCTGGGCATGGTGGTGCACACCTGCAGTCCCAGTTACTCGGGAGGCTGAGGCAGGAGAATCGCTTCAACCTGG
>NW_012104710.1:784128-786939 GCF_000951045.1 Mandrillus leucophaeus | reverse complement strand
CTCGGCCTCCCAAAGTGCTGGGATTACAGGCTTGAGCCACCGCGCCCGGCCTCTTTTTTTTTTAAGATGGAGTTTCGCTCTTGTTGTCCAGGCTGGAGTGCAATGGCGTGATCTTGGCTCACGGCAACCTCCGCCTCCTGGGTTCAAGCTATTCTCCTGCCTCAGCCTCCCAAGTAGCTGGGATTACAGGCATGTGCCACCACCCCAACTAATTCTGTATTTTTAGTAGAGATGGGGTTTCTCCATGTTCGTCAGGCTGGTCTTGAACTCCTGACCTCAGGTGATCTGCCCGCCTTGGCCTCCCAAAGTCCTGGGATTACAGGTGTTAGCCGCAGTGCCCAGCAAGGGGAGGAGACACTTGAATGAGGGTTGGACTGGCAACTTACCCCAGGTTGAATAGGGCCTTTCTTGCCAAAGAGCAAGGGATTTCCTGGCCAGTGTAAGTGGTCTGCATTGATCCTGTTGGAGTCTGGGCCAAAATGCTCCACATGCCAATACATTGGAACAAGGCTTCTTTTAAAGAGAACCTCGGTCAGCCGTCTGACATGGTCTTTTGCTGCTCCTGTAGCCTTACACATAATACTGGCACCTTCGTCCCTTGGGCAACATGTTTGGTATGCACCCCCAGCCCATAATCCTCAGGCTGCCTGTGTCCTCACTAACAGAGATGAAACTACCACAGTCATTCTGCTTGATGTAGAAGAACTCTCCCACAAAGTATCTACTAAGCATTTGTATTTCCACTCATAGTCTTCTGTTCCTCCTGGTGCTCTGCCCTATAGAAGGAGAAATGAACCTCTTTCTAGAGTGTGTTTCTCTACCCTTTCTTTCTCCCAGTGGCTCTCCTCCTGGTTTGGCTACGGGTAAACGTGGTGACAAAGGCATTTTTAATTCTGTGCCTTATATTTAACCTATGATATCTTGTCTGTTGTATTGTTGCTGCAGTCTCCGCTTACAACTAGAAAACAAACTGAGGCAACATGTCACCCACACCATGGAAATAACTTCAGTGTCTCCCACAAAGCTCAGGGGCCATTGCAGAAGAAGGAGGTGCATCAGATTATAATAGATGCATTAGAGGGGTAGAGTGTGGGGACAAGAGTGATTTTATTTTGGCCAGGTGCAGTGGCTTATGCCTGTAATCCCAGCACTTTGGGAGGCCAAGACGGGCGGATCATGAGGTCAGGAGATCAAGACCATCCTGGCTAACACAGTGAAACCCCGTCTCTACTAAAAAAAAAAAAAATACAAAAAATTAGCCAGGTGGTGGCGGGTGCCTGTAGTCCCAGCTACTTGGGAGGCCGGGGCGGGAGAATGGGATGAACCTGGGAGGCGGAACTTGCAGTGAGCCGAGATCATGCCACTGCACTCCAGCCTGGGCGACAGAGCAAGACTCTGTCTCAAAAAAAAAAAAAAAAATTAGCCGGGGATGATGGCGTGCGCCTGTAGTCCCAGTTACTCAGGAGCCTGAGATAGGAGAATTGCTTGAACCCGGGAGGCGGAGGTTGCAGTGAGCTGAGATTGTGCCTTTGCACTCCAGCCTGGGTGACAAGAGCGAGACTCCATCTAAAAAAAAAATACACACACAAAAAAAGTGTGTGTGTGTGTATATATATATGTATGTGTGTCTGTGTGTATACATACACACACACACATATATATACATACAAGAAAATTAGCTGAGTATGGTGGCTTGTGCCTGTAATCTCAGCTACTCGGGAGGCTGAGGCGAAACAGTTGCTTGAATCCAGGAGGCGGAGGGTGCAGTGAGTGGAGATCGCGCCATGCACGCTAGCCTGGTGACAGAGCGAGACTCCTTCTCAAACAACAACAACAACAACAATAATAATAATAATAATAAAGGACAGAAAAGAGATAGTGAATTGTGGTAGGGATTGGTAATTTTAAATATCATAGTTAGGCAAGGTCTATTTCAGGTGTCATTTTGTATAAATACTTGGAGGGGACAGAAGAAGTTACAAGGAATATCTAGCAGTACAGGCAGAAGACATAGCACATGCATAGGCCTTGAAGGAAGCATGTTTGGTGTTTTTGAAAAACAACAAAGAGACCAGCATGACTGAGAGGAGTCCTAGCTGTGGAGGTCAGAGATTTAGTAGGAATTCACAAAGCCATTGTAAGGATTTCAGCTTCCTCTATGTAGAATGGGAAGCCATCAGAGGGTTTTTTTGTTTGTTTATTTTTGTTTGTTTGTTTGAGACAGAATTTCGGTCTTGTTGCCCAGGCTGGAGTGCCATGGCATGATCTCGGTTCACAGCAACCTCTAGGGTTCAAGCAATTCTCCTGCCTCAGCCTCCCGAGTAGCTGGGATTACAGATATGCACCGCCATGCCTGGCTAATTTTGTATTTTTAGTAGAGATGGGGTTTCTCCATGTTGGTCAAGCTGGTCTCCAATTCCCGACCTCAGGTGATCCGCCTGCCTCGGCCTCCCAAAGTACTGGGATTACAGGCGTAAGCCACTGGGCCTGGCCGCCATCAGGGGGTTTTGGGATGAGGAGTGATGAAATTTGGTTCAAGTTTTGGAGAATTGCTTTGAGGTCTGGCACAGCAGCTTGTGTCTGTAATCCAAACACTTTGGGAGGCCTACCCAGGCGGATAGTCTGAGCCCAGGAGTTTGAGACTAGCCTGGGTAACATGATGAAACACTGTCTCCGCCGGGCGCGGTGGCTCAAGCCTGTAATCCCAGCACTTTGGGAGGCCGAGACGAGCGGATCACGAGGTCAGGAGATCGAGACCATCCTGGCTAACACGGTGAAACCCTGTCTCTACTAAAAAAAATACAAAAAACT
>NW_012104710.1:782106-783987 GCF_000951045.1 Mandrillus leucophaeus | reverse complement strand
ACTGTCTCTACAAAAAGTACAAAAATTAGCCAGGCTTGATGGCGCCTGCCTGTAGTCCCAGCTACTCGGGAGGCTGACATGGGAGAATCACGGGCACCAGGAGGAGGAGTCTGCAGTGAGCCGTGATCTCGCCACTGCACTCCAGCCTGGGTGACAGAGCAAGACACTGTCTCAAAAAAAATTTTTTTTTAATTAAAAAAATTAGTTTTGGATGTGGTAAATAGATGCCAGTTAGATATACAGATGAAGATTGTGGAGATATGAATCAATGGAGTTGGGGAATAGAGTGAGAAGGACTAGAGATATGGGAGTTCTCATGATATGGATGTTATTTAAAACCATGATTGTGGCTCATGCCTGTAATCCCAGGACTTTGGGAGGCCGAGGCAGGCAGACCATGAGGTCAGGAGTTCAAGACTAGCCTGGCCAACATGGTGAAACGCTGCCTCTACTGAAAATACAATTAGTATGGCATGGTGGCACATGCCTGTAATCCCAGTTACTCCTGAGGCTGAGGTAGGAGAATCGCTTGACTCCGGGAGGCAGAGGTTGCAGTGAGCAGAGATTGCGCCACTGTATTCCAGCCTGGGCAACTGAGCAAGACTCTGTCTCAGAAAAACAAAAACAAACAAACAAAAAAACCAAAAAAAAACAAAAAAAGCCATAGTTGGAGACCGGGCACAGTGGCTCACACCTGTTATCCTAGCACTTTGGGAGGCTGAGGTGGTATTACTTGAAGCTAGGAGTTCAAGACCAGTCTGGGCAACAGAGTGAGACCTTGTCTCTACAAAAAAATTAAAAACAGGCTGGGTGCAGTGGCTCACACGTGTAATCCCAGCATTTTAGGAGGCCAAGGCGGGCAGATCACCTGAGGTCAGAAGTTCAAGACCAGCCTGGCCAACATGGTGAAACCCCGTCTCTACTAAAAATACAAAAATTAGCTGGGCCTGGTGGTGGGCGCCTGTAATCCCAGCTACTCGGGAGGCTGAGGCAGAAGAATCGCTTGAACTCAGGAGGCAGAGGTTGCAGTGAGTTGAGATCATGCCATTGCACTCCAGCCTGGGTGACAAGAGTGAAACTGTCTGAAAAAAAAAAAAAACAAACAAACAAACAAAATTAGCCAGGCGTGGTGGCGCATGCCTGTAATCCCAGCTACTTGGGAGGCTGAGGCAGGAGAATTGCTTGAACCTGAGAGATGGTGATTGCAGTGAGCCGAGACTGTGTCATTGAACTCCAGCCTGGGCAACACAAGGGAAACTTCATCGAAAAAGAGGAAAGAAAAAAGCCACGAGCTTAGGTGAGATCTCTAAGAGCAAATATAATCATAGAAGAGAAGAGACCCATAGACTAAGCTCTGGAATACTGGAACATCTGCAAATGCACATTTTGCAGAGGCACATGCACAGAAAAAGACAGAGATCAGTGTCTGTAAAGGCAAGGCTGGAGTAAGTATTTAGTAAAAATATAATAGGTAATTTCTGAAAGGGAAGATAAAAGTTCAGTACAACTTTGGTCACAAAGATTGGGAATGAGTTTTGTCCAGGCTGGAACTGATGTGGGGTCCACAGTGAGAGAGAAATGCTTGTAAATGGTGGTTAATAAATAGAGTCTTGGACGCAGTGGGACCAGGGAGATGAACCTGGAAGGTTCCTCAGAGTTTAGGGCAGAGACTTGAGGTTGGTAGGAAGCAGAGCTCAGTGGAATTTGTAAAAAGTGAAATAGAGGTTCCTCTTCAACGACTTTCTTCCCCGTCTAATTAGGAATAAATAATAACTTCTCTTTCTTTATTTTGAGACAGAGTCTCACTCTGTCGCCCAGGCTGGAGTGCAGTGGCATGATCTCGGCTCACTGCAAGCTCCGCCTCCTGGGTTCTCACCATTC
>NW_012104710.1:780248-782056 GCF_000951045.1 Mandrillus leucophaeus | reverse complement strand
TGAGACAGAGTCTCACTCTGTCGCCCAGGCTGGAGTGCAGTGGCGTGATCTCGGCTCACTGCAAGCTCCGCCTCCTGGGTTCTCACCATTCTCCTGCCTCAGCCTCCCGAGTAGCTGGGACTACATGTTCCTCTTCCTTATTTAAAAGTGTTTTTACCTTTCTCAACATTCCACAAGTTACTTACTCCTTCCTTTGTTCCTCTCTACCTATGCCTCTTTTAAAAAGTTCTAAGTTACTAGCCAATCGAAACAAATACAAAATGTGAGGTCCTGTTCCAGTCAATGGAAACTAGACACAGCAGTAAGGTAGACATGACAGGTCATAAATGACCCTGTACACTGCTGGCGAGTGTACCCTTTCTGCAAAAAGTAAAAATGGCCTTACTAAATAAATTAAATTTATATTCAAGTGCTATTTATTTACGGCACCAAAAAACAAACATTTCAAACAAATTGGAGAACTAAGTGGAAGACAGATTCAGGATTGCTTGAAAAGGCAGAACTATTTGTGAAATGTATAGAGCCAAAAAGAAAGAATCACCTGCTTTAGCAAGATATTATATACATATATATATATATTTTTTTTTGAGACAGAGTTTTTCTCTTGTCGCCCAGGCTGGAGTGCAACGGTGGGATCTCAGCTCACTGCAACCTCCACCTCCCAGGTTCAAGCGATTCTCCTGCCTCAGGCTCCCGAGTAGCTGGGATTACTGGCACCCACAGGCACCTACAACCACACCCGGCTAATTTTTGTATTTTTAGTAGAGACAGGGTTTCACCATGTTGGCCAGGCTGGTCTCGAACTCCTGGTGGTCTGCCAGCCTTGGCCTCCCAAAGTACTGGGATTACTGTGTGAGCCACCGCGCCAGGCCTGGTTGTGATATATTTTTAAAAATATTTTGCAGAGGTGGTAGGGGTGGAATGGAAGCTTAGTGGGGATTTAGGGAGGGCAGAAACTGATGTTCAATGAGGAGCTCTGACAAAGCAGAGCTGATTTGGTGGGAGATGAAAACAAGTCCAAACATGCCTGAAAAAGCGAGAAGCCGCAGGTTAGAAAGGCTGTATCCTAGGGAGGTCAGAATACAGCTCGGAGAGCCGGGCGCAGAGGCTCACGCCTGTAATCCCAGCACTTTGGGAGGCCGAGGAGGGCGGATCCCATGAGGTCAGGAGTTTGAGACCAGCCTTGGCCAATACGTCAAAACCCCTTCTCTATTAAACATACAAAAATTAGCCAGGGGTGGTATCGCATGCCTGTAATCCCACCTACTAGGGAGGCTGAGGCGAGAGAATTGCTTGAACCCAGGGGGTGGAGGTTGCAGTGAGCGGAGATCTCGCCACTGTACTCCAACCTGGGCAATAGAACGAGACTCTGTCTCAAACAAACAAACAAAAAAAAGCGCGATAGGCGATTACTGGATTACTGGTCAGTGGTCAATATAGGTCAAGGGAAGAGATGGGAGAGAACTTTCTAAAAAAAGTTGTGGGCTTTTTTTTTTTTTTTTTCCCCCCTGAGACGGAGTCTTGCTTTGTAGTCCAGGCTGGAGTGCAGTGGCGCGATCTTGGCTCACTTGCAAGCTCCGCTTCTCAGGTTCATGCTATTCTCCTGACTCAGCCTCCTGAGTAGCTGGGACTACAGGCGCCCGCCGCCGCCCGGCGAATTTTTTGCATTTTTAGTAGAGACAGGGTTTCACCCTGTTAGCCAGGATGGTCTCTATCTCCTGACCTCGTGATCCATCGGCCTCGGCCTCCCGAAGTGCTGGGATTACAGGCGGGAGCCACCGCGCCTGGCTGCTGCTGCTGCTGCTGCT
>NW_012104710.1:776579-779494 GCF_000951045.1 Mandrillus leucophaeus | reverse complement strand
CCGATCCCCCTCCTGCAATGCCGCAGGCGGCAGGGGCCGGAGGGCCCACAGCCCGCAGAGACTTCTACTGGCTGCGCTCCTTTCTGGCCGGAGGTGGGTCCATGCCACGAAGAGCCAGCCGCGCTCTGGGTGGCGGGGTCAGGATTGTGGGCAAGTGGGATGCAAGCGGCCTTTATGACATTCCTGGACTCTGGCTGCTTCAACGCTCTGCTAGACGTCTGCCCTGACCTGCTGTAACCTCTTTGTAGTAATCACTTGACTAATGACAGTCAGATAATGGGGAGTGGAACCTTTGGCTCTCCGGCAAAGGCTGGGGAGGTGGAAGGTCTGAATCAGGTACCCATTTTTCAGGGCTGGATAACAGGGAAAAGAGGAGGATCCCTTACGGAGACCCTGGGGTTTTAGTGAAACATGCGGGGCACTCCTTTCTTTTATAAAAACCATGAGTGACCCAGTGTAGGCTTGGATTTTGCTGTTTGCTTAAAGGAAAACAAATATTGGAGATCAGCTTTTTAATGACGACTGGAAAATTGTGCAAAACTATCTAGAGCCAAAACTGGTTCCAGTGATTCTAGTGAACTGTGCCACAGTACTTGACAAGCCCTATTATTGGTGTGACTTTGGGATCAAAAAGTTCATATTGTCGTTTAGGAATTTCCTAGGCCTTCAAGCTCCACCCTTCCTTAATTACTTCTCTGGGTTGTCTTTACTTATTTAAGATTCATAAATTTAAAAATTCCACATTGAAGTTGTGTGCAGTGGTGCACTACTGTAGTCCCAGTTACTAGGGAAGCTGAGGCAGGAAGACTGCTTGAGCCCAGGAGATTGAGGCTCCAGTAAGCCATGATCATACCACTATACTCCAGCCTGACCTACAGAGAAAGACCCTCTCCTAAAAGAAGAAAACAAACAAACAAACAAACAAAAGATAAAAATTTGCTGGACAGAGTGGCTCACACCTATAATCCCAGCACTTTGGGAGACTGAAGTGGGCAGATCACTTGAAGTCAGGAGTTTGAGACCAGCCCGTCCAACATGGTGAAACCCTGTCTCTACTAAAACTACAAAAATTTGTCAGGCGTGGTGGCACTCAACTACTCAGGAGACTGAGGCAGGAGAATCACCTAAACTGGGGAGGTGGAGGTTGCAGTGAGCTGAGATCCTGCCATGCACTCCAGTCTGGGCAACAGAGCCACACTCCATCTCAAAAACAAAACAAAACAAAGCAAACACTCACATGAGGATTTGTAGAAAGATCATTTCTGAAGACTGCAGCAGTATTAAGTTTTTGTTGTTGTTGTTGTTTTGAGACAGAGTCTCACTCCCTTACCCAGGCTGGAGTGCAGTGGCATGATCTCGGCTCACTGTAACCTCTGCATCCTGGGTTCAAGTGATTCTCCTCACTCACCTTCCCAAGTAGCTGGGATTCCCGGGGAATGCCACCAGGCCCGGCTTTTTTTTTTTCTTTTTCTTTTTCCAGATGGAGTCTTACTCTGTCAGCCAGGCTGGAGTGCAGCGGCACGATCTCTGCTGACTGTAACCTCTGCATCCAGGTTCAAGTGATTTACCTGCTTCTGCCTTCCAAGTAGCTGGGATTAGAGGCGTGCACCACCATGCCTGGCTCATTTATTTATTTATTTTTGAGACGGTGTCTCACTCTGTCACCCAGGCTGGAGTGCAGTGGTGCCCTCTCAGCTCACTGCAACCTCTGCCTCCTGGGTTCAAGCGATTCTCCTGCCTCAGCTTCCCGAGTATCTAGGACCATAGGTGTGTGCCACCACACCCAGCTAATTGTGTATTTTTAGTAGAGATGGAGTTTTACCATGTTGGCCAGGATTGTCTCGATCTTTTGACTTCGTGATCCACCCGCCTTGGTCTCCCAGAGTGGTGGGATTACAGGTGTGAGCCACCGCGCCTGGCCCTAATTTTTATATTTTTAGTAGAAACAGGGTTTTACCGTGTTGGCCAGGCTGGTCTCGAACTCCTGGCCTCAAGCAATCTGCTCACCTCTGCCTCCCAAAGTGCTGGGATTAAAGGCGTGAGCCACCAATCCAGGCCTCAGAATTTAATTATTTTGTTCTTCTGCTGATAAAATGACATTTAGGCCAGGTTAGGTGTCTCACGCCTGTAATCCCAGCACTTCAGGAGGCTCAGGTGGGGAGATCCCCTGAGGTCAGGAGTTCAAGACCAGCCTGGCCAACACGGTGAAACCCCATGTCTACTAAAAATACAAAAAAAAAAAGGCCAGGCGTGGTGGCACATGCCTGTAGTCCCCGCTACCTGGGAAGCTGAGGCATGAGAATTGCTTCAACCTGGGTGGTGGAGGTTGCTGTGAGCCGAGATTGCTCCACTGCACTCCAGCCTGGGCAACAGAGCGAGACTCCCTCTCAATTAAAAGAAAAAAAAAAGAAATGACGTTTATTCACATGGAAATGAGTCCCAGCTATGTACCTCCAACTTGCTTGGTATAAATCAGAGAACAAAAGATCTATCGCTGGGTGCAGTGGTTCAGGCCTCTATATCCAGCACTTGGGGAGGCTGAATCGGGTGGATAGCTTGAGCTAAGGAGTTGGAGACCAGCCTGGGCAACATGGTGATACCCAGTCTGTACAAAAAATACAAAAATTAGCCGGGCATGGTGGTGCCCACCTGTTGTAGTCCCAGCTACTTGGGAGACTGAGGAAGGAGAATTACTTGAACGCGGGAGGCGGAGGTTGCAGTAAGCCCAGATCGCATCGCTGCACTCAGCCTGGGCAGCAGAGCCAGATTCCATGAAAGGGGAAAAAAAAGAGCTATAATTGTTGGTTAAGTAAAATGCACTTTGACAAACATGTTGTGTAATGACCACCACAGTCAAGATATAGAGTAGTTCCAAAATATTTCCACTTTTCTTTTTTTTTTTTTTTTGTATTTTT
>NW_012104710.1:775038-775677 GCF_000951045.1 Mandrillus leucophaeus | reverse complement strand
TTTTTTTTTTTTTTTGTGAGACAGAGTCTTGCTCTGTTGTCCAGGCTGGAGTGCAGTTGTGCTATCTCGCCTCACTGCAAGCTTCGCCTCACTGCAAGCTCCGCCTCCCGAGTTCACACCATTCTCCTGCCTCCGCCTCCCAAGTAGCCGGGACTACAGGCGCCCGTCACCACTCCCAGCTAATTTTTTGTGTTTTAATTAGAAACTGTCAAAGTATTTCTAAAGTGTCTATTCCATTTTGTATCCCCACTGCCTTATTGGCACTTGATATTAAATGTGAGTATGTGTGTGTCTGTGTGTTCCTTTTTGTTTTTTTTTTGTTTGGAGATGGAGTCTCACTTTGTCACCAGGCTGGAGTGCAGTGGCGTGATCTTGGCTCACTGCAACCTCTGCCTCCCAAGTTCAAGCGATTCTCCTGGCTCAGCCTCCCGAGTAGCAAGGACTGCAGGCACGTGCTACCACGCTGGCTAATTTTTTGTATTTTTAGTGGAGACAGGGTTTCACCTTGTTAGCCAGGATGGTCTCAATCTCCTGACCTCACCATCAGCCTGCCTCAACCTCCCAAAGTGCTGGGATTACAGATGTGAGGCACCATGCCTGGCCCTTCGCCTGGCTAATTTTTTTTTTTTTTTTTTTTTT
>NW_012104710.1:763007-773193 GCF_000951045.1 Mandrillus leucophaeus | reverse complement strand
AAAAAAAAAAAAAAAATTAGCTGGGCATGGCAGCGGGTTCCTGTAATCCCACCTACTCAGGAGGCTGGGGCAGGAGAATCACTTGAACCTGGGAGGCGGAGGTGGTAGTGATCCGAGATCATGCCATTGCACTCCAGCCTGGAAAAAAAAAAAAAAAGATACTATTAAAAAAAACTACTTATTGAATACATTCTAAACAATTTCTCTCTCTCTTTTTTTTTTTTTTGAGACGGAGTTTCATTCTTGTCACCTAGGCTGGAGTGCAGTGGTGTGATCTCGGCTCACTGTGACCTATGCCTCCCGGGTTCAAGCGATTCTCCTGCCCCAGCTTTCCAAGTATCTGAGATTATAAGCATGTGCCACCACACCCAGCTAATTTTTGTATTTTTAGTAGAGATGGGGTTTCACCATGTTGGCTAGGCTGGTCCTGAACTCCTGACCTCAGGTGATCTGCCTGCCTCGGCCTCCCAAAGTGCTGGGAGTACAGGCGTGAGCCACTGCACCTGGCCTAAATAATTCATTATACAGTTAATTCGTACACAACTGAGAAGATAATATACAATATTCTAAAACCAAATGCATATTAGTTTTAGTTTATCCATAATTTTGGATAGCCATTATTATGATTTACTCTTTTTTTTTGAGACGGAGTCTCACTCTGTCACCCAGGCTGGAGTGCAGTGGCGCAATCTGAGCTCACTGAGACCTCTGCCTCTTGAGTTCAAGCAATTTTCTGCCTCAGTCTCCTGAGTAGCTGGGATTACAGGTGCCCACCACCACACCTGGCTAATTTTTGTATTTTTAGTAGAGACAAGGTTTCACCATTATGGCCAGGCTGGTCTCAAACTCCTGACTGCAAGTAATTTGCCCGCCTCGGCCTCCCAAAGTGCTGGGATTACAGGTATGAGTCACTGCGCCTGGCCAACTATTATTTTCATTAGTTCGGATAAGAGAGCTTTGATATGGAAACATAGTAGATATAATATTTGAGTATAAATATACATTTTATTTATTTATTTATTTATTTTGTTTGTTTTTTTAGACAGAGACCCACTCTGTCGCTCAGGCTGGAGTGCAGTGGTGTGATCTCAGCTCACTGTTACCTCTGCCTCCTGGGTTCACGCAATTCTCCTGCCTCAGTCTCGCAAGTAGCTGGGATTACGGGCATGCACCACCGTGCCCGGCTAATTTTTGTGTTTTTAGTAGAGATGGGGTTTTACCATGTTGGCCAGGCTGGTCTTGAACTCCAGACCTCGTGATCTGCCCGCCTCAGCCTTCCAAAGTGCTGGAATTACAGGCGTGAGCCACCGCTCCCAGCCACAATTTATTTTTGGATATCTCAGAATGTGGATTTTTAAAGTTAAAATTTTATTTGTGTGTGTGTGTGTGTGTTTTTTTGTTTTTTTGTTTTTTTGTTTTTTTCCTTTTTTTAAGATATAGTCTCTGTAACCCAGGCTGGAGTGCAATGGCGTGATCTCAGCTCACTGCAACCTCCGCCTCCCGGGTTCAAGAGATTCTCCTGCCTCAGCCTCCTGAGTAGTTGGGATTACAGGCAGCCGCCACCATGCCTGGCTAATTTTTGTATTTTTAGTAGAGATGGGGTTTCACCATGTCGGCCAGGCTGGTTTCGAATTCCTGACCTCAAGTGATCCGCCTGCCTTGGCCTCCCAAATTGCTGGTTTACAGGCATGAGCCACCGTGCCTGGACTTGTTGTTTTTTAAAGACCGGGTCTTGCTCTGTTACCCAGGCTGGAGCGAAGCCGCGCAATTATAGCTCTCTGCGACTTCCAACTGTGGGCTCAAGTGATCCTCCAGCCTTAGCCTCTGAGTATTGAGGCATACCACCATGTCTCGCTAATTTTTTTTTTTCTTCTTCGAGACAGTCTCACTTTGTTGCCCAGACTGGAGTGCAATGGCGTGATCTCGGGGCACTGCAACCTCGGCCTCCTGGGTTCAAGGGATTCTCCTGCCTTAACCTCCCAAATAGCTGAGACTACAGGTGCCTGCCACCCTGCCTCGCTAATTTTTTTTGTATATTTAATAGAGACGGGATTTTACCATGTTGGCCAGGCTGGTATCGAGCTCCTGACCCCAGGAGATCTGCCCGCCCCAACCTGCCAAAGTGCCGGGATTACAGGCATGAACCACTGCGCCTGGCCGATTTTTAACATTTTTTTTATAGAGATGAGGTCTCACTGTTTTCCAGGCTGGTCTCAAACTCCTAGTCTCAAGTAACTTTTCCACCTCGACCTCCCAAAGTGCTGGGATTACAGGTGTGAGCTACTGTGCCTGGCTTATTTTTCACCTTTTTATAAGAGGAGCCACCCATTTTATCAAGTCATTACTAGATGTACAATATTGTAGAGAAGTCTATATAGTTGATTTAGAAGCATGCCAAGCTCGAGGGGCTGGCCTGGACTCTGATCTATGCTAAAGCCCATGTATGCACTTTATTCTACTTTCATCTATACTTTTTCCCAGTGGCACATGGTAGGGTCAAAATACATATTTGCTGAATGTATAAATGAATGACTAATTTTATGGGTAAAAGTTGGTTGTTTCAATGAAAAAATGATCCAGAAGAAGAGGAGGTTACTTCAAACAGAACCTGGCAATCGGATAAATACCTTCAAGTGTCTGTCTCCATAAAAATCTTCCAGAAGAAGAGGAGGTTACTTCAAACAGGACCTGGCAGTTGGATAAATACCTTCAAGTGTCTGTCTCCATAATCACATTTTAGCAAGATTCCCAGTGTTCCTCAGGTATTAGATGCTGATTTACACAATAAAACTTACTAAAGTAGTGTAATCATACTCACTTATTAAGTTACAGGGAATGGGGACCAGGCATCTGCATGTCCATGCTGTAGGCAGATTTACTCATGGAGACTAAATTAGAGATTAGAGGGTTTGCTGGCTGAACAACTAATGATTTCTATCTGGAAAGAAATGGTACGCAATTTCTTCCTGACCTTTTGAAAAATTTTTAGGTATTGCTGGATGCTGTGCCAAAACAACAGTTGCTCCATTGGATCGAGTAAAGGTTTTATTACAAGCTCACAATCGCCATTACAAGCATTTTGGTGAGTTAATAGATGCTAAAGATAAAAATGAATGAAAATACTGTGGAAAGTGGGCAAAAAAGGGAATTTAAGTTTGGGGATGCAAAAAGTAAAGTAGAGGTTCTTCTTTAAAGACTTTTCCCCCATTTAATTAGGAATAAATACTAACTTCTTTTAAAAAGCAAAATTTATTCAAAGACTTGTGCTAACATTCTTAAATATCTGCTAGCCATGATAAAAAAAAATCAAAGTACTTTATTTTCTTAGCTCCCACAATTTAGTGTAAATATTTGCCCTGGCATGCTTATTCTGCTCCAAGCAAGCATTAGGTCATAGCCTGTTCCTCTTCCTTATTTGAAGGTGTTTTGCAAGCATTAGTCACAGCCTGTTCCTCTTCCTTATTTAAAGGTGTTTTTTGACCTTTCACAGGATTCCACACGTTAATTTCTCCTTCCTTTGTTCTCCTTTGCCTCTTTTAAAAAGTTCTAAATTGCTAGCCAATCGGGACAAATATAGGATGTGAGGTCCCATTCCAGCCAATGGAAACAGGATACAACAGTAGGGTGGACAAGTCAGGTTATAAATGACCCTGTTTCTCCTTTGTTCGGTGTACTCTCATGGCAAAACTGCTGGCGAGGGTACCCTTTCTGCGAAAAATAAAAATGACCTTGCTAGGTACTTTAAATATATGTTCAAGTACTGTTTCTTTATGGCACCAGGAAACAAGCATTTCAAACGGGCAAATTTGCTCTTTGTTTTTTCTCTGTAGATTCAGGAACTTGAAAGGGGGCAATTAAAAAAAAAAGGAAAGGGGGCAAATTTTCCAAAGAATATTTTTCTTATCCATTATAATCCTTTCATTTGCAGTAGTGGTTATATATATTATCATTTTAGGATGCTGATATTTTCCTAGCCCAAATCTTGGAATAATTGAAGTAAATGTTACGTGTTTATTGGGATTAATTAGTCACATTGTTCGCAGGCACACATAACAACTCAGTCTGATTTTTTTATTATTTATTTATTTATTTATTTTTTGAGACGGAGTTTTGCTCTTGTTGCCCAGGCTGGAGTGCAATGGCGTGACCTCGGCTCACTGCAACCTCTGCCTCCCAGGTTCAAGTGATTCTCCTGCCTCAGTCTCCTTACTAGCTGGGATTACAGGCATGTGCCACCATGCCCGGCTCATTTTGTATTTTTAGTAGAGACAGGGTTTCTTCATGTTGGTCAGGCTGGTCTCTAACTCCTGACCTCAGGTGATCTACCTGCCGTGGCCTCCCAAAGTACTGGGATTACAGGCGTGACCCACTGCGCCTGGCTTCAGTCCGATTTTTTAAATGCAATAAGAGATAGGAGATGAGATTTAAAAATGTAAAACTGAAATAATTACTTCTTTTTAACACTTAATTTAAAAAAGCATTCTAGAAATCTTTGTGCAAGAAGAATCCAGTGCTTGCTTTTTTTTTTTTTCTCCTCTTCTTGTTTTTTTGGAGACGGAGTTTCGCTCTTGTGGCCCAGGCTAGAGTGCAATGGCACCATCTTGGCTCACCACAACCTCCACCTCCTGGGTTGCAGTGCTTCTCCTGCCTCAGCCTCCCAAGTAGGTGGAATTTACAGGCGTGCACCACCACGCCCAGCTAATTTTTGTATTTTTAGTAGAGACAGGGTTTCCCTATGTTGGTCAGACTGATCTCGAACTCCCAACCTCAGGTGATCTGCCCGCCTCAGCCTCCCAAAGTGCTGGGATTACAGGTGTGAGCCACTGTGCCCGGCCGCTTGCTTTGTTAAAAATAAAAAAATGAAGACTTTAGGCCGGGCTCAGTGGCTCATGCCTGTAATCCCAGCACTTTGGGAGGCTGAGGCAGGAGGATCACTTGAGGTCAGGAGTTCGAGATCAGCTTGGCCAACATGGTGAAACCCTGTCTATACTTAAAATACGGAAATTAGCCGGGCATGGTGGCAGGCACCTGTAATCCTAGTTAATCGGAAGACTGAGGCAGGAGAATTGCTTGAATTCGGGAGGTGGAGGTTGCAGTGAGCCGAGATTGAGCCATTGCATTCCAGCCTGGGGGACAAGAGCGAGACTTCATCTGAAAAAAAAAAAAAACAGGCTGGGCGCGGTGGCTCAAGCCTGTAATCCCAGCACTTTGGGAGGCCGAGACGGGCGGATCACAAGGTCAGGAGATCGAGACCATCCTGGCTAACACGGTGAAACCCCGTCTCTACTAAAAAAAAAATACAAAAAACTAGCCAGGCGAGGTGGCGGGCGCCTGTAGTCCCAGCTACTCGGGAGGCTGAGGCAGGAGAATGGCGTGAACCCGGGAGGCGGAGCTTGCAGTAAGCTGAGATCCGGCCACTGCACTCCAGCCTGGGCGGCAGAGCAAGACTCGGTCTCAAAAAAAAAAAACAAGACCTTAGTTGTTCCTTTAAAACCAGCCATTCAATTAACATGGACACTTTAATAACTTGTCATTGGTGAGAATAAGAATTGTTTTGTCTTTTGGAGGGCATTTTGGCAATATGCGTAAAAGTCTCAAAAAGTACCTATTCTTTGACCTTGCGGTTCCAGTTTTAGGAGATTATTCTAAGGAAGTAAACAGAAATGTGGTCAATAATCATATGCAAGGATCAAAACATTAATTATTATTATTATTATTTTGAGATGGAGTTTCAGTCTGTTGCCCAGGCTGGAGTGCAGTGGTGTGATCTCTGCTCACTGCAACCCCTGCCTCCTGGGTTCAAGCGATTCTCCTGCCTCAGCCTCCTGAGTGGCTGGGACTACAGGTGTGCGCCACCATGCCCGGCTAACTTTTGTATTTTTTAGTAGGTACGGGGTTTCACCATATTGGCCAGGCTGATCCGGAACTCGTGACCTCATGATCTGCCCATCTCAGCCTCTCAAAGTGCTGGGATTACAGGTGTAAGCCACCACACCCAGCTTATTATTATTACTATTTTTTTGAGACAAAGTCTTGCTCTGTTGCCCAGAGGCTGGAGTACTGTGGCATGATCTTGGCTCACTGAAACCTCCTCCTGCAGGGTTCAAGCCATTCTCATGCCTCAGCCTCACGAGTAGCTGGGATTACAGGTACCCGCCACCATGACTGGCTAATTTTTGTATTTTCAGTAGAGACAGGGTTTCGCCATGTTGGCTGGCCTCGAACCCCTAATCTCAAATAATCTGCCTGTCTTGGCCTCCCAAAGTATTGAAATTATAGGCATATGCCACTGCTCCCGGCCAAAACATTATTTGTGTTAGTTTTTTTCTTTCTTTCTGAGATAGAGTCTTGTTCTGTTGCCCAGGCTGGCTCAGTCTCAGCTTACTGCAACCTCTGCCTCCTGGGTTCAAGCTATTCTCCTGCCTCAGCCTCCTGAGTAGCTGGGATTACAGGCGTGTGCCACCATGTCTGGTTAATTTTTGTATTTTTACTAGAGATGTGATTTCACTGTGTTTACCAGGCTGGTCTCGAATTCCCAACCTCAGGTGATCTGCCCGCCTTGTCCTCCCTAAGTACTGGGATTAAAGGCATGAGTCACCACGCGTGGCCACTGTGCTTGATTTTTATAATATCGTTTTATAGAAAGATGTTTAACAGGGTGAATAACAATCAGTTATTTTTCCAACTGCATTTTAAAAGTGTCATTCTTACAATCCTGAATGGATATTTATGTAGTATATTCATTGTAACTCATTTTCTTGTCAATATTTTTTCTTTTCTTTTTTTCTCTCTCTCTTCCTTTTTTTCTTTTTTTGAGATGGTCTTGCTCTATTGCCCAGGCTGGAGTGCAGTGGCACGGTCTCAGCTCATGGTATCGTCTGCCTCCTGGGTTCAAGCAATTCTCCTGTGTCAGCCTCCTATATATCTGGGATTACAGGCATGCACCACTGCGCCCAGCTAATTTTTGTATTTTTGGTAAAGGCAGGGTTTCATTATGTTTGACCAGGCTGGTTTCTTATTTTTTATTTAAAAAAAAAAAATAGAGAGTAGGTCTCACTTGTTCCCCAGGCTGGTCTTCAACTCATGACTTCAAGTGATCCTCCTGCCTTGGCCTCCCAAAGTGCTAGGATTACTGCGTGGGACCTTACTGCCCAGCCAAAAAAATTTTTTTTTGAGACGGAGTCTCACTCTTGTTGCCTAGGCTGGAGTGCAATGGCGTGATCTCAGCTCGCTGCAAACTCCGCCTCCCAGGTTCAAGCGATTCTCCTGCCTCAGCCTCCCGAATAGCTGGGATTATAGGCACCTGCCACCATGCCCAGCTAATTTTTTGTATAGTTAGTAGAGATGGGGCTTCACTATGTTGGTCAGGCTGGTCTTGAACTCCTGATCTCAGTCGATCCACCTGCCTCGGCCTCCCAAAGTGCTGGGATTACAGGCATGAGTCACCACTTCCAGCCCCAGCTGACATTTTTAATACTGAGGAAGTCTGTACTTTGAAATAGGAAAATTGCAACTATCTTCATATCCAGGAGTGAATTATCATTTATCTTTAATTCAGTTTTTATTAGACTTATTTATGTATTTATATATGTATGTATGTATTTATTTGCGACAGGATGTCTTAAATTTTTTGTAGAGACAAGGTCTCTCTATATTGCCAAGGCTGGTCTCAAACTTCTGGGTTTAAGCTGTTTGACCCACCTGCCTTGGCCTCCCAAAGTGCTTTGATTACTGGCATGAGCCACTGTGCCCTGCCTCTGCAATGAATTCTTCCTCACACAGTTTATTGCTCATGTATACAAAGAATCAAAATTAAATATGTGTAAGCCTAGCCAATACAGTGAAACCCCATCTCTACTAAAAATACAAAAATTGTCCAGGCATGGTGGCGCAGACCTGTAATCCCAGCTACTGAGGAGGCTGAGGCAGGAGAATTGCTTGAACCCAGGAGGTAGAGGTTGCAGTGAGCCAAGATTGTGCCACTGTACTCCAGCCTGGGCGATAGAGTGAGACCCCATCTTAAAAAAAAAAAAAAAAAAAAATTAAATGTGTGTGGTTGCATGTGCCTGTAGTCCCAGTACTCTTGGGAGGCTGAGGTGGGAGGCTTGCTTGATCCCGAGCATTTGAGGCTGCAGTGAGCTGTGATTGTGCCACTGCACTCCAGCCTGGGCAACAGAGTGAGACTCTGTCTCCAAAAAAGAAAGAAAGAATTAGACCTGTGAACTTGTTGAGAGATCATAAAAAACTGGAAAGGAAGGAAATTATTTTCTTTTGTTGTCTAGATTGAGGATAAAATGGAGAAGAATGATATTACCCAGTGTCTTGGGGTGTTTTACAATGACCCTGCGTATCAGTGTCTGAACAGGATTCTTTTATTCCTTTAACCTCCTCCCTGTGCTGATGTGTGTTGTTTTGTTTCCTGATTTGCAGTCATTAGGTTACATATTCATATTAGATTTCACGCTCTATAGGGCTACATGCTGTGGGTTACAGTGTACCCTGGTTACAGTATACCCTACAAGGCGTATAAAATTTGGAGTGAATTCCTGGAGTGCAACAGTGAACTATTATAGTAGTCTTTGGAATGTCCTCTATTTTTAATATATACAAGCCCCCTCAAAAAAATAAATCTGTTTTGGTGGCTTTTAATTTAATTTATTTTTTCTTTTTTGAAACAGAGTTTCACTCTTGTTGCCCAGGCTGGAGTTCAATGACATAATCTTGGCTCACTGCAACCTCTGCCTCCCAGGTTCAAGGCCAGATTCTCCTGCCTCAGTCTCCCAAGTAGCTCAAATTACAAGTGCCTGCCACCAAGCCCTAGTATGTTTTGTACAGATGGGGTTTCACTATGTTGACCAGGCTGGTCTCAACTTCCTGACCTCATGATCTGCCGGCTTCGGTCTCCCAAAGTGCTGGGATTACAGGAGTGACCCACTGCACCCAACCTTTTTTTTTTTTTTTTTTTTTTTAATGCTTTTAAGCATTTTATTCCAGGTACCTCTCCACTTTTTGTAGGTATAAGATAGTTTTTTAAAATTTTGCTTTTTTCGAAAATTTTTTTCATGTGTTTGTTTATTTTGAGACGGAGTCTTGCTCTGTTGCCTAGGCTGGAGTGCAGTGGCATGATACCGGCTCACTGCAACCTCTGCCTCCCGGATTCAAGCAATTCTCCTGCCTCAGCCTCTCGAGTAGCTAGGACTACAGGCACATGCCACCACGCCTGGCTGATCTTTTGTGTTTTTAGTAGAGATGGAGTTTCACCGTGTTAGCCAGGATGGTCTCGATCTCCTGACCTGGTGATCTGCCCACTTCGGCCTCCCAAAGTATTGGAATTACAGGCGTGAGCCATTGCGCCCTGTCCATTTTTTTATTTTTTGAGATGTAGTTTCACTCTTGTCACCCAGGCTGGAGTGCAACGGTGTGATCTTGGCTCACTGTAACCTTGGCCTTCCAGGTTCAAGCAATTCTCCTGCCTCAGCCTCCCGAGTAGCTGGGAGTATAGGTGCTCACCACCACACCTGGCTAATTTTTTTTTGTATTTTTAGTAGAGACAGGGTTTCATCATGTTAGCCAGACTGGTCTCGAACTCCTGACCTCAGATGATCCACCCACTTTGGCCTCCCAAAGTCCTGGGATTACAGGCGTGAGCAGCCCCAGCTGCACCCAGCCCCTAAAATTTTGCTTTTTTAAACATGATTTTTCACAGATGATAAAGATATGTTATTGGACAAAACTATTACTTCTACTCCAACTTCTTATAAAAAGTGTGACATTACTTCCAAGGCATCAAAGACGTGTTTTTATTTTATATGTCTTTTATTTATGTATTTTTTATTTTTTGAGATGGAGTCTTGCTCTGTTACCCAGGCTAGAGAGCAGTAGCGCGATCTTGGCTCACTGCAACCTCTGCCTCCTGGTTTCAACCTTAGCCTCCCAGGTAGCTGGGATTACAGGTGCGTGCCACCATGCTGGGCTAATTTTTGTATTTTTAGTAGTGACGAGGTTTCATCATGTTGGTCAGGCTGGTCTCATGGTGGCGCTTGCCTTTAGTCCCAGCAATTCAGGAGGCTGAGGCAGGAAGATTGCTTGGGTCCAGGAGGTAGAGGCTGCTGTGAGCTGTGATCACACCACTGCACTCCAGCCTGGGTGACAGAATAAGACCATGTCTAAAAAAAAAAAAAAAAAA
>NW_012104710.1:760039-762582 GCF_000951045.1 Mandrillus leucophaeus | reverse complement strand
GAGACTCCGTCTCAAAAAAAAAAAAAAAAAAAAAAAAGACAAAGGCCAGGTGCAGTGGCTCACGCCTGTAATCCCAGCACTTTGGGAGGCTGAGTCAGGCTGGTTGGTGTCAAATTCCTGGGCTCAAGCAATCCTTTCACCTTGGCCCCACAAAGTGCTCAGACTATTGGCATGAGCCACTGTGCCTGGTTGTACTTCTTATTTTAAATTAAAATTATTTTCCTCAAATTATAAGGAAGGAGTATATTTAAAATTTCTCCTTATTCCAATTTGTTTTGTTTTTTTGAGACAGAGTTTCACTGATTGCCCAGGCTGGAGTGCAGTGTCACAATCTTGGCTCACTGCAACCTCCGCCTCCCGGGTTCAAAAAGTTCTCCTGCTTCAGGCTCCCTAGTAGCTGGGATTACAGGCACCTGCCACCACTTTCAGCTAATTTTTGTATTTTTAGTAGAGACAGAGTTTCATCATGTAGGTCAGACTGCCTTAGCCTCCTGAGTACCTGGGATTACAGGCGCAGGACACCATGCCTGCCTAATTTTTGTATTTTTAGTAGAGACGAGGTTTCACCATATTGCCCAGGCTGATCTCAAACTCCTGACCTCAGGTGATCCACCTGCCTTGTCCTCCCAAAGTGCTGGGATTACAGGCATGAGCCACCACGCAACGCCAGGATTCTTCTTAACAGAATGTTAGTACATTTAGATATCTGCTTATTGTGAGATACTTTTGGGATATATCTTTTGGATGTTAATAAGTACCTACAATTTTAATTACTGAGAAGGGCTGAAAAGGTTATTTGCAGTCTAAAATTTGAAATGAGCCTGGTGATTTACTTTCATATTTGATCAAAAGTTTCCTTGAAAAATTTGAAAGGAAACTTGAATTTAAATTGTTGAATAATGGAAGTAGTGATGTGTTTTTGAGAAGTCTGTATACTGCTTGTAGGATTAGTGACCGATGTTAATAAAGTAATAAAGATATCACTATATATAGATGTATCTATATCTATATTTTTTACTTGTCAGTTAGAAAGCTCAGAATATCACTGTATATAGATTACAACTGAGCCCTTTGTTTATCATTATTCCTAAAGTGTCCTAATAATGAAAATTTGCCCCCACACTTAAAGAGTATTAATAGGTAGTCTTTTTATTTGCTTGTTTTATTTAAAAGTCTCTTTATGTAAACAAACAAAACACATGTATCTGGGTAGGCCTCTGAAACCTGCCTTCATCCTTCCAGATAAGAGTAGATCATCTTCAGGGCCAGGCATGGTGGGTCACGCCTGTAATCCCAGCACTTTGGGAGACCGAGACGGGTGGATCACGAGGTCAGGAGTTCGAGACCAGCCTGGCCAACATGGTGAAACCCCGTTTCTACTAAAAATGCAAAAATTAGCTGGGCGTGGTGGCGGGCACCTGTAATCCCAGCTACTTGGGAGGCTGAGGCAGGAGAATCATTTGAACCTGGGAGGCAGAGAGTGCAGGGAGGCGGAGGTTGCAGGGAGCCCAGATAACACCGCTGCACTCCAGCTGGGGCAACATGAATGAAACTCTGTCTCAAAAAAAAAAAAAAAAAAAGAGTAGATCATCTTTAGTGCAAACCTAGACCTTGCATATATTTCTATTGTTAATATTTTTTAGATTGCTATAGTTTAATATAATTTGCTATTATTATAAACAGAATTTGTTGTAATTTGTAGCTGTTTCTACAGTAGGTTTTATATTATATGGGGTGTGCTTATTTATATTATTTGGATATATTTTGTATTTTTAGTAGGTTTAGCTGTTTTATAGAAATTACTATTCATGTAATTCCTTAAGCAAAATTATATCCCAAGTGATGGCACATTAATCTTTATCTGTGGTTGTCATGAAAATTTAGATTTAGGTAATTTTCTCTGTTTTAACAGCATTTTTCCTCTAAAAATAGGAGTATTTTCTGCATTGCGTGCTGTTCCTCAAAAAGAAGGATTCCTTGGATTGTATAAAGGAAATGGTGCAATGATGATTCGAATCTTTCCCTATGGTGCAATCCAGTTTATGGCATTTGAGCATTATAAAACGGTAGTTAAACTTTGATCTTTTCTCTTTTGCATTCTTGAATATTGTGCATGCTTGACCAGGCATTTGCTTTGGACATTTAAAAATATGTAAAAGTTTAATATTTTAAAATTTTATTTTATTTTTTTTTTTTTTTTTTTTAATTTTTGAGACAGAGTCTCGCTGCCCAGGCTGGAGTACAGTGACACTATTTTGAAAGGCTCACTGCAACCTCCACCTCCTAGGTTCAAGCAGTTCTCCTGCCTCAGCCTCCTGAGTGGCTGGGATTACAGGCCTGTGCCACCATGCCTGGCCAATTTTTGTATTTTTAGTAGAGACAGGACTTTGCCATTTTGGCCAGGCTTGTCTCGAACTCCTGGCCTCCCAAAGTGTTGGTCTTGGCCGGACGCGGTGGCTCAAGCCTGTAATCCCAGCACTTTGGGAGGCCGAGACGGGTGGATCACGAGGTCAGGAGATCGAGACCATCCTGGCTAACACGGT
>NW_012104710.1:756683-758142 GCF_000951045.1 Mandrillus leucophaeus | reverse complement strand
AACAAGCAGCAGAGATCGGAGCAACATTCTAAGCTTCTAAGCTAGTCAGCCAGAGAGAATTGATACCATTTGTATATCAGGACTTCATTGTCTATAGAGCATTAAAAAAAATAAAAATAAAAAATTAGGCCAGGTGCGGTGGCTTACGCCTATAATCCCAGCACTTTGGGAGACCGAGGTGGGTGGATCACCTGAGGTCAGGAGTTCAAGACCAGCCTGACCAATATGGTGAAACTCCGTCTCTACTAATAAATAAAAAATTAGCCAGGCGTAGTGGCATGTGGCTGTAGTCCCAGCTGCTTGAGAGGCTGAGGCAGGAGAATCTCTTGAACCTAGGAGACGAAGGTTGCAGTGAGCTGAGATTGCACCACTGCAATCCAGCCTGGGACACAGAGCAAGACTCCGTCTCAAAAAAAAAAAAAAAAAAAAAAGTAACAATTTATTCCTACTACCCTCAGTCACTTGTTAAGGGCTTGTGTTCCTTAATACACAGTATCATATATTTAGCAATTCTAAGCTAGTTTGCATCTGCAGAAAGGCAAAAAATTAAAGCAGAGACTGCAGAGGAAACATCCCCTTTGCTGTGATATAATACTGCCAAGCTGTATTTAATTGTGCTCATTTCGTTCACATTTATTATTAATTTTCTTTTTATTAGTCCTGTAACTCTTGAAATAAATCTTCATTATTAAACAGTAAAATGGGCAGCATTTAAAAAATATCTCATTTAATTCAATGTTCTTGTTTTCTAGTTAATTACTACGAAGCTGGGAATTTCGGGTCATGTGCACAGATTAATGGCTGGATCTATGGCAGGTAAGAGGAGTTAGGTATATTTTATTTCTGACAAATTAATTTTCTGTTAAAATACTTAATTTGGTTTAGATTATATGAGTGGCATTGAGGAAAGCACAGATTGCAGGTGTCCTGTGACTTGTATTTTTTCCTGGGTGCATCCTCAAAAAAAGTTATGTATTAAAATAAAAAGTGTGACATTGATTTAGTAGCACACATTTGTTGTTTTTCTATATTCAGTTATATATATGAAATTACCATACGCCAACTGAAAAATAGTCCTTTTACAGTAGAGGATAAGGAGTAGTCTCAACTTATAACTGTGAAAAGCTTGCATTCTCCTTGACAGTTCTACTTTTGGAAATGTTTAAAAATTAAAAGAAAATTTTTTGAAGGCTAGTCATGTAATACAGTGTGAATGGAGAAAAAACAAAGAAAACTGTAACTGATTGTGATCAATGAGTTTTAAACATCACTGCACTTCACTTGGACCAGCCATTACTTTTCAAAATTTATCTTTTTTCTTTAAAAAAATTGTATATGAATTATGACTATAGTAATAACTACTTCTATACAGTAAAAATAGTTGCATTCCCTAGAGACAACCATGATTAGCAATTCCTTTCCTTCTCCTTTCCTTTCCTTCTCTTCCCTCCCCTCCCCC
>NW_012104710.1:751360-756128 GCF_000951045.1 Mandrillus leucophaeus | reverse complement strand
AGCTCCGCCTCCCGGGTTTACGCCATTCTCCTGCCTCAGCCTCCCGAGTAGCTGGGACTACAGACGCCCGCCACCTCGCCCGGCTAGTTTCTTGTATTTTTTAGTAGAGACGGAGTTTCACCGTGTTAGCCGGGATGGTCTCGATCTCCTGACCTCGTGATCCGCCCGCCTCGGCCTCCCAAAGTGCTGGGATTACAGGCTTGAGCCACTGCGCCCGGCCCTTTTGTATTTTCTTTATTTTTATTTTTTAATTTTTTTGAGACCTAGTCTTGCTCTTACCCAGGCTAGAGCGCAGTGGTGCGATCTCGGCTCACTGCAAGCTCCGCCTCCCAGGTTCATGCCATTCTCCTGCCTCAGCCTCCCAGTAGCTGGGACTACAGGCCCCCCCTACCACGACCGGCTAATTTTTTGTATTTTCAGTAGAGATGGGGTTTTCCCGTGTTAGCCAGGATGGTCTCGATCTCCTGACCTCGTGATCTGCCTGCCTTGGCCTCCCAAAGTGCTGGGATTACAGGTGTGAGTCACTGCACCCGGCCAATTTTTGTATTTTCTGTAGAGACGGGCATTTGTCATGTTGCCCAGGCTGATCTCAAACTCCTCAAATTCTCACCTGGCCTATTTCTGTTTTTTAAATATTCATTTTTATGAGTTTGGGAGGTGGGACGTTAGTTCTTTTTCTTTGAGATATTGCTAATATTTTATTTCCCAGTTTTAGATTTGACCTTTGGTTCTATGATTTTTTAAAAAAAAATCATCTAAGATTTTTTTCCCTATACAGACGTTTTACATGGCCAAACATGTTAGTTTTTTTCCTCTGTTAAACTTCTAAATTTTGTGTTGTGTGTAGAAATTCCCTCCCCATTCTAAGTTAAAGACATTTAGTCATGTTTTTCTTTTTCTTTTTCTTTTTTTTTTTTTTGAGACAGAGTCTTACTATGTTGCCCAGGCTGGGGTGCAGTGGCACGATCTCAGCTCACTGCAACCTCTGACTCCCAGGTTCAAGCGATTCTTCTGCCTCAGCCCCCCAGTAGCTGGGATTACAGGCTCACGCCACCATGCCTGGCTGATTTTTGTATTTTTAGTAGAGATGGGGTTTCGCCACATTGGCCAGGCTGGTCTCGAACTCCTGATTTCAGGTTATCCACCCGCTTTGGCCTCCCAAAGTGTAGGATTATAGGTGTGAGCCACTGTGCCCAGCCCTAGTCATGTTTCTTTACTAAAACTATTTGTTTTGGCATGTTGATCTTATGTTTACTTTTATAGAGGGAGTGAGGGATGGATGGAATAAGTTTTACATATGACTTGTCAGTTGTGCCAACATTATTCACTCACATAACTTTTTTGCCAAAAAAAGGTTATTTTAGAGATGGAGTCTTGCTCTGTTGCCCAGGATGGCTTAAACTCCTGGATTCAAGTGATCTTCCTGCCTCAGCCTCCCAAAGTGCTGGGACTAGAGGCACACACTACTGCACCCATTTGAAAATTCAAATTTTGAGTCAAATTCTCCCAACATTCCTTTCCTTTCCTTTACCTTCTCTTCGCTTCCCTTCCCTCCGCTTCCCTTCCCTCCCCTCCCCTTCCCTTCGCTTCCCTTCACTTCCCTTCGCTTCCCTTCCCTCCCCTCCCCTCCCCTCTTTCTCTCCTCTCCTGTTCTCCTCTTTCTCTCCTTTTTCTCTCTTTCCTTTTTTTTTTTTTTTTGAGATAGGCTCTTGTTCTGTCACCCAGGCTGAGTGGTGGGATGAGTTTGCACTCAGCCTGGCTGATAGAACTCCTGACATATAATATTTGGACACTCGACATGGAGTCCACAGGACAACATTATTAGGAAAGCTCTATGATTTGTCTTCAGTTTACAGAAGGGCAATGTTAGAAAGTTTCCAAATTTTACGATGTGTTATTTTGTATATCACTTTTTTTTTTTTTTGAGATGGAGTCCCTCCCTGTTGCCCAGGCTGCAGTATAGTGGCGCAATCTTGGCTCACTGCAACCCTCGCCTCCTGAGTTCAAGCCATTCTCCAGCCTCAGCTTTCCGAGTAGCTGGGATTACAGGCACGTGCCACATGCCTGGCTAATTTTTGTATTTTTAGTAGAGACACGGGGTTTCACCATATTGGCCAGGCTGGTCTCGAACTCCTGATCTCAGGTGATTTGCCCACCTTGACTCTCCAAAGTGCTGGGATTACAGGCATGAGCCACCGCGCGCATCCTGTATATCGCTTTGCAATTCTCGTTTTTCTTGTTTTTTTTTTGAGATGGAGTCTCCCTCTGTTGCCCAGGCTGGAGTGCAGTGGTGGAATCTCAGCTCACTGCAACCTCTGCTTCCTGGGTTCATGAGATTCTTCTGCCTCAGCCTCCCGAGTAGTTGGGATTACGGGCATGTGCCACATGCCTGGCTAATTTTTGTATTTTTAGTAGAGACGGGGTTTCAATATGTTGGCCAGGCTGGTCTCAAACTCCTGACCTCAGATGATCTGCCTGCTTCGGCCTCCCAAAGTGCTGGATTACAGGTGTGAGCCTCCGCGCCTGGCCTGGTTTCAAACTTCTGCCCTCAGGTGATCCACCCGCCTCAGCCTCCCAAAGTGCTAGGATTACAGGCGTGAGCCATGGTGCCTGGCCTATAATCAGGTTATAATCCTCCTGTTAAAAATTTAATTCAGGGCCAGGCACGGTAGCTCTTGCTTGTAATCCCAACACTTTGGGAGACCAAGGCTGGTGAATCACCTGAGGTCAGGAGTTTGAGACCAGCCTAGCCAACATGGTAAAACCCTGTCTGTGGTAAAAATAAATAAAATTAGCCAGGCATGGTGGTCAGCGCCTGTAATCCCAGCTATTTGGTAAGCTGAGGCAGGAGGATCGCTTGAACCTGGGAGGTAGAGGTTTCAGTGAGCCCAGATCGCGCCACTGCACTCCAGCCTTGGCAACAGAGCTAGACTTTGTATAAATTACAATTTATAGTTTTCTCCTGTGATTGAAATGCTTGAACTGGATCTTATGATTAATTTATGTCTGGTATCTTTGCTCCTCTACTTTTGATAAGGCTTCTAAATGTAACTTCGGAAATTTTATATTTGCTAAAGTAAAAAGTTGTGTTTTTTATGATCATTTTAACGTAGCTTATTTTAAAGCTTTTTAAAAACTTTTTTCCTGTCCCTCGTCCTACAACTACAATCCAATACATACTAAATCTCAGTTGGCCAGCAAAAGGAAACCTATAGATTGAGATCAAGGTTTGTATTTTCTTTTTTTTGTTTCAAGTTTTTACCAAAGCTTGTATATAAGATTACTTTATTCCTGCATCTTCTCAATTGTTTCTTCCTTGTATTTGCCCTTTTCCTTTCCTACTTGGCGAGATTTGGCTTTCTGTTCAAGAATCTTTTTGCCATCTTTGTCCCGTTTTAGCCTAGTGAGAACCACCTTGCCGTGGTGAACGTCTACATGGACAGTTGTGCCATTAGCCTTTTCCCGTTGCACCCATTCATTGTAGATGACATGTTTCTTCCTGTAAGCTTGGACTACTTTGCCAATTTGCTGACTTTTATAGTGTCCTCATACAACCTGACCTTCATCAAAACCTTTCGGTTAGGCATGGATCACACATTGTACTTCTGTCTCAGCTCTTTGGAAACAGGGGAAGACATAATCTTCCTGCTAATGTTGGAAGTTGCATTGAAATGCCTTTTGCAGTTCTTGCCTCGATTGGAAGTCACAGAGGGATTGAATTTCATTTTGGCTGATCCTGCTTCGGTGATGGCTGCAGAAGGGAAGAGAAGGGTTTGTATTTTTAAGGAAGGTCTCCTTTCCCCACATATGTTTTAGTTGTCTGAAATCCATCTGGCTCTGCCAGTTTCCATGGAACTAAACGTGACAAGATAAAGAGTAGAGAAAAAAGAAGGAAAGTGTTACAACCTAGAAGTGATGAGCTGAGTTCCGCTTGTTGCGCTCTTTGGTCTGCTCCTACTTGATGTTCCAGTCCAAAGCTTGGTGGTTGAGTGGACAGAACACTTGCTGGGATCCTGCCTGGCCTCCATTACTCACCTTCCCTTTGATCATGGGCAGATCACCCAAAACCTCTGTAACTTGCCTCTATGTTTGTTAAAGTGGAGCTTGTGGTTTCTCTCGCTCTCTCTCCCACAACCCTCCTTTTTCCCAATCTTTCTTCTCTATCTCAGTTGTTCTGAGGGTCAGTGTAAAGAATTGCTGTAAAAACAGTCTGAGAGATCTGAAGTCCTCCATGAACACAAGAGAATGTTATTAATCCTTCCATACCAGTGCATGCTTTTAAGTCAGCAACCTGAATTCTTTATTCTCCTTTTCGTTTCATTTGTAATGTAGGGAATATTTTAGTTGTAAATAATGGTGATATTCAAAATATTTAACAACGACTATGGCAAAGGCAGTAGCCGATCACAGCAGAGGCTGGACATCTGCAATCAGATGACTGTACGGTATACTCCAAAGATTATTAGAACCACGTGCTCACCAGACTTTGAGAATCTCAAAGAGGCTTGGAGGCACCTTTCCCAAATAAATTTTGTTTTCTTTTTTTCAGAGACAGGGTTTTGCTCTGTTGCCCAGGTTGGAGTACAGTGGTGAGATGCTAGTTCACTGCAACATCTAACTCCTGGGCTCAAGCAGTCCTCCCCGCTCAGCCTCCTGGGTAGCCGGGACTGCAGGCACATGCCATCGTGCCTGGCTAATTTTAACTTTTTTTGTAGAGACAGAAAAAAAAAAGAGGTTATGTGGCTCACACTGGTCTTGAACTCCTGAC
>NW_012104710.1:747167-750838 GCF_000951045.1 Mandrillus leucophaeus | reverse complement strand
AAGTTAAAAATAAAAAAGGGGGAATTCTATCTCCCTTGAGCTCTGATCCAGAATTCAAAAGCAACAAGCTTCCTACATGTTTGGAAAAATTGCTCTTCTGAGCTGGTAGTCCAATTCTTGAATTTTTGAAAATTGGAATGTAGGTAAGTCCCAATTAATAGAATTTGAGTCCTGATTTGTGGGAGTGGGGGAGTGGCATGATGCTTAGACCTCTACTCTTAAGCCCTTTGGGTTTTTGACTTACATTGTACAGGTATTAGAGATCTGTGGTTTCTATGTGAGAATCCTGTACAAAAGGCATATACTCTATAAACCCAGTTCTTTGGGAGGCTAAGGAGGGAGGATTGCTTGAGCTCAGGAATTCAAGACCAGCCTGGGCAACACAATGAGACCCCATTTCCTCAAAAATAAAAATAAAGGCAGGGCACGGTGGGTAATCCCAGAACTTTGGGAGGCCAAGGTGGGGTGGATCATGAGAGCAGGCGTTCAAGACCAGCCTGGCCAACATGGTGAAACTCCATCTCTACTAAAAATACAAAAATTAGCGGGGTGTCTTGGTGCACGCCTATAATCCCAACTACTTGGGAGGCTGAGGCAGGAGAATTGCTTGAACCTGGGAGATGGAGGTTTCAATGAGCCGAGATCACATCACTGCATTCCAGCTTGGGTAACAGAACAAGACTCCATCTCGGGGAAAAAAAAAAATGTTAGAAGTAAGAAGAAAAAGATGTACAGTTATTCTTTTGTGTTATAATGGTTTCTATTGTGGCTCATGAGTGTCATAACTGAATTTTTTCTACCTAGAACCTACTCTAAGAACATAATTTTAGTTGTCATACTCATCAGAGATTGCACACAACTATTGACAGGTGTATTTTGGTTGTTCATAACTGATATTTAGTCAACCTCAAAGTAGTAACGTGTTTCCAAGGGACAAACTATTGTAGAATTGGACTTCCTTGGACTCCTACTCCAGACCAATTTGCTTAGCTTTGTGGCTTAGCTTTTGTATCTATGATGCTTGGAGCCCTTCTTTTGTCTAAAGTATGTATTTAGAATCTATGTATTTTTGTTATACTTTAATCTCTTTGAATATGTACATGGACTCTGGATGCTGCTCCCACTATGTCAGCCTCAGATGGAGATGGAGGGTGGTGAGAAGCCATCTTTGAAAACAAATCCACTACCGTATTCATTGAGAAGTTGCAGAAAAGGATGAATTGATGAGGGTCTGTAAATGTCCTGTATTATGCAATTTCTAATATTGATTTCTTCTTTCCCTTTACTCTCTCTTTGTAATGTTAGTTCCTTTTTTAAGAAATCCTTTGTAGCTGGGTGGGGTGATGCACACCTGTGATCCCAGCAACTTGGGAGGCTGAGGTAGGAGGAACATTTGAGCCCAGGAGTTTGAGGCTGCAGTGTGCAGTGATCACACCACTGCATTCCAGCCTGGGTGACAGAGCGAGACACCATCTCAACAAAAAGAAGAAAAAAAGTGTTTTGTGTTTCTTTCCGGAATGCAATAAATAATTCATATTTACCATACTTTCTAAATATGATCCCTAATGTAATTGCTGGTTAAAATATATTCTCAGGTTTCCCATAACTCCTGGGATTCTAGACTATAGAGACAGTAAGATGATGAGAATTTAGAGAAAAAAGTCTGACTTTGTTTAGATTCATCTTTATGTCCTCAGTTTCTTGACTTAAGGGAGGGAAAGAGAAGAGTTTGCACATTCATAAAAATTGAAAGCAAGTCTCAGCTTGATTGAGTCTCATTGCTTCCTGGTAGGTAAAGATATTCTACTGTTTGTATTGGATTGTAGTTGTAAACTGAGGGAAGAAGAAAGCTGTTACCATCACTATTCAAGGTAAGTAGTTTCTGATTTGCCTTATTTGTTCATCGAGGGCTTTTTTGGCCTTCTTAAAAGAACTGTTAGATAGAATAGTAAGGAGTGTGTGAATGGAGGAAAGAGGCCCAATGGGAGACTGTAGCTTCATGAATTGAAAACCTCAGTCATCCTCTGAATGATTGTTACGGATGTCAGTCTGAATACTAGCACCAGGCAAGCTGAATTCCCACGTTGTTACATATTCTTCTTCAGTAATTCTCTGATTGTGCTTCCCTTTTGATTCAAATTTGTAAGCTTTGATATGCAGGAAACAGATGGGGGGCAAGGGGATGCAAGAAGAGGAGACAAATAAATTGGTTCTCAAAGGAAAGGATAAAAAAGTACATAGTTTCAATAGAATACACTGGAAAATAATAGCTAACACTTATATGTAACCTTTACTATGTACCAGGAATTATTTTAAGCATTTACATATGTTAGCTCACTTAATCTTTACAAAACCCTGATTTAGGTACCCACTTATTATAATACTCATTTGACAGAAAACAGGATTGAAACCCAGATTAAGTAACTTGATCAGGGTCGTATATCTAGTTAGTGGTAGAGTCTAATTTGAAGCAAGGAGGTACACTCTAGAGTTTATACTCTTCTCTTTTTTTTTGAGACATAGTCTCACTCTGTTGTCTAGGCTGGAGTGCAGTGGCATGATCTTGGCTCACTGCAGTCTCCGCCTCCCAGGTTCAAGGATTCCCTGCCTCAACCTTCTGAGTAGCTGGGATTACAGGTACCCACCATCACGCCTGGCTAATTTTTTTTTTTTTTTTGAGACGGAGTCTTGCTGTGTCACCCAGGCTGGAGTGCAGTGGCGTGATCTCGGCTCACTGCAAGCTCAGTCTCCCAGGTTCATGCTATTTTCCTACCTCGCCTCCCCAGTTTTTGGTAGAGACAGGGTTTCATTGTGTTAACCAGGATGGTCTCGATCTCCTGACCTCGTGATCTGCCCGTGTCGGCTTCCCAAAGTGCTGGGATTACAGGCGTGAGCCACCGCACCCAGCAATTTTTGTGTTTTTATTAGAGACAGGGTTTCACTATGTTGCCCAGACTGGTCTCCAACTCCTGGTCTCAAGTGATCCACCTGCCTCGGCCTCCCAAAGTGCTGGGATTACAGGCGTGAGCCACCGTGTCTGTCCCTAGAGTACATACTTTTTTAACTTTTGACCATTTTGGTCAATTTTGATTATAACTCAAAAGTTAATAGTTTATTATTATTATTATTTTTTGAGACAGAGTCTGGCTCTGTCACCCAGGCTGGAGTGCAGTGGTATGATCTTGGCTCACTGCAACCTCTGCCTTCCAGGTTCAAGGATTCTCCTGTCTCAGCCTCCCGAGAAGAGTAGCTGAGAATACAGGTGCCCACCACCACGCCTGGCTAATTTTTGTATTTTTAGTATAGACGGGGTTTCACCATATTGGCCAGGCTGGTCTGGAACTTCTGACCTCAAGTGATCCTCCCACCTCAGTCTCCCAAAGTGCTGGGATTATAGGCGTGAGCCACTGCACCCGGCCTATTTTTTAAATAAATACAAAGCTTTGCTATGTTGCCCAGGCTGTTCTCAAACGTTTGGACTCAAGCGATCCATTTACCTCAGCCTCCCAAAGTGCTGGGATTAAAAGGATTGAGCCACAGTACCCACCCACTTCCTTTACCTTTACAAATTTCTGGATATTCTTGTTTCCTACCAATTCATTATTTAACCACTACATTAACTCCCACAGTGACCTCCCCTCCCCTCCTCTCCCCTCCTTTCCTCCCTCCCT
>NW_012104710.1:739696-746500 GCF_000951045.1 Mandrillus leucophaeus | reverse complement strand
CCCTTCCCTTCCCTTCCCTTCCCTTCCTTTCCTTTCCTTTTTAGATGCAGCTTTACTCTTGTCACCCAGGCTGGAGTGCAATGGCACGATCTCGGCTCACTGTAACCTCCGCCTCCTGGGTTCAAGTGATTCTCTTGCCTCAGCCTCCCAAGTTGCTGGATTACACGTGCTTGCTACCATGCCCGGCTAATTTTTGTATTTTTAGTAGAGATGGGGTTTCACCATCTTGGCCAGGCTGGTCTTCAACTCCTGACCTCAGGTGATCTGTCCACCTCAGCCTCCCAAAGTGCTGGGACTACAGGCGTGAGCATGCCCAGCTCCCACAGTGATTTGCTATTAAACCTCCTTTTCTTTTCTTTCCTTTTCTTTTCTTTTTTCTTTCTTTTCTTTTCTTTTTTCTTTATTTTCTTTTCTTTTTTCTTTCTTTTCTTTCTTTCTCTCTTTCTCTCTCTCCTTCTTTCCTTCCTTCCTTCCTTTCTTCCCTCTTCTCTCTTCTTTTCTTTTCTTTCATGGACTCTCACTCTGTTGCCAGGCTGGACTGTAGTGGCGCCATCTTGGCATACTGCAACCTCTGCCTCCTGGGCTCAAGTGATTCTCCTGCCTCACTACAGGCATGTGCCACCACGCCCAGCTAATTTTTGTATTATTAATAGAGACTGGGTTTCACCGTGTTGGCCAGGATGGTCTCGATCTCTTGACCAGTCCACCCGCCTTGGCCTCCCAAAGTGCTGGGATTACAGGCGTGAGCCACCACGCCTGGCCTATTAAACCCCTTTCAGCCAGTAACCAGAAAACTTGGAACATGGGAAAAGGAATTAAGAAATAGATGGAGTTGGGCTGGGTGTAGATTACTTATAATACCTAATATAATGTAAATGCTATGTATATATTTGTTATACTATATGGTTTAGAAAACAGTGACCAAAAAATCTGTACGTGTTCAGTACAGATGCAACCATTGTAGACCTCACTACATTTTCCATCAATGGTTGCTTGAATCCGTGGATGTGGAAACCATGGATCAGGAGGACCTACTGTGTTTCCTTTCTGATGTCTTAACTGGGAATACATAAATAGTAGAATAATTGTTTTAAAAAAAATCTCATGATTCCCTTACACTGTACACTGTACCATTTTGGTGCTGACAGTATAACTTCACAGTGAGAACTTGAAAATATTTTTTGCAAACTGACCCTTCACTTACTAGGTTGTTTTTGCATCTAATGATATGGTATAATTCTATCAGTAATATCACCTTTGATTTTATTGGGTTTTCACCATTGCCATAATATTTAGAATAATACTAATGATAGAGGAATATATGTATACATCAAATTTTTTTTTTTACCTTTAAGTTTCTACTTTCTTTTCAGGTATGACAGCAGTTATCTGTACTTACCCTCTTGACATGGTTAGGGTCCGCCTAGCATTCCAGGTGAAAGGGGAACACACCTATACAGGAATTATTCATGCATTCAAAACAATTTATGCACAGGTATTTCATATTTACCTTCCTCATCTATAACATGCCCTTTTATACTTAGGAAAATATTTTGAATGTCATATAAATAATTATTCTTTTACTTATTGATGTTAATAACAATAATTATGAAAGCACATCTTTGTGTTTCAGGGTGGATCCCAGAATAATTTTTCTGTTATAAAGTGTGATTTTGTTCTTTGATGTTTATGATAATGAGCACAATGTAATCTCACTTGCAATTTTCCTTCACTCAAAAGGAAGGTGGTTTCTTTGGATTTTACAGAGGTCTGATGCCTACTATTTTAGGAATGGCTCCATATGCAGGTATGTTTCAAATTTGCCAGAATCCTAATTTGCATGTTTAAAATTTGTTACCTTTTTTTTCTTTTTTTTTCTGAAATGGTAATATAAAAAGATGCTGTCTGTTAAGTACTTTTAATAGGAAATGATTTATGCATGGTCACATAATATTAATGTCTTGGATATAAAGATGACTATTTGTATACGATAAGTAGAAAATTACTTTACATCTTTTTCTTAATATCTGAGCCAGCTGTAGTCTTATTAACACACACTTATGTTAGATGATGTTAAACATTTAGTTTTTATGAACATGTTAATTAAAAATAGGAGTTGAAAAGTGGTTTTTGTCTCATTATAAATAATGAAGACTTATGGGAAATTTTGACAATATAGAAAAGTAGAAAGAAGAAAAATAAGGATACCTGTAGTTCTCTAGTCTCCATTATTACCTTGTTTACAGTCCTGTTTTTTTTTTTTTTTGAGGCGGAGTTTTGCTCTTGTTGCCCAAGCTGGAGTGCAATGGCGAGATCTTGGCTCACCACAACCTCTGCCTGCCGGGTTCAAGCGATTCTCTTGCCTTGGCCTCCCAAAGTGCTGGGATTGTAGGTGTGAGCCACTGTGCCCGGCAGTCCTGTTTTTTTTTTAAAACTAAACTTTTTATTTTGAGGTACTTGTGGATTTACATACAGTTGTGTTACAAGACAAAGTTGCAGCCAGTTTACTTTAAACATCTCAGTTGGCTTTATTTGCAATTCTAGAATTGGGCAATACTTCATTTCATAAAAATAGAGTAAGAGTTGGAATGACTAGACCCGAAGGAGTTGATTTTAGAGAAAGGGTTGAAGAAAGCAGAAACAATGAACAAGCAGGTTGCTCAGTTCAAAGTTACTATCCTTGTAAGTTGGGGACAGGAAGAATAAAATAGAAAAATCACTAGTTAACTTCAGGTTATATTAGGCTACCTTTTTTGTGTAAGTATTAAAGCAAAAGGAGCCGAGTGTGGTGGCTCAAGCCTGTAATCCCAGCACTTTTGGAGGCCAAGGCGGGTGGATCACCTGAAGTCACGAGTTCGAGACTGGCCTGGGCAACATGGTGAAACCCTGTCTCTACTAAAAATACAAAAATTAGCTGGCTTGGTGGCGTGTGCCTGTAATCCCAGCTACTCGGGAGGTTGAGGCAGGAGAATCATTTGAACCCAGGAGGCGGAGGTTGTGGTGAGCCAAGATCCCGCCACTGCACTCTAGCCTGGGTAAAAGAGTGAGACTCCATTTATAAATCAGTCAGTCAATCAATCAATCAAGCAGAGAGAAGTTTACTATCAAGCTTATTCAAGATTGAAACTGGCCTGTTAGAGAAAGTAGCTGTCACTTCTTTCTCCTAATTTCTCAGGAGGTCAGGTAACAACTAGTTTTAGTTTGGTAGTGTGGAACTTAAGCATGGGTGACTCTGTTTTGATTTTTAGTCTGGTCTGTTAGGGCCTAGTGTAGGAGCTTCGTCCAAAAGAATGGACATTCTCCTGGGTGACAGAGTGAGACCTTGTCTCTAAAAATCAAACAAACAAAAAAGCAACAAGGGCCGGGTGCGGTGACTCATGCCTGTAATCCCAGCACTTTGTGAGGCCAAGGCAGGCAGATCACCTGAGGTCAGGAGTTTGAGACCAGCCTGACCAACATGGAAAAATCCCATCTCTACTAAAAATATAAAATTAGCCGGGCGTGGTGGTGCATGCCTGTAATCCCAGCTACTTGGGAGGCTGAGGCAGGAAAATTGCTTGAACCCAGAAGGCGGAGGTTGCAGTGAGCCGAGATTGCGCCATTGCACTCCAGTCTGGGCCACAAGAGCAAAACTCCATCTCAAAAAAAAAAAAAAAAAGCAACAACAACAACAAAAAAACAGTGCACTAATAGCAAACTAAAATGTGCTGTGGCCACACATGATGGCTTACACCTATAATCCCAGAACTTTGGGAGGCTGAGGCAGGAGGATTACTTGAGCCTAGGAATTTGAGACCAGCCTTGGCAACATGGGGAGAATCTGTCTCTACAAATAATTTTCTAAAATTAGCCAGGCTTGGTGTGAGGCGAGAGGATTGCCTGAGCCCAGAAGGTTGAGGCTTCAGTGAGCTGTGATCATGCCATTGTACTCCAGTCTGAATGACAGAGTAAGACCCTGTCCCAGTTTGAAAAAAAAAATTGTTTTTTAAGCTGTTCTAGTGGTTCAGAAATTCCAATTTTAAGGTAGTTGAATGTATCAATCTATTCTTTTATGGATAGTCTTTATTGTGTCAAGAAATATTTTCTTCTGATAATGATTTTTAACGTTTAGCATTTTATATATATGCCACTAATCTCTCTGGAAGTATTTATTTTCTTTGTTAAGGAAGTTTTTTTTTTTTTATCCCCTTCAGTTTTGACTTGGCACCATTTTATAGTATCTTCTTGGCTGGGTGCAGGGGCTCATGCCTGTAATCCGAGCAGTTTGGGAGGCCCAGGGGGAGTGGATCACGAGGTCTGGAGTTCGAGACCAACCTGACCAACATGGTGAAATGCCGTCTGTACTAAAAATACAAAAATTAGCCAGGCGTGGTGGAGCACGTCTGTAATCCCAGCTACTCAGGAGGCTGAGGCAAGAGAATCACTTGAACCCGCGAGGTGGAGGCTGCAGTGAGCCAAGATCGTACCATTGCACTCCAGCCTGGGTGACAAGAATAAAACTATGTTTCCAAAAAAAAAAAAAAAGTATCTTCTTTTCCCAGTCATCTTAAAAAAATAACATAATGCAGAGTTGTTGTTTTTTTTTTTTCTTTTTTTCTTTGACATAGAGTCTTTCTGTGTTGCCCAGGCTGGAGTGCAGTGGTGCAATCATAGCTGAGTGCAGTGGTGCAATCATGGCTTACTACAGCCTTGACCTCCCTTGGCTCAGGTTATCCTCCCACATCAGCGGCCTGAGTAACTGGGACTACAGACATGTAACACACTGCATCTACCTCCTTTTAAAAATTTTTTGCAGTGATGAGTTCTCACTATATTACCCAGGCTGGTCTCAAACTCTGGAGCTTGAGCAGTCCTCCCACCTTAGCCTCCGTTAGTGTTAGGATTAGAAGGATGAGCTGCCACATGGGCTAGGGCAGTTTCACAATGAGTCTTTATATTTGGTAAGAGAAATCCCTTATGGATCTTTTTTTTTTTTGAGACAGAGTCTCGCTGTTGCCCAGGCTGGAGTACAGTGTTGTGATCTCGGCTCACTGCATCCTCTGCCTCCTGGGTTCAAGCAATTCTCTTGTCTCAGCCTCCTGAGTAGCTGGGACTACAGGCGCACACCAACACACCCGGCTAATATTTGTATTTTTTGTAGAGATGGGGTTTCACCATGTTGGCCAGGCTGGTCTCAAACTCCTGACCTTGTGATCCACCCGCCTCAGCCTCCCAAAGTGCTGGGATTACAGGCATGAGCCACTGAGCCTGGCCAATTCAATAAACATCACAATATCTCGAGTAAGGCTTAGTTGGGAGGAATGCTTGAATTTCATATCTATTTACTTTTTTCCCCTCCCTGAATTTCATTCCTAATTTTATTAATAAATAATGATTCTAGTAAAATCATGTAATGTTTAACAAGCACTATCTGCATACTATTTTTATTAGATTCTGCGTGTTTTGTGAATTAACATAAACGCTTCTGTCATGGTCACAATTCTTCCTTGAAGACAAACTTAGACACTTAATTAAAATAAAAATGCTTTTTCACTTCTTAATTTTTGCCTGTATCTTACATTATCACCATCACTGTTTTTTTGTTTTGTTTTGTTTTGTGTTTGAGATGGAGTTCGCTCTTGTTGCCCAGGCTGGAGTGCAATGGTGTGATCTCGGCTCACTGCAAACTCCGCCTCCTGGGTTCAAATGATTCTCCTGCCTCAGCCTCCCAAGTAGCTGGGATTACAGGCATGCACCACCACACCCGACTAATTGTGTATTTTTAGTAGAGACAGGGTTTCTCCATGTTGGTCAGGCTGGTCTGGAACTCCTGACCTCAGGTAATCCGCCCACCTCAGCCTCCCAAAGTGTTGGGATTACAGGCGTGAGCCACCGTGCCTGGCCATCATTGTTATTTTAAATGTAAGTTGTCACATTTCCTTGTAATTAATAGTCATGAATTTAATGTTTCTCATGTGAAACCTTGGAAAACGTTATTTTTTTCACATATAAAGTGGCATTATATCCACTATAGCCTCCGTCAGTGCAGTAAACTGCAGTGGTGCATGAAAACCAAAGCTATAATTTTTTATTGGTGGTAATTTCGTCATCTTTCGGTTATTTATGTACACAAATCTTTCTATTTTAAATTAAGCCAAACACCAGAAATTAGGAAATGTGTTTATTATTTAAGAATGGTGTCTTTTTCACAGCTCATGTTACGTTAAGCATCATGGTGAATTTATTATTTTTTTTCAGGTGTTTCATTTTTTACTTTTGGTACCTTAAAGAGTGTTGGGCTTTCCCATGCTCCTACCCTTCTTGGCAGACCTTCGTCAGACAATCCTAATGTCTTAGTGTTGAAAACTCACGTAAACTTACTTTGTGGTGGTGTTGCTGGAGCAATAGCGCAGACAATATCGTAAGTTTCTTCACCAACTTAATTTAATCAGATTATGGTTACCCAATCCTGATTTTCACCATTGGTTAATCATTTATTTTTTCTAATAGATTATTCAAAAAGAGGATCCCTTGCAAAATATAAGTATCAATTTAATACATTTTTCTAGATGTGTGTGCACTTTAAGCATATTATAAATAATTACATGTTTGGATGGAGTAGTGCTGCCTGTTGTCTCAACTACTTGGGAGACTGTGGCAGGAGGATTGCTTGAGCCCAGGAGTTTAAGGCCAGTCTGGGACATATAGCGAGACCTTGCCCCTAAGAAAAAAAGAAAGAGGGCGGGTGCAGTGGCTCACGCCTGTAATCCCAGCAGTTTGGAAGGCCGAGGCGGGTCGGTTGGATCACGAGGTCAAGAGACCATC
>NW_012104710.1:738642-739646 GCF_000951045.1 Mandrillus leucophaeus | reverse complement strand
AAAAAAAAAAAAAAAAAGCAACAACAACAACAAAAAAACAGTGCACTAATAGCAAACTAAAATGTGCTGTGGCCACACATGATGGCTTACACCTATAATCCCAGAACTTTGGGAGGCTGAGGCAGGAGGATTACTTGAGCCTAGGAATTTGAGACCAGCCTTGGCAACATGGGGAGAATCTGTCTCTACAAATAATTTTCTAAAATTAGCCAGGCTTGGTGTGAGGCGAGAGGATTGCCTGAGCCCAGAAGGTTGAGGCTTCAGTGAGCTGTGATCATGCCATTGTACTCCAGTCTGAATGACAGAGTAAGACCCTGTCCCAGTTTGAAAAAAAAAATTGTTTTTTAAGCTGTTCTAGTGGTTCAGAAATTCCAATTTTAAGGTAGTTGAATGTATCAATCTATTCTTTTATGGATAGTCTTTATTGTGTCAAGAAATATTTTCTTCTGATAATGATTTTTAACGTTTAGCATTTTATATATATGCCACTAATCTCTCTGGAAGTATTTATTTTCTTTGTTAAGGAAGTTTTTTTTTTTTTATCCCCTTCAGTTTTGACTTGGCACCATTTTATAGTATCTTCTTGGCTGGGTGCAGGGGCTCATGCCTGTAATCCGAGCAGTTTGGGAGGCCCAGGGGGAGTGGATCACGAGGTCTGGAGTTCGAGACCAACCTGACCAACATGGTGAAATGCCGTCTGTACTAAAAATACAAAAATTAGCCAGGCGTGGTGGAGCACGTCTGTAATCCCAGCTACTCAGGAGGCTGAGGCAAGAGAATCACTTGAACCCGCGAGGTGGAGGCTGCAGTGAGCCAAGATCGTACCATTGCACTCCAGCCTGGGTGAGCCAAGATCGTACCATTGCACTCCAGCCTGGGTGAGCCAAGATCGTACCATTGCACTCCAGCCTGGGTGACAAGAATAAAACTATGTTTCCAAAAAAAAAAAAAAAAAAAAGCCACTTCTGGTTTTTTTTGTTTTTTTTTGTTTGTTTGTTTTTTGA
>NW_012104710.1:734476-736186 GCF_000951045.1 Mandrillus leucophaeus | reverse complement strand
GGAGGTTGCAGTGAGCCAAGATTGCATTACTGCACTCCAGCCTGGGCGACAGAGTGAGACTCTGTCTCAAAAAAAAAAAAAAAAAGAGAGATTGCATTTGTATATTGTGTATTTAATTTCTGGCAGTTATCTGTATTATTAGTTTTAGCCCTTATGGAAAATTTTATATTGGTCTACTGTATTCAAGGGGACTTGCTGCATAACAGTAGAGCAATTCGCAACTGGGGGTGGTTTTACCGCCAGTGGACATTTGTTAATATCTGGAGACATTTTTGGTTGTCACAGCTGGGAGAGTGCTACCGGCATCTAGTGGGCAGAGGTCAGGGAAGTGCTTAAATATCTCTAGTGCACAGGACAGTTCCCCACAACAAAGGAAGATCCAACCCAAAATGTCAGTAGTGCCAATGTTGAGAAACTGTATATTAGTGTTCAACAGTGAAAAGCAACCAGTTTGTTTCTTCAGGAACTGGCATTTCATTTGGCCTTTAGGAATAAACAGAACTTGATATTACGGTGATGGGAGAGAAGAATCCTCTAATCAGAGGGATCACATAAGCAAAGATCTCTATATTGTTAATTGATTTTATTCATATGGCTATATCCTGACTCCTAGGTTAGACAGAACAATAAGAGCAGTAACACATTATTTCTTTGAGTTTATAGGGCTTTGTATTCAATAGTTGTTGAGTAGAATACCAAAAATTTTTAATTCTTTATGCCTTTTTTCTTCTTTTAGCTACCCATTTGATGTGACACGTCGGCGAATGCAATTAGGAACTGTTCTGCCAGAATTTGAAAAGTGCCTGTAAGTTCATCATATGTCATTGTTCATTTTCTTTAGGAAATGTAACATTAAACTCAGTAAGGAGGTATGACTCTAGTTTGACCAATAGTCTGTATCTTCCATTTTATCTCCCAAAGTTTATTTTGGAAACTTTATAAGATTACAATCAGGCAATCAGTTTCTTTCTTTTTTTTTTTTTTTTTGAGATGCAGTCTTACTCTGTCATCTGGGCTGGAGTATAGTGGCATGGTCTTGGCTAACTGTAACCTCTGCCTCCCGGGTTCAAGTGATTCTCCTGCCTCAGTCTTCCAAGCAGCTGGGATTACAGGCACCCACCACCATGACTGGCTAATTTTTGTATTTTTAGTAGAAACAAGGTTTCACCATGTTGGCCAGACTGGTCTTGAACTCCTGACCTCAAGTGATCTGCCTACGTGCCTGGTCTATAATCAGGTTCTAATCCTCTTGTTAAAAATTTAATTTAAGGCCAGGCACGATAGCTCATGCCTGTAATCCTAGCACTTTGGGAAGCCGAGGAGGGCATATCACCTGAGGTCTGGAGTTTGAGACCAGCCTGGCCAACATGATGAAATCCCGTCTGTACTAAAAATACAAAAATTAGCCAGACGTGGTGTCGGGTGCCTGTAATCCCATCTACTAGGGAGGTGGAGGTTGCAGTGAGCCAATTAGGCGACAGATGGAGACTCCGTCTCAATAAAACAAAACAAACAAACAAACAAAAAAACAAAAGATTAAATTTAGGCTAGTCGTAGTGGCTCATGCCTGTAATCTGAGCAATTTGGGAGGCCAAGGTGAAAGGATCACTTGAACTCAGGAGTCCAAGACCAGCCCAGACAACACAGTGAGACCTTGTCTCTTAAAAAAATAATAATATTTTAGAGCTGTTTTTTTTTTTTTTTTTTTAA
>NW_012104710.1:732390-734426 GCF_000951045.1 Mandrillus leucophaeus | reverse complement strand
GCTAAATATCATCTCATTTAATTCTCACTTGTAGCATTCAAATGGGGTAGGATATATTTTCTTTCTTTTTTTTTTTTTAAGACAAAGTCTCACTTTTGTCCCCCAGGCTGGAGTGCAATGGCATGATGTCAGCTCACTGCAACCTCTGCCTCCTGGGTTAAAGCGATTCTCCTGCCTCAGCCTCCCTAGTAGCTGGGATTATAGGTACCTGCCACCATGCCTGGCTAATTTTTTTATTTTTAGGAGAGACAGGGTTTCACCATGTTGTCCAGGCTGGTCTGGTACTCCTGACCTCAGGTGATCTGCCTGCCTTGGCCTCCCAAAGTGCTGGGATTACAGGCGTGAGCCTCCATGCCCAGCCAGTTTTTAAAAATAGTAATATAATGTGAGCTACATGTTTAACATTTTTGGTAGCCAAATTTTTAAAAAGTATAAAAAGAAATATTGCTGGGGAGGCTGAGGCACGATAATTGCTTGAACCCAGGCAGCGGAGGTTGCAGTGAGCCGAGATGGTGCCACTGTACTCCAGCCTAGGTGACAGAGTGAGACTCTGCCTCAAAAAAAACCAAAAGAGGCCTGGAGCAGTGGCTCACACCTGTAATCCCAGCACTTTGGGAGGCAGAGGTGGGTGGATCATGAGGTCAGGAGTTCAAGACCAACATGGCCAAGATGGTGAAACCCGTCTCTACTAAAAATACAAAAACAATTAGCTGGGCATGGTGGCAGGCATCTGTCATGCCGGCTACTCAGGAGGCTGAGGCAGGGAATTGCTTCAACCTGGGAGGCGGAAGTTGCAGTTAGCCAAGATCATGGCGCTTCACTCCAGCTCGGGTGACAGAGCGAGATTCTTGTCTAAAAAAGAAAAAGGGCCGGCTGCGGTGGCTCACACCTGTAATCCCAGCACTTTGGGAGGCCGAGGAGGGAGGATCACAAGGTCAGGAGATCAAGACCATCCTGGTCAACATGGTGAAACCCTGTCTCTACTAAAAATACAAAAAAATTAGCTGGGTGTGGTGGGGCGTGCCTATAGTTGCAGCTACTCGGGAGGCTGAGGCACAAGAATCACTTGAGCCCAGGAGCAGAGATTGCAGTGAGCCGAGATCGTGCCACTGCACTCCAGCCTGGCAGCGAGACTGCGTCTCAAAAAAAATAAAAATAAATAAAAAAAAAAAGAAGAAAAGAAAAAGAAGAAAAAAAAAAATTGTGAAAAATATTTTTTGTTAAACCTAAAATGTTATCACCTCAACATTTCGTTGTTTTGTTTCCTTTTTTTTTATATGAAGTATTTGAAATCCAGGATGTATTTTACACTCACAGCACATCTTGATTTGGACTGCCACATTTCAAGTGCTTAATAGCCATATGTGGCTAGTGGCTGCTGTGATTGTATAGCACAGCTCCAGAGTTTTCTTTATAGTGATTTAAAATCATTCCATTTGATTGGTGATATGTTGTCTCTCAGGGGAAGAGCAGAACATTTGTTCATGAATTTGGATTGCCTTATTTACCCAAAAGATTTTTTTGGCCATGAGCATTGCCCTGTGCTTGTAGTATTCAGCTACTTGAGAGGCTGAGGTGGGAGGTTCACTTGAGGCCAGGAGTTTGAGATCAGCTTGGGAAACATTGTAAGACCTTGTCTCTAAAAAAATTTTTTTTAACTAAAAAAAACATTAACGAGGCATGGTGGTGGTATGTGCCTATAGTCCCAGCTACTCAAGAGGCTGAGGTGGGAGGATTGCTTGTGCCCAAGAGTTGGAGGCTGTCGTGAGCAATGATTGCCACTGCACTCCAGCCTGGGCAACAGAGTGAGAACCTGTCTCTTTAAAAAAAAAAAACAAAAACTGGCCGGGCGCGGTGGCTCAAGCCTGTAATCCCAGCACTTTGGGAGGCCGAAACAGGCGGATCACGAGGTTAGGAGATCGAGACCATCCTGGTTAACCCGGTGAAACCCCGTCTCTACTAAAAAATACAAAAAACTAGCCGGGCGAGGTGGCGGGCGCCTGTGGTCCCAGCTACTCGGGAGGCTGAGGCAGGAG
>NW_012104710.1:729268-732340 GCF_000951045.1 Mandrillus leucophaeus | reverse complement strand
TGAGGCAGGAGAATGGTGTAAACCCGGGAGGCGGAGCTTGCAGTGAGCTGAGATCCGGCCACTGCACTCCAGCCTGGGCGACAGAGCCAGACTTAGTCTTAAAAAAAAAGATTTTTGAAAAGATTTCAGTCCAGATTGCCTGTTGAAAGGGGAAGGCCAAGCCCAAATTATTGGTTTGAAAGGAAAGGAACAACTCTGAAACAGGAAAGTCTTCTTGGCTGAAATCTGAAAGATAGTCCTTCAAGCTTTAGTTCTATAACCACCTGCTGTTGGTACTGTGCAACTTCAGCTATAATAAAGGCTTAAAGGGCAACTGGACATACATCCTTTAAAAGGATTGCATTAATATTTCAAATATAAGTATGAAATAGTGTTGTCCAATAAATGTCATAGACATAGTACAAACAAAATATGTTGTACTAATGAGTCCTGAAATTTGATGCATAATGCTTGTACTTGTTTGGAATGATTTGCCTTTTTATTATGAAAAAAGTTTCGCTTGTTATAACATTTGTCTTCCTAAAGCTATTCAAGATGGCATTTAAGCTTCTTTAAAAATTGATATTATGGCCTGGGTGCGGTGGCTCACGTCTGTAATCCCAGCACTTTGGGAGGCCGAGGTGGGTGGATCACCTGAGGTCAGGAGTTCGAGACTGCCCTGGGCAACATGGAGAAACCCCATCTCTACTAAAAATTACAAAAATTAGCTGGGCATGGTGGCATGCGCCTGTAATCCCAGCTACTCAGGAGGCTGAGGCAGGAGAATCACTTGAACCTGGGAGGCAGAGACTGCAGTGAGCTGAGATCGTACCACTGCAATCCACATTCCCACCTGGGTGACAGAGCAAGAGTCCATTTCAAAAAAAAAAAAAAATTGATATTATGGATCCTGAAATTGTTTCTTCATGAATGGGCATAGAGGTGTCATCATTTAATCATTGTCTTTCAGTACCATGCGGGATACTATGAAGTATGTCTATGGACACCATGGAATTCGAAAAGGACTCTATCGTGGTTTATCTCTTAATTACATTCGCTGTATTCCCTCTCAAGCAGTTGCTTTTACAACATATGAACTTATGAAGCAGGTTTTTCACCTCAACTAAAAAAAAAAAATTATGGTTGGTTTTCCTTAATACATTCTCAGAGGGAGAAATGAAGCGTTACTTTAATTGTTGGGGGAACATTACTTGAATGGGGATATTTACACTGTCACAGGAGCCACTGGTATTTTAGTACTTGATTATTTTTTCTTTAGTCACAAATCAGAAGTGCTTACCATACTTTTTGATGCCAAACATTATACCTTAGAACATTGAAAAACATATTCCTAAGCTGATGCTGGCTAAACCGCTTTAAAGTTTTATTTGGAAGTAGAACTAGCTTTAAAACGGGGTTCAAGAGGTTGCCATTAGCTTTGTCATGCTGTTCAAAGTTTTTAATTGTTATCATGGTTTTTAAAAGACTGACAGTGTTTATTATTATTAAAATAAGCAGGGTTGGTTATATTGCAGTAGAATAATGAGAACTGAATTTTTAAGTTCTATAAAACAGCCAGCATTGACATTTTATTTTTGTTATCTCTCTTCTCACAATTATGCTCCACTGGATAATAGGAAAAACACTTCTTTCCTTCATTTTTTAAATAAAATTAATGTTGTATTTAAAAAGTAGCCATGTAGAGACACAAAAATAAATGAAGAAGCTGGGCATGGTAGGATGGGCATGTGGTCCCAGCTACTCTGGAAGCTGAGGTGAGAGGATCACTTGAGCCCTGGAATTCCATGCCAGCCTGTGCAACATCGTGAGACCCCGTTTAATAAATGAATGAACGACTAAGTCTTGCTCAGTTGTTATTACTAGGTACTATGAGTGACTTACATGTGTTTGAAAATGTCAGTGTGTTTCCCAGAGGCAGAAATAAAAATACTGAATATCTTTGCTCTCAAAAACAAAGTAGCACTGTAGATTTGTTTTTGTTAGATGATTCACTCTATACTAGAATATTTATTTAAGTAGACTGTGAAATATTTATTAATGTAGATGTGAATATCAAAAAATGTTTCTAAGGTATTATGATGCATCAACTAGTTCTTCCATGTAAAATAATTTTAGTGCAATATGAAGACGTAGAAATGTAAAATATGATTTGAATTGTTATTCTTTATATTAAGAAAATGTTTTAAAATGTAAGAATTCCATTTATTCTCTTTAGAGTGCTTTTATGATTTATTATAAATAAGCATGTCAGAAATGGGAAGGGAATATTTAAAGTTCTGTCTTCAGAAACAGTAATTTGTAGACTTGATGTGACTTTTTTTTTTTTTTGAGACAGAGTCTTGCTTTATTGCCCAGGCTGGAGTGCAGTGGTGTGATCTTGGCTCACTGCAACCTCTGCTTCCCGGGTTCAAGTGATTCTCCTGCTTCAGTCTCCCAAGTAGCTGGGACTACAGGTGCCCACCACCACGCCAGGCTAATTTTTGTGTTTTTAGTAGGACGGGATTTCACTGTGTTAGCCAGGATGACCTCGATCTCCTGACATCACGATCTGCCCACTTTGGTCTCCCAAAGTGCTGGGATTACTGGCATGAGCCATGGCGCCCGGCCCTTTGATATGACTTTAAAGACATTAGATGTCTAGAAGTGGTGGCTCACGCCTTTATTCCCAGCACTTTGGGAGGCCGAGTTGGGTGGATCACCTGAAATCAGGAGTTTAAGATCAACATGGTGAAACTCCACCTCTACTAAAAATACAAAAATTAGCCAGTGTGGTGGCTCGTGCCTGTAGTCCCAGCTACTCACGAGGCTGAGACATGAGAATTGCTTGAGCCGGGGAAGCGGAGGTTGCAGTGAGCTGAGATTATACCACTGCACTCCAGCCTGGGTGACAGAGTGAGACTCAGTCTCAAAAAAATAAATAAATAAATAAAAGACATTAAAAAACTAAGTTGAGGCCGGGCATGGTGGCTCTTGCCTGTAACCCTAGCACTTTGGGAGGCTGAGGCAGGAGGATATCTTGACCTCAGGAGTTCGAGACCAGCCTGGGCAACATAGTGAGACCCCGTTTCTTTC
>NW_012104710.1:727138-729038 GCF_000951045.1 Mandrillus leucophaeus | reverse complement strand
AAAAAAAGAAAAAGAAAAGAAATACATGTGTTCTTAAAACCATTTGTATATTTTCATTTGTAGACCACACTGTAGCTAATTATTGTTATTAAATCTTAAGATTTAAGTATATAAAATAAGTATCAGGCTGGGCACAGTGGCTCACACCTGTAATCTCAGCACTTTGGGAGGCCGAGGTGGGTAGATCACGAGGTCAGGAGATCGAGACCATCCTGGCTAACACGGTGAAAACCCATCTCTACTAAAAATACAAAAAATTAGCCGGGTGTGGTGGCACGCACCTGTAAGTCCCAGCTACTCAGGAGGCTGAGACAGGAGAATCGTTTGAACCTGGGAGGTGGAGGTTGCAGTGAGCCGAGATCGTGCCACTGCATTCCAGCCTGGGCGACAGAGCAAGACTCCATCTCAAAAAAAAAAAGAGATACCTCAGTTACGTTATCAGTAAAAGGGCATTGCAAATATTCTTTTAAATAAAAATTTGCATTCTATATGTTATAAAATACAGAGGATATTAAAAATAAATTTTATCCATGTTTTGGCAATTTCCTTCTTTTAATTGTTTGCATATTGAAGCACAAATGCTAAACATAAGTCAGAATGGAAGAATATTTAAAATAATGACTGTGTTTATATCTGATTTATTTCAGATAGATTACCCAAAGTGCATCTTGCCAGGATATCTTCCACTTGAAGATTGACATTTTATTTCTTTTTTGATCTTTATTGTTCCTGTCTTCCACCTCTCAGTGGGTATAGCTCTCTGGTCTGTAGAATGGGACAGTGATCTGGTTTCCGGATTGATAAGTGGGGTATACCTCCTAGTCTTCAATGATTACCTGTAGAAGGTGGAGAAGTTACTGGATATGTTTAATAATATCTCATTACGTTCTCTTTTTTTTTTTTTTTTTTTAACGACAGAGTCTTAACTCTGTTGCTCAAGCTGGAGTGCAGTGGTGCGACCTCAGCTCACTGCAATCTCCACTTCTGGGTTCAAGCGATTCTCCTGAGTCATCTTTCCAAGTAACTGGGATTGCAGCCATGTGCTACCATGCCCAGCTAAGTTTTGTATTTTTCTTTCTTTTCTTTTCTTTTTTTTTTGAGACAGAGCCTCACTCTGTTGCCCAGGCTCGAGTGCAGTGGTGTGATCTCAGCTCACTGCAACCTCCACCTCCTGGGTTCTAGCGATTCTCCTGCTTCAACCTCCCAAGTAGCTGGGATTACAAGCACCCGCCACCACGCCCAGCTAATTTTTGTATATTTAGTAGAGCTGGGTTTTGCCCTGTTGTCCAGGCTGGTCTTGAATACCTGACCTCAAGTGATCTGCCCACCTTGGCTTCCCAAAATGCAGGGATTACAGGCATGAGCCAGTACTCCTGTTCTCATTCCATTCTTCACTATGGTACTGACCATCCATTTACTCAGCACCAATTGTGTGCCAGACCTTGTGTCAGCATTATGGAGGACTTCCCTTGGTAGGCTTGTTAGCTGTACTTGCAATCTGATTTGGATTCCCAAATCAGCATATAACACCAGGTATTTCTCTAATAGAGTATGTGCCATACTTTATAACTGCCTGTTTATCAATGTCCTCACCTCCCAACATCTGGTTCTTTCAAGGGCAGGGAGCACTGGGTATGGTGTCAGAGTGGTACTCAGTGATGTTTACTGGTGGGTAGAAAGAAGGGTTAGTCCCTGTTTTTGAAGACTTTATGTTCTAGCAGGGAGAAATGAAGCACAAATAGTCCAAGAAATAAACAATTTAGAAATAAAGTCATTTGGTTTGTTTCGCAGAAATGTCTTATTGCTGATTTGCCAGCTTGAGTGGCAAATATATAATAAAACCTGGCCGGGCGTGGTGGCTCACGCCTGTAATCCCAGCACTTTGGGAGGCTGAGGTGGG
>NW_012104710.1:725407-726803 GCF_000951045.1 Mandrillus leucophaeus | reverse complement strand
AAATAAATAAATAAATAAATAAAATACATAAAATAAAAATATATGTGTGTATATATCATTAAAAATATATATGTAATAAAACCTATGAATAGTTTTTATGGCTGGGTGAAGTGACTCATGTCTGTAATTCTAGCCCTTTGGAAGGCTGAGCAGGGAGGATCACTTGAGCCTAGGCATTTGAGCCCAGCCTGGGCAACATTGCAAGACTCTGTCTCATTTTTTTATATAAATTTTTTTTTTAAATCCTATGTACAGTTATTTATTTTTTTTCCCAAGGATTATTCCCAAACTACGTACAATTAATGGATTGCCTTGCAGAGCTGGATCAATAATACCTGACACACTTGTATAGCAAGCATACACTTTACAGAGTTCCTCGCATCTATTCCTTGAATTCCAGACACTGTATTGGGCACTAGAAACCGGTGATAAATAATAACAGTTATGTACATTTCCTGAAGAATTATGTGGCATTCTTTGTTTTAACCACTTTTGATGCCTTAACTCAATCTCTATTACAATACTATGATATGAGTATCATTTAATATTTCTTTTTGGCAGATGGGAATAATCGAGGCCTAGGGAGATTCCTAGGGAGATTAAACTACTTGGCCAGGTTCACGTAAGTGGTGGATCTAGGATTCAAATTCAGCCGGTCTGAATCTAGAGCCTATTCTTTTAGGTATGATGCTATACTTTAATACAGTAATACACTGTTCAAATGAAACTGTAACGTGTTATTAAATTTGAACATGTCAATAAACATACCAAGCAATAAAATAATTACAGCTTGTGGAAAGTGCTTATGAAAACAGTAAATAAGCTACTTGAGAATGGTCAAGGAAAGGTTTCTTTGATGTGCTATATATACATTCAACAGACACATGGAGGATAAAAAGTAAACAGCCATGCAAAGAGTTCTGGGGAAAGACTGGCCCAGGTGAAGAGAAAGCCAGGTACAAAAACCCCAAAACAGGAAAAAGTTTGGTTTGACAATGGAATTACCAAAAGACCAGTGTGACTGAAGTATTGTGCATGAAGGAGTAGCAATAGATGGGGTTAAAGTAATAGACAAAGGCGGCGGGGCGTGGTGGCTCACACCTATAATCCCAGCACTTTGGGAGGCCGAGGTAGGCGAATCTCGAGGTCAAGAGATCGAGACCAGGCCAGGCACGGTGGCTCACCTGTATTCCCAGCACTTTGGGAGGCCGAGGTGGGCGGATCACAAGGTCAGGAGTTCAAGACCAGCCTGGCCAACATAGTGAAACTCCGTCTCTACTAAAAATACAAAAATTAGCTGGGTGTGGTGGCATGGGCCTGTAGTCCCAGCTACTTGGGAGGCTGAGGCAGTAAAATCGCTTGAACCTGGGAGGCCGAGGTGGCAGTGAGCTGGGAC
>NW_012104710.1:707637-723431 GCF_000951045.1 Mandrillus leucophaeus | reverse complement strand
ACTTGCCTGTAATCCCAGCTACTTGAGAGGCTGAGGTAGCAGAATTGCTTGAACCTGGGAGGCAGATGTTGTGGTAAGCCGTGATCGTGCCATTGCACTCCAACCTGGGCAACAAGCGCAAAAATCCGTCAAAAAAAAAAAAAAAAAATCATAATCAAAAACCTTTCCACAGGGCTGGGCGCGGTGGCGCACGCCTGTAATCTCAGGACTTTGGGAGGTCGAGACGGGTGGATCACAAGGTCAGGAGATTGAGACCATCCTGGCTAATATGGTGAAACCCCATCTCTACTAAAAATACAAAAAATTAGCTGGGTGTGGTGGTGGGCGCCTGCAGTCCCAGCGACTTGGGAGGCTGAGGCAGGAAAATGGGGTGAACCCGGGAGGGGAGCTTGCAGTGAGCCGAGATAGCGCCACTGCACTCCAGCCTGGGCAACAGAGCAAGACTCCGTCTCAAACAAACAAACAAACAAAAAAACGTTTTCATGAAGAAAACTCTAGGGCTAAGTAGTGTATTGTACTAAATAGCTAAGGAATAATCTCACAAACTTCTAGAAATTAGAAGAGAGCACTTCCCAACTCATTTTATGATGCCAGTATAACCCTGATACCCAAACCTGACAATGTTGTTACAAAACAGAAAATTACAAATCAGTATCCTTCAAGAACATAGATGGGCTGGGTTTGGTGGTTCACAGCCATAATCCCAGCACTTTGGGAGGCTGAGTTGAGAGGATTGCTTGAGCTTAGGAGTTCAAAACCAGTTTGGGCAACACAGCAAGAGCTTGTGTCTACTAGAAATAATATATATATATATATTAACTGGGTGTGATGGCACACTTCTGTAGTCCCAGCTACTTGAGAGGCTGATACGGGAGAATCACTTGAGCCTGGCAGATTGAGGCTGCAGTGAACTGTCATTGTGCCAGTGCACTACAGCCTGGGTGACAGAGCAAGATCCCGTCTCTAGAAGCAAAAACAAAACAACCAAAAAACCAACATAGATGGAAAAATTCTTAACAGCAGAGCAAATCAAATCCAGCAATACCCAAAACGTTTATTGTATGACCAATTTGGGTTTATCTTAGGAATGGAAAGTTTTTTTTAACATTGTGAAATCAACGGTAAAGCTTCTCATAATAGCAGAATAAAGGAGAAAAACCATACAGTCCTTCTATAGATGCAATAACTGCTTGACAAAATCCAGCATTGATTCGTTATCAAAATGAATCATATTTAGAACAGAAGAGGTCTTTCTCAATCTAATAAAGGACATATTGGCAGATTATATCTTTATACTTTCCAACAGTGACCAGAACACATTCCAATTCATATGGTTTTATTTTATTTTGAGATGGGAATTTCGCTGTTGCCCAGGCTGGAGTGCAGTGGCACAATCTTGGCTCACTGTAACCTCTGCCTCCCAGGTTCGAGCGATTCTCCTGCCTCAGCTTCCCAAGTAGCTGAGATCACAGGCGTGTGCTACCATGCCTGGCTAATTTTTGTGTTTTTAGTAGAGATGGGGTTTCGCCATGTTGGCCAGGCTAGTCTCAAACTCCTGACCTCAGATGTTCCATCTGCCGCAGCCTCCCAAAGTGATGGGATTTCAGGTGTGAGCCACCAGGCCCCATATGCTTTTCTTATGTGTCATTGACACTCATCCCATCAAGAGGTAGGAACTGTGTCCCCCTTCCCTTGAATCTGACTGAGTGGGCCTGTGACTACTGTGATGTTATGTCACTTGCAAAGGTAGGTCATAAAGCTAAAACAAGGTCCACGTGGTCTTCTTGGAACACTTGCTCTTGGAATCCAGATACCATGCTGTAAGAACACCAAGCAGCTCCTATACAGGAATTATCAACTTGCTAGCCATCTGAGTAAATCATCTTCAAATTAGATCCTTCAACCCTTAAACTTGCTTCATGGAACAGAGACCAGCCTTCCCCACTGAGTCTTGCCTATATTGCAGATTCATAAGCTAAATGAATGATTGTTATTTTAAGTCACTAAAGTTTTGAGTTTTGTTGTGTTCTGTTTTTTGTTTTGTTTTGTTTTGTTTTTTGAAATGGAGTCTTGCTCTGTTGCCCAGGCTAGAGTGCAGTGGCACAATCTTGGCTCACTGCAAGCTCCGCCTCCCGGGTTCACCCCATTCTCTTGCCTTATCCTCCTGAGGAGCTGGGATTACAGGCGCCCACCACCACACCCTGCTAATTTTTTGTATTTTTAGTAGAGACGGGGTTTCACCGTGTTAGCCAGGATGGTCTTGATCCCCTGACCTGGTGATCCACCCGCCTCGGCCTCCCAAAGTGCTGGGATTACAGGTGTGAGCCACCGTGCCCAGCCTGTTGTGTTGTTAGTTTTGCTTTTGTTTTTATAAAGCATTGGGTAACCATAAAAGGCATCCATGAAAAACCTTCAGCTAGCATCATACTTACTGTTGTAATAATGAATTCTTCCTCAGGTCATGTAGAAAGTAAGGATGTCCAGTGTTACAACTTCTATTTAACCAGTGAACCTAGGCAAAATAAAATAAAATAAAATAAAAATAAAAATATAAAGATAAGTAGGAACAAATTTTATAAATTTTATTCAAATAAAACTGTAAAACTAAATAGAAAATAAAATTTAAAAATGAAAAAGTAAAACTGCTTCTTTTCACAGATGACACAATTATTTACACAGAAAGTCTTAATGGATCTACAAACCAACTATTAGAAATTATAGGTGGTGCTTGCTATGGCAGCACATACACTAAAATTGGAACAATGCAGAAAAGATTAGCATGACATAAATATTCATGAAGTGATAAGTCAAAATAGCAAAATGAGGCCAGGTGCGGTGCCTCAAGCCTGTAATCCCAGCACTTTGGGAGGCTGAGGTGGGTGGATCACCTGAGGTTAGGAGTTTGAGAGCAGCCTGGCCAACATGGCAAAACCCCATCTCTACTAACAATACAAAAAAATTAGCCGGTGTGGCAAGTGCTTGTAATCCTAGCTACTGGGGAGGATGAGGCAGGAGAATTGCCTGAACCCAGGAGGTGGAGATTGCAGTGAGCTGAGTTCGCGCCACTGCACTCCAACCTGTGAGACCCCGTTTCACACAAACACACACACAAGAGAAAAAAGGATGGGCCGAGTGTGGAGGCTCACACTGTTCATCCGAGCACTTTGGAAAGCCGAGGATGGCAGATTTCTTGAGCCCAGGAGTTCTTTGCCTCAGCCTCCCGAGTAGCTGGGACTACAGGCTACTCCTTGTTTTGTTGAAACAGCTCATAAAACATTGTACCACAGGTATTGAGACAGTAGAGGTATTTCTGTTGATATCAGGGACAAATACTAATAGAATAACTCCCATTCCAGTGTGTACATATTTGAAAGCCCATGTACATGATAAATATATTAACCTTTTGCCAATTTTTTTTTTTTTTTTTCAGACCGAGTCACTCTTTCACCCAGGCCGGCGTGATCTCAGCTCACTGCAACCTCCGCCTCTCAGGCTCAAGTGATTCTCCTGCCTTGGTCTCCTGAGTAGCTGGGATTACAGGTGTGCACCATCACACCCGGCTAATTTTTATATTTTAGTAGAGACTGGGTTTCACCATGTTGGCCAGGCTGGTCTTGACCTCCTGACCTCAAGTGATCACCCACCTCAGCCTCCCAAGGTGTTGGGATTACAGGCCTGAGCCACCGCATGCGGCCCCTTTTGTCCATTTAAAAAATGAATAACAAAAATAAGGATAACCGTTATACCACTGATATTTAACATGGCTCTGGATGTTCTAGTCGATGCCTCCAGAACAGAGAAGTATATAAATATGAAAAATTGGTGCATACCACCACGCCCAGCAAGGAAACATCTTTTAAAAATGGGAGACACCAGGCCATATTAGAGGCTCAATCCAATAGTGAGGGTGAGGCCGATGATACAAGAGAATGAGGCAATAATTGAAGAAGCGATGCCCTTGAGAATGTTTGAAGCCCTGGGATGCCAAGTGCAAGTGGAGCAATTGCCCTTTAACCAGAACACTTTGTCTGCTATTGAAAAAAAGTGGAAAGAGGTTATGAAGAGTGGTTCAGATATCAGAAGTTTTGCAGAATTTATTTATTTATTTTTTTTTTTGAGACTGATTTTTGTATTTTTAGTAGAGACGGGGGTTTCACCATGTTGGCCAGGCTGGTCTTGAACTGCTGACCTCGTGGTCCTCCCGCCTCAGCCTCCGGAAGTGCTGGGATTACAGGCGTGAGCCACCATGCCCGGCTAGAAGTTTTGTAGATTTAGCCGTGGCATGATCAAGGAGTTCCTATCTGACAGTTTCTATTTTCTCAATGAGTTTTCCGAAGAAAAGGGGAGAGGCTGTTTCCCAGGGAGTGTGCAGTTCTGAAGGCTAACCAGGGACGCCTGGTTTTGGGCAACTACAAACGGTTGTGTTCAAACTGAGCGTGTGTCAGACACGGGTTGGAGTGTCAAGAGAGAAGGCAGGAGCGTTTAGTCTGCTTCAGATATGAAGACTCCCTGTATCCCCAAGGCGGCGGCCAGAGCCCTGCTGCTCAGGAGAGGCGCCCCACGTGGAACGTGTCGGCGCAGGAGGGGCGGCCTGGCGCAGGTCATTTGGGACCTCGGCGGGTTGGCGCATGCGCGCGAGACGCGCAGGCGCGCGCCCCTTTCCCTTTTCTGAGTTTTCTGTGTCACCCCGATTCCGCTGGTTTTTCTGGCTATAGTTCGCCGGTTTTTCTGGCCATAGTCCCCGCGTCCAGCATGGAGCAGCTGGACGAACTGGAGCTGCTGATGGAGAAGAGTTTTTGGGAGGAGGCGGAGCTGCCGGCGGAGCTGTGAGCGGAGCGCGGGGAGGGTGTGGGAACAAAGCGGGAGATTTGAAAGAAGGAGCGGGAGAGGCCGCGTCCGCACCTCCGCAGACTGACCAGGCCCAGGGCGCAGGGGCCCGGGGCAGCTCCCTGGGCACCCGACGAGCCTCTGGAGTCGGGGCCCGCCTCCCAAGGTGTTCTTTGGGGCCACCCTCAGCCAGAGCCTGGACTTTCCCTCGCCCAGCAGTTCATTGTTTCCCTTGATTTCACCCGTTTCCCTAATTTGAGGAGCTTCGGCCACTGAAATGTTTTTATAATAGGAAATTGCGACCGCCCTAGGCTTTTCTCGATGTTTAGTTGGATTAACTTATCCTTGGGAGATCTCTGCACTCTCAGCCTGGTGTATATAAATGATCAGAGGAAGTTAACCACGGTCATAATGTGGAATTACTTTCAATATAATAGCAATAATGCTAATTAGCGTTGAGGGATTTTTGCGTTTGGGCTTTTGATCAGCAATACCTTTTGAGAAACATCTTTAAGGCATCATAGCCAATCTTGGGAAATTCATGGCCTGAGGCTAGGTGGAGTACATGAATAAAGCGTTTGCAAAATAATAGAACGGTCACATAACAAAAGATAACTTGTAGGGTAATGTGAAAGGCATTTGGTGTTATCACTGGAGAGGTAATGACTTTGGACTCTCGGTTGGTCCCTCACTGATGCCGCAGTCAAACGGGGAAGACTTAAGAGGTACTTAATAGGAGAAGGGCTGTTTTCTTGAGGAGAGATTATTATTTTGCATAATTTTAGACGGCTTGGACCGATGGATGAAAGTATTGAGAAATTGACTTACCCACTTTAAATATAAGGAATAAAGTTCTGAATTACTATGTAAAGGATTGAGCTAATTCGATACGTATTAAGCTTGCGTTCTGTCCAGTGAGATTTTATCGAAAGATTTCCGGCATTACGTTAGCAGGTTGGACTAAATTATTTCTAAGTACAATTCTGTGGCTCATGGTAGGACTTTCAGTGAACCACGGACACTACCCTTTTCCATAACATAAGACTCATATTTACAAAAAGAATCTTGTCCAAAACATCTCCTTTTACTTGTACTTTGGGAAGGTTTGCACCAATGGTAGAAATTTCTTGTTTAATAATATCCAATTTATACTTTCCTTTCTTTTTCTTTTTTTCCCCCCCAGAAACGGAGACTTTTTCTGTCGCTCAGGAAGGGGCGCAGTGGCATGATTGTATCTCACTGCAGCCTCAAACTCCTGGGCTCAAGCAATCCTTCCTCCTCAGCCTCTTGAGTAACTGGGACTACAGGTGTGCATCATCATGCCTGGCTTCCAGTGTATTCTTAATCCTCATTGTAATGGGTATCCCACAGAACTCCTTACAGAAGTTAAAATGGAAAATCTCATAACATGAGCATGTTTGAAATGGCATTACTTCTGGGAAGTTTTTATAATAGGAATTGTGTGTCTTTGCTCTCTTAATTTTACCTATTTTGGCTAAATGTCATTGCAATAAGCTTTTCAGAAGAAAGAAACCTAGAAAACTGGAAGATTGGTTTGTAGATAAAACAGATTGGATGGCTTCTTATTTCATGGTTGTGCTAAAATAGTTTTGTATGTGTGTGCTTTAGATTTCAGAAGAAAGCGGTAGCTTCCTTTCCCAGAACAGTTCTGAGCCGAGGAATGGATAACCGGTACCTGGTGTTGGCAGTCAGTACTGTACAGAACAAAGAGGGAAACTGTGAAAAGCACCTGGTCATCACTGCTTCACAGTCACTAGAAAATAAAGAACTATGCATCCTTAGGAATGACTGGTAATTTTTATGTGACTTTGAGCACTGATTCGAGTCTTAAGGGTACCATCGTAAAACTCATCAAATGGCTTCTGTGAATGTTACTATAATTTAATTGTTTAAAAGGGAGTAGATTTGATCCTAGCCTAATTCTGCATGAAAATTGTATCTATTACTCTTGTATCTCAAGTATCATATTCCAAAAATTGACTTTTGTTGTCATTTGAAGATCATGTGGGCCAGACATGGTGGCTCACACCTGTAATCCCAGCACTTTGGGAGGCCAAGGTGGGCGGATCACCTCAGGTCAGGAGTTTGAGACCAGCCTGACCAACATGGAGAAACCCCATCTCTACTAAAAATAAAAAAAATTAGCGGGACGTGGTGGTGCATGCCTGTAATCGCAGCTACTCTGGAGGCTGAGGCAGTAGAATTGCTTGAACCCGGGAGATGGAGGTTGCGGTGAGCCGAGATCATGCCATTGCACTCCAGCCTGGGTAACAAGAGCAAAACTTGGTCTCAAAAAAGAAAAAGAAAAGAAAAGAAAATCACGTACAAAGAGCCTTATTAATGACTACTTCCTATTTCCCAGTACATTCTAAGATTGCAGCTTAAACGCATGCTAGTGTTAACTAAGAGCAAAATTAATTAACACATATGAACATTCTTAGGCCTTAGATTTCTCTGCTCAGAATGTGGTATGTGAGGGATGGAGTGTAGATGCAGAAAAGCTAGAGGTCTAACTTTGGCTCTTCGTTTAAGCTGTGAATTAGTTTGTTTTTGTTGTTGTTGTTGTTGTTTTTGGAGATGGAGTCTTGCTCTGTTGCCCAGGCTGGAGTGCAGTGGCGCGATCTCGGTTCACTGCACCCTTTACCTCCCAGGTTCAAGTGATTTTTCTGCCTTAGCCTCACAAGTAGCTGAGATTACAGGCGTCCGCCACCACGCCCGGCTAATTTTTGTATTTTTAGTAGAGACAGGGTTTCACTATGTTGGCCAGGCTAGTCTTGAACTCCTGACCTCAGGTTATCCACCCGCCTCGGCATCCGAAAGTGCTGGGATTACAGGCATGAGCCACCGCGCCTGGCCTAGTTTGAACTAGTTCAGTATGATTTTATTCTTGCTACACTGGGTTTGGCTTCATGCTTCAAGACTTATAGAAGCTGTAGATTTCCTATAAGTCTTAAGAAAGAATTATTAAAACAACCCAATTCATAATTGGAGCTATATATATTACATTAGTAAAGGTTTTTTGATAGCTTTTGCAATAGACTTTACTGGCACTAAGTTGTTTTTCTCTTTGGGATTTATAGAAGACTCTTGAGTATTCTCAGATGTGTTTGGCACATAGAAAGGGATAGAGTGACTAGGAGTTGTTTTAGAAGACTTTATCCTGGTGTTTTATTTTATTTTTTTGAAGACCCAGAAATTTAGAAATATTTTTTTCTTCTTCAGATAAAATACTCATTTATTTTTTTGAAGCCTCCCTAATGTGTTTAATGTAGGAACCTAAGCAATGTATTTATACTTTAACTTTGCTTTATTTTCAGGTGTTCTGTTCCAGTAGAGCCAGGAGATATCATTCATTTGGAGGGAGACTGCACATCTGATACTTGGATAATAGATAAAGATTTTGGGTATTTGATTCTGTATCCAGACATTCTGATTTCTGGCACAAGCATAGCCAGTAGTATTCGATGTATGAGAAGAGCTGTCCTGAGTGAAACTTTTAGGGTAAATAATAGTAACAGTTAATGTTTCTGCAGGGTCTGAGAGTGTTACAGAGCACTTTTACATTTATTATTTCAGTTAATCCTCTCAGCAACCCTATAAAATAAATGGTATTAATCAGCTGCATTTTATAGATGAGGAAAAATGGGCTCAGAGAGGTTAAGTGACTTGCCCCGCAGCCACATAACTACGAGGTGGCAGTGCTAGGACTAAAGGCCAGGTGCCTGAGTCCTTCAAATCTTGTTCAGGGCTCAATAAGTAATTATAGTAAGAAAATTAATTTAAATGATAAACTTTTAAATTTAAACACAGCTAGACATTTCCAAACTTGGCTTCATGTGATTCCCACTAAACTAAAAATAAATGTGTAAGTCACTGTTTAAAAATGTATTTTGGTAGAAAAATTAACCAGGTGTGGTGGCATGCACCTGTAGTCCCAGCTACTCAGGAGACTGAGGCAGGAGAATCGTTTGAACCCGGGAGGCGGAGGTTGTAGTGAGCCGAGATCAGGCTACTGCATTCTAGCCTGGGCGACAGAGCGAGACTCTGTCTCAAAACGAATAACAAACAAATTGTATTTTGGGCTATTTCAAACATACTAAGAGATGATTGTAATAAACTCCCATGTACTCAACACCCAGCTTTTAATTTATTTTTCTTGAAACATGCAGTTTTATTTTAAAATAAAATAAGTCTCAAAAAAAAAGTGTATTTGGGGGCTGGGCGCAGTGGCTCATGCCTGTAATCCCATCACTTTGACAGGCCGAGGTGGGAGGATCACGAGGTCAGGAGTTCAAGACCAGCCTGACCAACATGGTGAAAACCCGTCTCTACTAAAAATACAAAAATTAGCCAGGCATTGGGGCGCGTGCCTGTAATCCCAGCTACTCGGGAGACTAAGGCAGGAGAATCGCCTGAACTCTGGAGGCGGTGGTGCAGTAAGCGGAGATCCTACCACTGCACTTCATTCAGCCTAGGGGACAGAGTGAGACTCCATCTCAAAACAAACAAAAATGTATTTTGGGCTATTTCAAACATACAAAGAGATTATTGTAATAAACTCCCATGTACCCAACACCCAGCTTTTTATTTATTTTTCTTGAAACATGTACTTTTATTTTATTTTGAGTCTCACTGTGTCACCCAGGCTGGAGTGCAGTAGGTCACCAAAGCCTTGACCTCCCAGGCTCAAGCAATCCTCCTACCTCAACCTCCCGAGTAGCTGGAGCTATAGGCATGAGCTACTGTGCTTGGCCTGAATATTAAGTTTTAAAAAACTTTTTGGGCCAGGCGCAGTGGCTCACGCCTGTAATCCTAGCACTTTGGGAGACCGAGGTGGGCGGATCACGAGGTCAGGAGATCGAGACCATCCTGGCTAACACGGTGAAACCCCATCTTCGCTAAAAATACAAAAAATTAGCCGGGTGTGGTGGCAGGCGCCTGTAGTCCCAGCTACTCGGGAGGCTGAAGCGGGAGAATGGCATGAACCTGGGAGGTGGAGCTTGCAGTGAGCCGAGAGAGAGAGCCGGCCACTGCACTCCAACCTGGGTGACAGAGGGAGACTCCGGCTCAAAAAAAAAAAAAAAAAAGAGTCTAGCCTAATACAAGAGTTAATCAAGAAATGAAGTATGAAGTAGTTTTTCTTTTTGAGTAGAGAAAAATTCTTTGCCAAAAATCTCTGCTGTAGGTTAAAAAATATTTTTTTCTTCCCAAACATTACTGTTAAGTAGGTTTAACTTTTATATTTGAATGGTATCTTTTACTTACATGAGTTTATCAGCTATACCTTTATTGACTTTTCTATTGGGTGGATTATCAAGTGAAATTAGAGTACAATACTTTAAATATTATTTGAGAACATTTTGAATTTTTAAATATTGGTTAATTTTTTTTCAAAATGGAGAACATTGATTTTAAAAGTAACTCATACTCAGCCTGGCCAACATGGTGAAACCCTGCCTCTACTAAAAATACAAAAAATAAAAGTTAGCTGGGCATGGTGGCACACACCTGTAATTCTAGTTATTTGGGAGGTTGAGGCATGAGAATCATTTGAATCTGGGAGGTGAAGGTTGCAGTGAGCTGAGATTGTGCCTGAGTGTCAGAGCAAGAGTCTGTCTCAAAAAAAAAAAAAGTAACTCATGCAATAATAATTCAGACAATTCTGAATAGAAGAAAGTGAAAGTCACTTATAATTCCACCCACCAGAAAAAAAATTGTTTAATATTTTGGCATTTGTCTTACCAGTGCATTTTGGCTATGGTGGTTTAATAGATTAGATAGTAAATATATACAATTGTGTCTGTTAATATGTTGTGAAATAAATTGTGTGACTTGTTTTTGTAGAGCTCTGATCCAGCCACTCGCCAAATGCTAATTGGTACGGTTCTCCATGAGGTGTTTCAAAAAGCAATAAATAATAGCTTTGCCCCAGAAAAGCTGCAAGAACTTGCTTTTCAAACAATTCAAGAAATAAGACATTTGAAGGAAATGTAAGTAGTTATAAGAGGAACTGCAGGTATAATTTCATTATATAACTTCTGTCCTAGAAACTATAAAGTATTTGTATAGACTATCCAATATAAATTAGTGTAATCTAAAATGCAGATTTCACAGTTCTAGTACACTGTTGGAACTCTGTGTAGAGTTTTTGAAATTGCCCAACAGGATCTTTTTGGGTAAAAATATCTAAATATTTTGTACATGTGCGTAACAGATTCCTTAACTACTTTCAGAGAATGTATAAAGAACTTTTTTTTTTTTTTTTTTTTTTGAGACGGAGTCTCGCTCTGCCGCCCAGGCTGGAGTGCAGTGACAGGATCTCAGCTCACTGCAAGCTCCGCCTCCCGGGTTCACGCCATTCTCCTGCCTCAGCCTCCCGAGTAGCTGGGACTACAGGCACCTGCCACCGCGCCCGGCTAGTTTTTTGTATTTTTTTAGTAGAGACGGGGTTTCACCGTGTTAGCCAGGATGGTCTCGATCTCCTGACCTCGTGATCCGCCCGTCTCGGCCTCCCAAAGTGCTGGGATTACAGGCTTGAGCCACCGCGCCCGGCCATAAAGAACTTTTTTTGCATTAGTTCTAGAAACAGTGTAATATACTGAGAATTATATGGGGTTGGGAATAAGATGAAACTAGTTTCAAAATACAGCTTTATGACCAGGTGCAGTGGCTCACGCCTATAATCCCAGCACTTTGGGAGGCTGAGGCAGACGGATCACCAAGTCTGGAGATTGAGACCATTCTGGCTAACACGGTTAGCCCCTGTCTCTACTAAAAATACAAAAAATTAGCTGAGTGTGGTGGTGGATGCCTGTAGTCCCATCTTCTCGGGAGGCTGAGGCAGGAGAATGGTGTGAACCTGGGAGGCAGAGCTTGTAGTGAGCTGAAATCACACCACTGCACTCCAGCCTGGGTGACAGAGTGAGACTCTGTCTCAAAAATAAATAAATAAATAAATAAAAATAAAAAATGTAGCTTTACAGTATTTTTTTTGGGGGGGAGATAGGGGTCTTGCTATCTTGTCCAGGCCTTACTCAAACGACTGGGCTCATGTGTTTCTCCCCACCTCAGCCTCCTGTGTATCTGAAACAACAGGTACATGTCACCATGCCTGGCCTGCCTTACCAGTTTTTGTTTTGTTTTTGAGATGGAGTCTTGCTCTGTCACCCAGGGTGGCGTGCAGTGGCTTGCTCTTGGCTCACTGCAGCCTCCACCTCCCAGATTCAAGCAATTCTCCTGCCTCAACCTCCCGAGTAGCTGGGATTACAGGCATAAGCCACCACACCTGGCTAATTTTTTTGTATTTTTAGTGAAGACGGGGTTCCGCCACTTTGGCCAGGGTGGTCTTGAACTCATGACCTCCAGTGATCAACCCACCTCGGTGTCCCAAAGTGCTGGGATTACAGGCATGAGCCACCATGCCTGGCCTAAAATTTTGATACATATTACCAAATTGCTCTCTATAGACATTGTCCCAGTTTACATTTGTACTGACAATATATGAGACTTTGTGAGACCGTATGGTCATCTACATCATTTTTAATCAACTGGAAACTGCCTGATTTCAAACAGCCTTATGCAAGGATAACCTTCACTTTCAGTAGTCTTAACTGTGTGTTTCTCTAGATCTTTTTGGATGCTTTGGTATTAGCAGTTGCTTCCTGGCTTGAGGAATTTCAGCTTCTCTTTCAACCTGCGGCTGCTATTTTGCTTAAGACAATTTTGGCAGAGCTAGCATTGTTAATTTTGTTTTCTCTATTGGACTGGCTCTCTCAGAGGGCTGACACAACTCTGCTCTGTCAGTCTTGGTAAGCTGGAGGTGGCAGAAACCTAGGAAAGTAACAGCTTATTAAATCTGGTATTAGAAATATTGCACAGTTATATGGTAAATATGTAGTGTCCTAAAGTCTCAATGTCTCATGAATGTGTTATTATACTGCTCCCTTGAGCAAGTGAGAAAAATTATAAGTTGTATCTTTTTTTTTTTTTTGCGACAGAGTCTCGCTGTGTTGCCCAGGCTGGAGTGCAGTGGCTCACTAGGCTCACTGCAAGCTCCGCCGTCTGGGTTCACGCCATTCTCCTGCCTCAGCCTCCTGAGTAGCTGGGACTACAGGCGCCTGTCACCATGCCCGGAACAGTGCTGACCTATAGTTAGCACTGTATTTGTTGTTATCATCATGGTCTTTATACCTTAATGATTTTCTTTTTTCTTTTTGAATCTCGCTCTGCTGCCCAGGCTGGAGTACAGCACCGCGATATCCTCTCATTACAACTTCTGCCTCCCAGGTTCAAGCGAGTCTCCTGCCTCATCCTCCTGATTAGCTGGGATTACAGGCGTGCGCCACCGCGCCCGACTACTTTTTTTGCATTTTTTAGTAGGATGGGGTTTCACCATGTTTGCCAGGCTGGTCTCGAACTCCTGACCTCAGGTGATCCACCCTCCTCAGCCTCCCAAAGTGCTGGGATTACGGGTGTGAGCCACCACGCCCAGCCTATACTTTAATGAGTTCTTGTCATCAGCTAAGTGCTTTACATACATTGTTCTATAATCCTCAGACTAACTATGTAAGGTAGTTATTATCTCCTCCTTACAGATGAGGAAACAGGCTTAATTAACAGTGACTTGCTCTTGGTCATATATCTGGTAGTGCAGAGTTAGGATTCAAACCTAGGTGTGATTTTTATATACAAACTGATATGCCCCTACCACCCTAGAGTAGTTATTAAGATTGGGGAGCTTAAATATAAAGAAGGAACTGGAATAATCATCCTGGGAGGGTAAGTTTATAACAGCAGTTCTCAAAACTTTTGCTCTCAGGACCCCTTTACACTAAAAAATTATTGAGGACTGGAAAGAGCTTCTGTTTATGTGGGCTATATCTATGATTAATTACTGTACGAGAAATTAGAACAGATGTTTATTAATTCATTTGAAATTAACATGTATATTCATTTATTTTGTTGTTGTTATTGAGGCAGTCTTGCTCTGTTGCCCAGGCTGGATTGCAATGGCATGACCTTGGCTCACTGCAACCTCCGCCTCCTGGGTCAATCGATTTTCCTGCCTCAGCCTTCCGAGTAGCTGGGATTACAGGTGCCTGCCACCACGCCTGGCTAATTTTTGTGTTTTTAAGTAGAGAGGGGGTTTCACCATGTTGGCCAGGCTGGTCTTGAACTGACCTCAAGTGATCCACTCCTCTCGGCTTCCCAAAGTGTTGGGATTACAGGCATGAGCCACCGCACCTAGCCTAAAATATATATTCATTTAAAAATATCAATCTATGCTTGTTAACATAACATTTTAATGAAAAAAACTGTTGTAAAAAATAAATAATGCATGTCATTGTTTTACGTTTTTTCAGTTTCTTCTTTCTTCTTTCTTCCTTATTTATTTTTTTTTTTGAGGTAAGGTCTCTCTCTGTTGCGCAGGCTGGAGTGCTGTGATGAAATTATCACCCACTATAGCCTCAAACAATCCTCCAGCCTCTATTTTTTTTTTCTTTCTTTCTTTTTTTTTTGAGATGGAGTTTTGCTCTTGTTGCCCAGGCTGGAGTGCAATGGCATGATCTCAGCTCACCGAAAACTTCCGCCTCCCAGGTTCAAGCAATTCTCTTGTCTCAGCCTCCTGAGTAGCTGGGATTACAGGCATGTACCACCATGCCTGGCTAATTTTGTATTTTTGGTAGAGACGGGGTTTCTCCATGTTGGTCAGGCTGGTCTTTAACTCCCCACCTCAGGTGATCCACCCGCCTCGGTCTCCCAAAGTCTTGAGATTACAGGTGTGAGCCACAGAGCCTGGCCGGTTTTTTTTTTTTTTTTCCTTAAAGCTACAGCACCCAGTATTCCCAGGTGGTCTCCCAAGTAGTAACCAAGCTCAACCCTGCTTAGCTTCTGAGATAAGATGAGATCAGCTGCGTTCTGGGTGGTATGGGTGTAAACCAAGCCTCTATTTTTGCAAATGTTTTAAAGTATGACTTCATAGAAGATCGTGGATTCTTGTGTCTGCCTCTGCATTCAAAATATTTCTATATTTTATGTCATGTAGCCTCAGAAGATTCAACTGTACTGTCATGAAAGGAAAATGATAAATAATGTATTCATATTGTTATGACATAATTTTGACCTTGTAAGAACCCTGAAAAATTGATACTTGGGTTTTTTTGTTTCTGCAGATTTCTCACGTAAGAAGTTAACATTCCTATATACTGTCCTTTGATGTTGTAAGACGGTTACTGCCTTTCTGTCCATATGACCCTTTTTCCTCTTTAACGTTTCTACTTTCCATTGCTTGGTTTCAGGAGCAATATCTCAATTTTTTTTTTATATCCCAAAGGTATAACTGGGACTCTTCCAATTAGACCATGGTATGAATTAGAGCAAATTATCTGAAATTTGATGTCATGTCACTGTTTCAGTGTTATTTGGATTTTTTTTTTTTTTTTCAGACAGGGTCTCACTGTCACCCAGGCTGGAGTACAGTGGTGAGATCACAGCTCACTGTAACCTCAAACTCTTGGGCTGAAACGATCCTTCCGCTTCAGCCTACTGAAGAGCTGGGACTATAGTTCCACACCACCATGCTTGTTGTTATTTGGATGTTTTTTAAAAATTGTGGTTAAATACATATAAAAATCACTGTGTTAGGCTGGGCGTGATGGCTCACCCCTGTGATCCCAGCACTTTCAGAGGCCGAGGCAGGCAGATCACGTGAGGTCAGGGGTTCAAGACCAGGCTGGCCAACATGGTGAAACCCTATCTTTACTAAAAATACAAAAATTAGCTGGGCATGGTGTCGTATGCCTGTGGTCCCATACAGGCATACGACATACAGGCATAGTCACTGAGGGGACTGAGGCAGGAGAATCACTTGAACCTGGGAGGTGAAGGTTGCAGTGAGCCGAGATTGCGCTAACTTGGGCAACAAGAGCGAAACTCTATCTAAAAAA
>NW_012104710.1:702972-707212 GCF_000951045.1 Mandrillus leucophaeus | reverse complement strand
TACAGGCATGCACCACCACGTCTGGCTAAATTTTGTATTTTTAGTAGAGACAGGGTTTCACCATGTTGGCCAGGCTAGTCTCCAACTGCTGACCTCGGCCTCCCAAAGTGCTGGAATTACAGATGTGAGCCACCGTGCTCTGCCTGTGTTAACCATTTTTAAGGGTACAGTTCAGAGGGAAAGTACATTCACCTTGTTGTGCAACCATCACCTGTCTATCTCCAGAACTCTTTGCATCTTCCCAAACTGAAGCTCTGTGCCCTTGAAACAATAACTTCTCCTTCTTTCCTCCTCCCAACCTCTGGCAACCCCCATTCTACTTTCTGTCTCTGTGATTTTCACTGCTGTAGGTGCCTTATATGAATATTAGTCCTTTTGTGACTGGCCTATTTCACTTAGCATAATGTCCTGAAGGTTCTTCAATGTTGTAGCATATGTCAGAATTTCCTTCCTTTTTATAGCTGAATAATACTGCATTGAATGGAATATGCCACATTTTGCTTATCTATTTATTGGCTGATGAACAGTTGGGTTGCTTATTTGTGTTTTTGTCCTCATTTACTTTTCTAATATTTATACTTTCATATTTACTATCATATTTTTGGCAGGTACCGCTTAAATCTAAGTCAAGATGAAATAAAACAAGAAGTAGAGGACTATCTTCCTTCGTTTTGTAAATGGGCAGGAGATTTCATGCATAAAAACGCTTCGACTGACTTCCCTCAGATGCAGCTCTCTCTGTAAGAAACACATTTTGTTTATATAGTCTTCTTATTTTTAGACCAGGATGCTATTCTGTGTGTTGAATCAAAGTTTTTAAAAGATTGAGCAATTACAATTAGCTGTTTTGCTTGCTTACTTTATAAATTACTGTCCTAAGTATCGTTACATGACAAAAAAGAAACCAGTGAATAGAAAATTTTATTTTCATTATTATAAGATAGCTTATTTTTTATATGTAGATATGTATTTTCTTTTTCTTTTTTTTTTTTTTGAGATGGAGTTTTGCTCTGTCACCCAGGCTGGAGTACAGTGGCACTGATCTTGGCTCCCTGCAACCTCCGCCTCCCACGTTCAAGAGATTCTCCTGCCTCAGCCTCCCAAGTAGCTGGGATTACAGGCGCCTGCCACCACGCCTGGCTAATTGTGTATTTTTAGTAGAGACGGTGTTTCACCGTGTTGGCCAGGCCGGCCTCGAACTCCTAACCTCAGGTGATCCACCCGCCTCGGCCTCCCAAAGTGCTGGGATTATAGGTGCGAGCCACTGCGCCCAGCCTTTCTTCTTTTTTTTTTTTCTGAGACAGAGTCTTGCTTTGTTGTCCGGGCTGGAGTGCAATGGCATGATTTTGGCTTACTGCAACCTCCGCCTCCCGGGTCCAAGCAATTCTCCTGCCTCAGCCTCCCAAGTACCTGGGATTACAGGTGCCCACCACCACACCTGGCTAATTTTTTGTATTTTTAGTAGAGACGGGGTTTTGCCATATTGACCAGGCTGGTCTTGAACGCCTGACCTCAGGTGATCCACACACCTTGGCCTCCCAAAGTACTGGGATTACAGGTGTGAGCCACTATGCCCAGCCTGTATTTTCTTATAAAGTAATCAATTTTTGGCATCCTAATTTTTTTCATTTGATTCTTTTTTTTTTTTTTTTAAAACGAAGTCTCATTCTCTTCCCCAGGCTGGAGTGCAATGGTGTGGTCTTGGCTCACTGCAACCTCCACCTCCCGGGTTCAAGCTATTCTCCTGCCTCAACCTCCTGAGTAGCTGGGATTACAGGTGTGTGCCACCACACCTGGCTAATTTTTGCATTTTTATTAGAGATAGGGTTTCATCATGTTGGCCAGGCTGGTCTCAAGCTCCTGACCTCAACTGATCCTCCCACCTCGACCTCCCAACGTGCTGGGATTACAGGCATGAGGTACTACACCTGGCCTCATTTGATTTTTTCATGTGTATTTCTCTGTGTTACTAGCATATAGTCTGTGTCATATGTTGACTGTCATATGGATGTGCTATGTATTTAGTGTGTTTACCCATTTAATGCTGTTTGGCGTTACGTGTATTTTCAAGTTTTTTTTTTTTCCCTCAAAGTGGCATTATTATAATTTTATAGGGGAAATATGTTTTTTTCTGTTATTCATTCAGCAAATATTTATTGGGTGTCTAATATGTGCCAAGTAATGTTTTAGGTGCTTGGATCATGGTAGCAAAAAAGAAAACAAAACATACAACCGCCTACTTTCTGGAGTTTCTATACTACTGCACAAGTAAACAGCAGGGGACCAGACCGTGATTAATGTAGTGCCAAACAATGAGGAGGGTAAGAAGAAAGGGAGAATAGGTAGGTAGTGATGGCAGGGGTATTCCATAGAATGTTCATGGAAGGCCTTTCTCATAAGGTAGCATTTGAGCAGAAGCTTAAAGGAAATGAAGTAGTGAGACATACAGCTGTCTGTCGGAGGAATGTTCCAGGTAGAGGAAACAGGGCAAAAGCCCTGTGGCTGACGCATACTAGCTGTGTGTGCAGTATTTCAGCGAGTCAGTGTGATGGCTAGAGCAAAGTGCAGTAGGAGAAGAGCAGCAGTAGTTGCCCTGGAGCCTCATCATCCTGGTCAGGACTTGGATGCTGCTCTGATTAGAATGGAAGCCATTGGAGGGTTTTTATCTGATTTCCTTTTTTTTTTTTTTTTTTTAAAACAGGCAGCATTTTATTTTTCTGTAAATGGGCACAACTTCCATGTATACTAATATTCTCAATGTTCTCTCAATATTTTCAATATTTTGTAACATTTTGTGATCTAAAAAGTTTGCTTTAAGGGTATCCAGGCATGGTGGCTCATGCCTGTAATCCCTGCACTTTTGGAGGTCAAGGCGCTGTGTCAGCTGAGCTCAGGAGTTTGAGACCAGCCTGGCCAACATGGTGGAACACCATCTCTACTAAAAATATGAAAATTAGACAGGCGTGGTGGTGGGTGCCTGTAATCCCAGCTACTCGGGAGGCTGAGGCAGGAGGATTGCTTGAACCAGGAGACAGAGGTTGCAGTGAGCTGAGATCATGCCACTGCACTCTAGCCTGGGCAACAAAGCGAGACTCTGTCTCAGAAACAAAAGAAAAGCTTTAAGATTTGTGAGTCAGAAAGATTTGGAGTAGTTAGTTCTTTGGACCTATTCCCTGTGGTTCGAAGGATATAATGAGCCTGGATATGAATCCCAGTTTGGCCATAATTTGGCCGTATAACTACAGCAAGCTCCGTAAGTTGTGTGTGCTAGTTTCTGCTTTGATCTCATTTACTTTTTTTTTTTTTCTCTCTCCTTTTTTTTTTTGAGACAAGGTCTCACTCTGTTGCCTAGACTGGAGTGCAGTGGTGCGATTTAGGTTCACTGCAACCTCTGCTTCCTCCTGAGTTCAAACAGTCCTTCCACCTCAGTCTTCTGAGTAGCCAAGACTGCAGGTGCACACTATACTGCCTGGTAATTTTCGTATTTTTTGTAGAGATGGTGTTTCGCCATGTCACCCAGGATGGCTAGTCTTGAACTCCTGGACTCAAATGATCCTCCTGCCTTGGCCTCCCAAAGTGCTAGGGTTACAGGCATGAGCCACCTTGCCTGGCCCTCTAATGGGATTTTCATATGTATTTTTAAAATATTTAGTAGTTTAGAAAAAGGCTTGTCTTGATGTTAGAGTTGAGTTTGTTTTTTTTTGTTTTGTTTTGTTTTGTTTTTGAGATGGAGTCTCACTCTATCACTCAGGCTGGAGTACAGTGGCACAATCTTGGCTCACTGCAACCTCTGCTTCTTGGGTTCAAATGATTCTTGTGACACAGCCTCCTGAGTAGCTGGGACTATAGACATGAGCCACTACGCCTGGCTAATTTTTGTATTTTTAGTAGAGACGAGGTTTCACCATGTTGGCCAGGCTGGTTTCGAACTTCTGACCTCAAGTGATCTGCCTGCCTCGGCCTCCCAAAATGTTGGGATTACAGGCATGAGCCACTGTGCCTGACTGAGTTTGTTTTTCATATTTTTTATTTCTGAAGTGGTCGTAAATTTTTCACCAGCTTCCTACACTTAGAAAAAAGCTAGAGTGAGTAGATTGTTTAGCTTTTCTTGTGTTTTAAAAATAAATTTACAGCCGGGTGCGGTGGCTCACGCCTGTAATCCCAGCACTTTGGGAGGCTGAGGCAGGCGGATCACAAGGTCAGGAGTTCGAGACCAGCCTGGCCAACATGGTGAAACCCC
>NW_012104710.1:692366-702277 GCF_000951045.1 Mandrillus leucophaeus | reverse complement strand
ATTTACCCTCCTTCCTCCTCCCTCCCTTTTTTCCCCTTCCTTCCTCCTTTATTTCTTTTTGTCATTTACATTTGCTTGAAATTTTTTTTTTTTTTGAGATGGAGCCTCACGTTGTCGCCTAGTCTGGAGAGCAGTGGCGCAGTCTTGGCTCACTGCATCCTCTGCCTCCCAGGTTCAAGCGATTCTCTTGCCTCAGCTTCCTGAGTAGCTGGGATTACAGACACCTGCCACCATGCCCGGCTAATTTTGGCATTTTTAGTAGAGACGAGGTTTCACCATGCTGGCCAGGCTGGTCTCGAACTCCTGTCCTTAAGCGATCCACCCACCTCAGCCTCCCAAAGTGCTGGGATTACAAGTGTGAGCCACTGCACCCAGCTGCTTGACATTTTAAATTACGGTAGATGTCTATTTTTGTAGTTTTTTTGGACATAAGCTTTTCTTTTACTTTTTGTTAATTGTTTTAGCATCCTGTCTGCATGTTTGCTTGTTTGTTTGTTTGTTTTCCTTTGGTGGAGTCTTAACCCAAATGTGTTTTTTTCTTTTTGGTTAAAATTAACCCATTGTTTTTACAATGATAAGCATGATTCTCAGAATTCTGGGTTAATAAATTCTGCAAACATTTATTCAATGCTATATATGTGCCAAGGATTATACCAGGTACTGTTGTTGTAGGGATAACCAAAGCCCTCAGGAACTCAGTGTATTGGTGGTAGATGAAAATAATAAAAGTGAAGGGGTTTGCTGGTGGAGAAAATGTAGGTGACAAAAGCAGCATGGAACCCTTGGAGGTAACAGCATATAAGGGACAGAAGGAGAGAATAGTATCTGTTGAAGGAGGCTTAGGATAGGTCAGCAAGGGATTTGCAGCCTGGAAGAAGGGCATCATAGATGCTAGGGAAAGAGGGTGGAATTCAGACTCATCTTTGACTTGCAAAGAATCTTTGAAATAAAATCCTACATTTTTTTGTCAAAACACAAAATTATATACATTTTATATACAATGCACTCATGCTGGCTTAATGATGGGGATATGTTTTGAGAAATGTGGTGTTAGGCAATGTCATCATTGTGTGAATGTCAGAGTGTACTTGTGCAAACCTAGATGGTGGAGCCTACTACACACCTAGGCCATATGGTATAGCCAGTTGCTTCTAGGCTACACACTTGTACAACATGTTACTGTACTGAATACTGTAGGCAGTTGTAACAACGGTTAGTATTTGTGTATCTAAACATATCTAAATATAGAACAGATAGTGTGTTGCATTACCACCATAGCTAGATGTCACAAGGCAATGGAATTTTTTAGCTACATTATAATCTTATGGGACCACCATCCTATGTTGATGAAATCATTGTTATACAATGGATGACTGTATATATAATTTTTCAAGTCACACAGAACTTTTATTGAAATAGATGATGCATTATGCCATAAGGGAAACACCAATAAATTTTAAAGGATCAGTAGTATCTTAGAGACGATATTCTGCAACTGTACTGTGACAAAGTTAGAATAACTTTGATTCAAAGTTAGATAACAAAAGGATATCTAAAATTCTCATGGTTTGTAAACTAAGGAAATGTTGATAAATGTTTTAAAAGGTCAGTCGTAAAGGAAATTAACACATTTAGAATAGGTGGTTACATACCAAATTTTGTAGACTATAGCTAAAGTAGTACTTAGAAATTAATTTTTGTTACCATTTAAAAAAATTGTGGTGGCTGGGTGTGGTGGCTTACGCCTGTAATCCCAGCACTTTGGGAGGCTGAGATGGATAGATCACTTGAGGTCAGGAGTTAGAGACCACCCTGGCCAACATGGTGAAACCTTATCTCTACTAAAAAATACAAAAATTAGCAAGGCGTGGTGGTACATGCCTGTAATCCCAGCTACTTGGGAGCCTGAGACAGGAGAGTTGCTTGAACCGGGGAGGTGGAGGTTGCAGTGAGCCAAAATTGCACTACTGTACTTCAGCCTCTGCGACAGAGTGAGACTCCATCTCAAAAAAAAAAAAAAAAACTGTGGTAATAAACATATAGTGGCTGCGCATGGTTGCTCATAACTGTAATCCCAGCACTTTGGGAGGCCAAAGCAGGAGGATTGCTTGAGACCAGGAGTTCAAGATCAGCCTGGGAAACATGGTGAGAACTTAGCTCTACAAAAAAAAATAAATAAATAAAAAAAATTGACTGGACCTAACAACTGATGCCTATAGTTTCAACTACTTGAAAGGGTGAGGCGGGAGGATCTCTTGAGCCCAGGAGGTCAAAGCTGCAGTAAACTGTGTTCGTGCTGCTGCATTCCAGCCTGGGTGGCAGAGTGAGACTCTGTCTCAGAATAATAATAATAGTAAAGCCACATTGCTTCATTTTCCAGGGCATTGAATTTTAGTAACAACTTTAAAAGTTTTTTTTCCCTGTATTCTATTAGGTATAGATGTGACATTTCATAAATAATAAGTTTTGCCTTATTTATAAAAGCATATCTGAATATACACCATGAACAAATAACGGTGAGAGAAGATAAATATTTAAGAAATTTCAGACCAAGTGCGGTGGATCATGCTTGTAATTCCAGCACTTTGGGAGACCAAGACAAGAGGATTGGTTGAGTTCACCATGTTGCCCCGCCTTTTGTAGACTCTGTCTCTACAAATTTGAAAATAATTAACAGGGTGTGGTGGTGCACACCTCTCATCCCAGCTACTTGGGAGGCTGAAACAGAAGGATTGCTTGAGCCCAGGAGGTCAAGGCTACAGTGAGCTGTGTTCATGCCTCTGTTCATGCTTGGGCGACAGAGAGAGACCCTGTCTCACTAAGACAGAAAAAAAAAAAAGAAATTTTAGATAAATTATGACTTCTCTGAATTTCACTATTGTGTTCAATGATTCTGGAAGGATGCATATCTTCCATGAGATTATATTTGAAGCATCTTGAAATAGTTTTTTTTAATGAAAAATTGTATGGGGAGGGGGTAAGGGGGAGGGATAGAGGGATAGCATTAGGAGATATACCTAATGTATAATGGCTACAGCACACCAACATGGCACATGTATATATATGTAACAAACCTGCATGTTGTACACATGTACCCTAGAACTTAAAGTATAATAAAAAAAAAAAAAAATTATTTAAGACAGCATTTTTTTTCTTGGAAAATATTCTCATTTGTTAAAAAATTGCTGTCCATGGCCAAGTGTGGTGGCTCATGCTTGTAATCCAGCACTCCAGGAGGCCAAAGCAGGTGGATCATTTGAGGTCAGGAATTTGAGACCAGCCAGGACAACATGGCAAAAGCCTGTCTCTATTAAACAAAAAAAGGAAGAAACAGCTGTCCAAAAAAAGAAATAGGGGTTGACCATAATAATATGAACTAAACAAAAATCAACTAAATCATCTATTCTAACAACTAGAATTATTCTATTTTTAAAAATCTTCATTTTGATATGATAGGAAATGTTTTATTACTAGAAAAGTCATCTTTTTCATGTAAGATTTCCACTAGATTTAGTATTTTATGTGGCTGGCTTTGAATCTAAAAGTGTAAAATATTTTCCCAGTAGATAGGTTAATAAGAGGTAACACTTATCTTTCTTTTCTTCTAATCTCTTCTGCAGAATAACTGTAACTGCTCTGAAAATGAGTAAATCTTAGATAAGAGAGGAGATTTGTAAGTTATTTCCACCTCTTCTCATTCCTTCAACATTTATATATTCCCTTTTTTTCTCCTTCCTGTGCTCGTGATTTATTTACCAATTAAGAGATTAAAGTCAGAACCTTTTTATAATAAAAAAATTGAGTACTTACTTTAAATATTGATAGTGGTAGACATGGTTTCGTTTAGTTATTAAGTAAAGAAAATGGGACACTTGGAAGTGACCATGAGCTCCTTTGAAGATTGTCACCTGGGGGTGTGTGGATGAAGTGTTGGGTGAATGAGCCCCAGACTTCATAGATGATGGAGATAGCTAATTTTTTTTTTTTTTTTTTGCTACTGAGTCTTGCTCTGTCACTCAGGCTGGAGTGCTGGAGTGCAGTGGCACGATTTTGGTTCACTGCAGCCTCTGCCTCCTGGGTTCAAGTGATTCTTCTGTCTTAGCCTCCCGAGTAGCTGGGATTACAGGCATGTGCCATTCTGCCTGGCTAATTCTTGTATTTTTTTTAATAGTGATAGGGTTTCGCCATGTTGGCCAGGCTGATCTTGAACTCCTGAACTCAAGTGATCTGCCTGCCTCGGCATGAGCCACCAGGCCCAGCAGACAACTCATTCTTAATCAGTGTAATCTAGTGTTATGTGAAGGAATACATCTCTCATTTTTTAGGGTGCAACCACATGCAAGCCATTATATACTAATTTGCATAATAATTGTATATCAGAATACTTAGATTGGAATTGTGGCTCTAGCAATTAAAGTAGCAAGACGGTTGTAATCTAGGCCTGAGAAAATAAGGGCCTGAGTTAAGAAGATTATAGTAGGAATGACTGAAAGGAACAGATGATAAATACTGAGAAAGACTAAATTCCATGAGCAGAACCTGTAGGACAGTGGTTCTTAAACTTGAGCATGCATCAGAATTGTGGAGGGTTGGTTAAACAGATTGCTAGGCCTCACCCCTAGAGTTTGTGTTTGAGTAGGTTTGGAGTGGGTCTTTGAGGATTTACTTTTATAGCAAGTTCTCAGGTGATGCTGATGCTACTGGTCAAGGGATCACAGTTTGAAAATCATTGCTGTAAAAGTAGGTAGACTCTTTCCCTCCCCACATTCTCTGTGTGTAATAGACAGTCAGAGCCAGCAGATGTGAAATGAGCTAAGTGTTCTAATTAAGTGTTTTTGTGCTTTTTTTTTTTTTTTCAGGCCAAGTGATAGTAGTAAGGATAATTCAACATGTAACATTGAAGTCGTGAAATCAATGGATATTGAAGAAAGCATTTGGTCCCCTAGATTTGGATTGAAAGGCAAAATAGATGTTACAGTTGGTGTGAAAATACATCGAGGGTGTAAAACAAAATACAAGATAATGCCACTGGAACTTAAAACTGGCAAAGAATCAAATTCTATTGAACACCGTAGTCAGGTATAAATGTTAATAAGAACATTGTCTGTTTTATACTTTTAAAGATGCAGTCTGCTTTGTATATTTTGGTTCAATTCAGGTCATTTTTATTTCAGTTTCATGTACTTTTCCATTTATATACATTTAGGTTACTCAACTTGTTTTATAAATATATACGTGCTACAGTAGAAATGTTTATCAGCCAAGTAATGTAACAGCTGAATTTGTAAGCCAATGTTGCCAGATTTAGGCTGCCAAACGAATCTAAGCAGATGCTCCTAAGAAAAATAATTATTGGCTTGGTGTGGTGTTGGGAGGATCAGCTGAGCCCAGGAGTTCAATACCAGCTTGGACAACATAGCAATACCCTGTCTCTACAAAAAAAAAAAAACACAAAAAAATTAGCCAGGCATTGTGGTGCACACCTGTAGTCCTAGCTACTCGGGAGTCTGAGGCCCAGAGGATAGCTTGATCCCAGAAGGTTGAGGCTGTAGTGAGCCGTGATTGCCCCAAAGCACTTCTGCCTGGGCAAAAGAACAAGACCCTGACTCAAAAGAAAAAAAAAGATACAAAATTAGCCGGACGTGGTGGCGCATGCCTGTAATCCCAGCTACTTGGGAGGCTGGGGCAGGAGAATCATTTGAACTCGGGAGGCGGAGGTTGCGGTGAGCTGAGATCGTGCCATTGCACTCTAGCCTGGGCAACAGGAGTGAAACTCTGTCTCAAAAAAAAAAAAAAGAGAAAGAAAAGTTGATGTAAATTTATTCTTTTATTTCCAACCTTTATGTGATTTTATATTGATTTTTATCTGAGATGAAATACAGAGATCTGTCTTACCATTATGTTAAATTCAAGTTTTAAAAATTATTTTAGGCCAGGCGTGGTGGCTCACCTCTGTAATCCCAGCACTTTGGGAGGCTGAGGCGGGCACATCACTTGAGGTCAGGAGTTTAAGACCAGCGTGGCCAACATGGTGAAACCCTCTCTCTACTGAAAATACAAAAACTAGCTGGGCGTGGTGGTGTGTGCCTGTAATCCCCAAGGCTGAGGCAGGAGAATCACTTAAATCCAGGAGGCAGAGGTTGCAGTGAGCCGAGGTTGCACCACTTCACTCCAGCCTGGGTGACAGAGTGAGAGTCCATCTTTAAAAAAAAGTTATTTAGCTGGGTGCGGTGGCTCACGCCTGTAATCCCAGCACTTTGGGAGGCCGAGGTGGGTGGATCACTAGGTCAAGAGTTGGAGACCAGCCTGGCCTCCATGGTGAAACCCCTTCTCTATTATAAAATACAAAAATTAGCCAGGCATGGTGACTCATGCTTGTAGTCCCAGCTACTCTGTAGGCTGAGGTAGGAGGATCACTTGAACCCAGGAGGCGGGGGTTGCAGTGAGCCGAGATCATACCTCTGCATTCCAGCGTAGGCGACAGAGTGAGAATCCGTCTCAAAAAAAAAAAATTGTTTAAAAAATTACGGTGGCTCACGCCTGTAATCCCAGCACTTTGGGAGGCTGAGGCGGGAGGATCACAAGGTCAAGAGGTCGAGACCATCCTGGCCAACCAATATGGTGAAACCTCTTCTCTACTAAAAATACAAAAATTAGCTGGGGTAGTGGCACACGCCTGTAGTCCCAGCTCCTTGGGAGACGGAGGCAGGAGAATCGCTTGAACCCGGGAGGTGGAGGTTACAGTGAGCTGAGATCGTGCCGCTGCACTCTAGCCCGGGCGACAGAGCGAGACTCTGTCTCATAAAAACAAAACAAAACAAAACAAAAATTGGCCGAGTGCAGTGGCTCACGCCTGTGATTCCCAGCACTTTGGGAGGCCGAGTGGATCATGAGGTCAAGAGATCGAGACCATCTTGGCTAACACAGTGAAACCCCATCTCTACTAAAAATCCAAAAAAATTAGCCGAGTGTGGTGGCAGGCGCCTGTAGTCCCAGCTACTCGGGAGGCTGAGGCAGGAGAATGGCGTGAACCCGGGAGGCGGAGCTTGCAGTGAGCCGAGATTGTGCCACTGCATTCCTGCCTGGGTGACAGAGCAAGACTCCGTCTCAAAAAGAAAAAAAAAATTATATTTCTCCTTGATAAACAATTTTCTGTTGTCCTTCAAAATTATTTTAATTTACATTAATTATAGTGATTTAACAAATCAGTTAACACTAAGTTGTGTTTTATTTTCTGATTATCGTTATCCCCTCTGCCGATCTCTGCTTTGGCTATCTGTAGTATGTCTTCATAGAAACTTTTTTATTTTTTATTTTTGAGATGGAGTCTTGCTTTGTCTCCCAGGCTGGAGTGCAGTGACGGATCTCGGCTCACTGCAACCTCCACCTCCTAGGTTCAGGTGATTCTCCTGCATCAGCCTCCCAAGTAGCTGGTACTACAGGCATAGGCCGCCATGCCCAGCTAATTTTTTTGTATTTTAGTAGAGATGGGGTTTCACCATATTGCTCAGGCTGGTATCAAACTCCTGAGCTCAGGCAATCCATCTGCCTCGGCCTCCCAAAGTGCTAGGATTACAGGCGTGGGCCACCAAGCCTGGCCTGTAGAAGCTTTTGTTTTTTTATTTTGTTTTATTTATTTATTTATTTTGAGATGGAGTTGCACTCTTGTTGTCCAGGCTGGAGTCCAATGGCACGATCTCGGCTCTCCACTACCTCTACCTCCTGGGTTCCAGCGATTCTCTTGCTTCAGCCTCCCGAGTAGCTGGGATTACAGGCGTGGGCCACCACACCTGGCTAATCATGTGTTTTTGGTAGAGATGGGGTTTCTCCATGCTGGTCAGGCTGGTCTTGAACTCCTGACCTCATGTGATCTGCCTGCCTTGGCCTCCCAAAGTGTTGGGATTACAGGCGTGAGCCACCGCGCCCGGCCCATAGAAGCTTTTAAATCAGCAAAGATAAAACTAAAAGATAGTAACATTATTATATTTTTATGATATAATATTTGCTAAGGGAATAAATAATAAAACAAGAGTTGATAATATAACTTAAATTTCCATTGCCCTTACAATTTTGCATATTATTTGAACATATATAAAATAAGGTTCAAAATACTGACTTGTATAATCAGATATTAAAGAGACTTTCTCTATTAAATCTTTCTTGCAGGCTGGGCACGTTGGCTTATGACTGTAACCCAACACTTTGGGAGGCCGAGGCGGGCGGATCACCTGAGGTCAGGAGTTTGAGACCAGCCTGGCTAATGGAGAAACCCTGTCTGTACTAAAAATAGAAAAATTAGCCAGGTGTGGCAGCGGGTACCTGTAATCCCAGCTATTTGGGAGGCTGAGGCAGGAGAATTGCTTGAACCACCTGGGATGCAGAGGTTGCAGTGAGCTGAGGTTGCGGCACTGCACTCCAGCCGGGCAGCCTGGGTGACAGAGGGAGACTTTGTCTCAAAAAAAGAAAAAAAGAAGTCTTTCTTTCTCTTCTTTTTCTTTTTTTTTTTTTTCTGAGACAAGATTTGGTTCTGTCACGTAGGCTGGAGTGCAGTGGCTCGATCTTAGCTTTGCAACCTCCGCCACCCGGACTCAAACCATCTTCCCACTTCAGCCTCCCAAGTAGCTGGGACTAGAGGTGCACACCACTACGCCTAATTTTTTTTTTTGAGACTGTGTCTCACACTGTTGCCCAGGCTGGAGTGCAGTGGCGCGATCTCAGCTCATTGCAACCTCTGCCTCCCTGGTTCAAGCGATTCTCCTGCCTCAGCCTCCTGAGTAGCTGGGATTACAGTCCCCTGCTACCATGCCCAGCTAATTTTTTGTATTTTTAGTAGAGATGGGTTTCACTATGTTGGCCAGGCTGGTCTCGAACTCCTGACCTCGTGATCTGCCTTCCTCAACCTCCCAAAGTGCTGGGATTACAGGCATGCGCCACCGTGCCGGCCTTATGCCTGACTAATTTTTGTATTTTTTGTGGAAATTGAGTTTTGTCCTGTTGCCCAGCCTGGTCTCGAACTCGTGACCTCACATGATACTCCCACCTCGGCCTCCCAAAGTTCTGGAATTACAGGCATGAGCCACTGCACCCAGCCTTTTGCTATTAATTGTGTACCAAATACTGAAGGTTTTCACAAGAACTTTACATTTGGGAATGAAAAGTAGGGTAACTTTGTTTCACCTATTATTAGATTTTGTGTAGGTGTTGGAAGTGGAAGAAAAAATATTTCCCCTTTTTAAAGACTTGAAATTTTTACTTTGATAATACAGAAATAACTAAAATTACAAACTTAAATACTTGGCTAAATTACAACCCTCTTGAGAAAGGAAAATTATGCCAATAGAAGAAAGGCTGTTTTTGAAGTCAAAGATCAGAAGGAATGTGTTTTGTGTATATGAGACTGAAATTTTTAAATTGATTTTTAAAATCACAAGTTTAAATGAAATCACTTTATAATGCTAAACAGGAGCTAAATATAAAAGCATTTTAGACTGGCACAGTGGCTCACGCCTGTAATCCCGGCACTTTGGAAGGCCGAGGTGGGTAGATCACTTGAGGTCAGGAGTTTGAGACCAACCTCACCAACATGGTGAAACCCCATCTCTACTAAAAAAAAAAAAAAAAAAAATTAGCTGGGTGTGGTGACATGTGCCTGTGGTCCCAGCTACTTGGGGGGCTGAGAATTGCTCAAACCAGGGAGGCAGAGGTGGTAGTGAGCTGAGATCGCGCCACTGCACTCCAGCCTGGGTGACAGAGCCAGACTCCATCTCAAAAAAAAAAAATAAATAAAAGCATTTCAATATCGTCTTTTTTTTTGAGACGGAGTCTCGCTCTGTCGCCCAGGCTGGAGTGCAGTGGCCAGATCTCAGCTCACTGCAAGCTCCGTCTCCCAGGTTCACGCCATTCTCCTGCCT
>NW_012104710.1:688561-691026 GCF_000951045.1 Mandrillus leucophaeus | reverse complement strand
GTTGGCCAGGCTGGTCTCAAACTCCTGACCTCAAGTAATCTGCCCGCCTCGGCCTTCCAAAGTGCTGAGAGTTTAGTTATGAACCACCACGCCCAGCCGTACCTGGCTAATTTTTAAATTTTTCTACATACATCTCTTTTTGTAGAAATGGGGGTCTCACTATGTTTTTGTTTTTATGCTTTTAAATTTTTGTTGGCACTTAGTAGGTGTATACATTCATGGATTACATGAGATATTTTAATACAGGCATGCAATACGTAGTAATCATATAATGGTAAATGGGGTGTCCATCACCTCAAACATTTATTATTTGTGTTACAAATAACCCAGTTATACTCCTTTAGTGATTTAAAAATGCACAGTTAAATTATTTTTGACTCTAGTCACTCTGTTGTGCTAGCAAATACTAAGTCTTATTCATTACTCTTTTTTTTTTTTTTTTTTGGTACCCATTAACCACCCCCACTTCTCCCCCTGACCACCCTCACTATCATTCCCAGCCTCTGGTAACCAACCTTCTACTATCTGTCTCCATGAATTCAATTGTTTTAATGTTTTGCTCCCACAAGTAAATGAGAACATACGAAGTTTTCTGTGTCTGGCTTTTTTTACTTAACATAATGACCATCAGTTGGTCTCACTTATTGCCCAGGCTGGTCTCAAACTCCTGGGCTCAAGTGATCCTCCTGCCTTGGCCTCCTGAAGTGTTGGGATTGCAGGCCTGAGCCACCATGCCTGGCCTAGATTAAATGTTTGACATCAAATTTGTCGTGTTATCTTTACCAGTTTGGCTCATGTTACTTTTTAAATAGAAATAGCTTTATTGATCTTTTGACTTTAAAATTATGTGTTGGTTGCAAGACAATGTAGGGAAATACAAGAAGTTATAGTTTTGTTTGAGCAAATGTCAATGTTTGCACAGGTTGTTCTGTACACTCTCCTAAGCCAAGAGAGAAGAGCTGATCCAGAGGCTGGCTTGCTTCTCTACCTCAAGACTGGTCAGATGTACCCTGTGCCTGCCAACCATCTAGATAAAAGAGGTTGAGCTGTTTTCTTTTAGTTGTACTTCTTTGCCCATCCCCTACTTCAGCTTCTGGTGATACATATTTATACCTGACAATCTACTCACAGTACTTACTAGGTTATAATTTGTAGCTGTGGGTTTTTTGTTGTTGTTTTGTATGTGTGTATTTTTGTTTTTGTGTTTTGAGATAGAGTCTCACTCTGTTGCCCAGGCTGGAGTGAAGTGGCACAATCTTTTCTCACTGCAACTTCCACCTTCTGGGTTGAAGCAATTCTCCTGCCTCAGTCTCTTGAATAGCTGGGATTACAGGCATGTGCCACCATGCCTGGCTAATTATACTTTTAGTAGAGATGGGGTTTCGCCATGTTGGCCAGGCTGGTCTTGAACTCTTGGCCTCAAGTGATCTGCCCGCCTTGGTCTCCGAAAGTGCCGGGATTATAGGCATGAGCCACTGTACCTGGCTAATTGTGGTACTTTTTAAAAAGAAGTTTAATAATATACTCCATAGTTGAAAACATTATTAATCTTTTAAAATTTTATTATGCAAAACTTTATTTCAGACTTTCTATTTTATATTAAAGAAAGATATTCTAGATAGCTGTATTTATCCTCAGCATTCAGCTAATACCAACTTCACGATGCTTACTAGTTATGAAATACATAGTTTAAAGAACTTATAAAGTGAACAGAAACTTAAAGGAAATGTACCAACATGTTGTTATTCTAGTATAGTGGGAAATATGAATACTGTTTTCTCCTTTTTAAAATGTTTTTATTTTTATTTATTTATTTATTTTTTTGAGACCGAGTTTTGCTCTTGTTACCCAGGCTGGAGTGCAACGGTGTGATCTCAGCTCACCGCAACCTCTGCCTCCCGGGTTCAGGTGATTCTCCTGTCTCAGCCTCCTGATTAGCTGTAACACAGTCATTTGCCACCAGTCCCGGCTAATTGTGTATTTTTAGTAGAGACAGGGTTTCACCATGTTAGTTAGGCTGGTCTCGAACCCTTGACCTCTGGTGATCCGCCCTCCTCGGCCTCCCAAAGTGTTGAGATTGCAGGCGTAATCCACTGCGCCCGGCCCTGAAATGTTTTTAAATCTGAAAGTTTTACATATGTAGTGAAAAATACATAATAAACTTTATTTAATTCTGAAAAAGACATTAACCTTTTTTTCATAGAATTATTAAAGCTAAGAAACCAGATGGCATTCTCATTGTTTCACCGTATTAGCAAATCTGCTACTAGACAGAAGACACAGCTTGCTTCTTTGCCACAAATAATTGAGGAAGAGAAAACTTGTAAATATTGTTCACAAATGGGCAACTGTGCTCTTTATAGCAGGTAAGTATTGTCTACCAAAGGCATTATTTCTAGTTGAGTATGAACTCAACTGAATATATTTAAAATTGGTGGCCAGTCCAGCATTGGTAACATCATTTT
>NW_012104710.1:686419-687956 GCF_000951045.1 Mandrillus leucophaeus | reverse complement strand
TGACAGAGTCTCACTCTGTTGCCTGGGCTGAAGTGCAGTGGTGCAATCTTGGCTCACTGCAGCCTCTTCCTCCTGGGTTCAAGCAATTCTCCTGCTTCAGCCTCCCGAGTAGCTGGGACTACAGGTGTCCACCACCACTCCTGGCTAATTTTTTGTATTTTAATAGAGACGGAGTTTCACTGTGTTGCCCAGGTTGGTCTCGAACTCCTGAGCTCCGTCAATCTGCCCACTTTGGCTTCCCAAAATGCCAGAATTACAGGTGTGAGCCTCTGTGCTCGGCCTTACATAAACACTCTTTAAGTGTTTTTTCAAGGGATCTCTTAATGGCAGAGGACTGTGAACCGTAGGAAGTCTGGGCACATTTCTTTGAAATCTTATGTTTATTGTCAATGTTTTGTATGCTGTCCTATAGCATGTTTGTTTCTATAGAAAATATTTTAATCTGGTATTAAGCAAAATCCAAATGATTCTCCATGTTTTTATGTGTACCTACGTCACTGAGCTGGGTGTACAGATTGTGATTTTTGAGAAATGAAGTTGTATTAAAAGCCAAAACTTGTTGCATATGGGAATGAAGATTAGAGTATACCCAACCTGAGTTGTTTGGGGGATAGTCACTGAAGGCAAAATAATGCAGTATTGAGTTTCTTACACATTTTGTTTTATAAAAAGCCATATGGCTTATAAAATGTTGAAATGACTTTTAAGGAAAATTAGGGGCTGTGGTTATGAGTTATGATGATCATATATGTGTTCTTATTTTGGAATTATCTCACTTCATGCCCAGCCAGGGAAATGGTTTATAAGCATCTCTAACTTGGAACTTTATATTTAGAGCAGTTGAACAACAGATGGATGGTAGTTCAGTCCCAATTGTGATGCTGCCCAAAATAGAAGAAGAAACCCAGCATCTGAAGCAAACACACTTAGAATATTTCAGCCTTTGGTGTCTAATGTTAACCCTGGAGTCACAATCAAAGGATAATAAAAAGAATCACCAAAATATCTGGCTAATGCCTGCTTCGGAAATGTAAGTAGTCCATTTACTACAGTAAGATTTCAGTAGTTTGGATTAGTTAGTGAGGTGGCATTTGGAATTTATGACAAATACAGGTTATGTAGCATGTTATAGATAAGTGATTTCATTTATTCATGACAACTGCAGATAGCTCTTAGTTGTTGCTAAGAAGAGCACCATTCCTGTGTATCCTATGTGCTACAATGATTGCTAGTTAATAATAAAGTTTCAGTAGGCTAGATATGCCTCAAGAAATATTGTTGTTGTTTTTTTTTCTTTTTTTTTTTGAGACAGAGTATTGCTCAGTTGCCCAGGCTGGAGTGCAGTGGCGCGATCTCAGCTCACTGCAAGCTCCGCCTCCAGGTTCACACTATTCTCCTGCCTCAGTCTCCCAAGTAGCTGGGATTACAGGCACCCACTGCCACGCCTGGCTAATTTTTTGCGTTTTTAGTAGAGATGGGGTTTCACCATGTTAGCCAGGATGGTCTCGATCTCCTGACCTCGTGATCCGCCCGCGTT
>NW_012104710.1:679120-684669 GCF_000951045.1 Mandrillus leucophaeus | reverse complement strand
TGGCTCACTGTAGCCTCGAACTTCTGGGATAAAGTTCAGAGTATAGTGGTGCAATCATGGCTCACTGTAGCCTCGAACTTCTGGGATAAAGTTCACAGTCTTCCTGTCGCAACCTGAGTAGCTAGGACCATAGATGTGCACCACCAAACTTGGCTAACTTTTTTTTTTAGAGATGGGTTCTTGCTATGTGCCCCAGGCTGGTCGTGAACTCCTGGCCTCAAGTGATCTTGATCACCCAAAGTGCTGGGCCACTGCATTACAGCTGCGAGCCACTGTGCCATGGCTAATTTTTTTGTTTTATTTTATTTTACATTGTTGTAGAAACAGGGTCTTGCTATGTTGCCCAGTACAGTCTTAAATTCCTGAGCTCAAGTGATTCTCCCATCTTGGCCTCCCAAAGTGTTGAGACTATAGGTATAAGCCACTATGCCTGGCCTAGAATTTATCTTTGCATAGTATTTTTCTTTATGTAAAATTTCATTGCTTTAGCTTCATTTTTTCTTTGCAGAATGAATATTAATGATGTGACTTTAGAAATAATTGGATTATCATTTCCCTAATATTAGACTTTAACACAAGGAAACATTGCAGTGAGAAAGTTTATGTAATTGTGGATAGACTGCGTATGTGTAGTGAGTATACTATACATATGTAACATTTATGTAAAATTTAATTGCTTTCATTTTTTTAATCTCAGGCCTTTTGTAGTATGTAAACCTTTTTTTTCTTTTAGACAAAGTCTTGCTCTGGGCCGGGTACGGTGGCTCACGCCTGTAATCCCAGCACTTTGGGAGACTGAGGGGGGCGGATCACGAGGTCAGGAGATCAAGACCATGCTGGCTAACACAGTGAAACCCCGTCTCTACTAAAGATACAAAATATTAACTGGGCATGGTGGTGGGTGCCTGTAGTCCCAGCTACTCCGGAGGCTGAGGCAGGAGAATCCCATGAACCTGGGAGGCGGAGCTTGCGGTGAGCCAAGATTGTGCCACTGCAATCCAGCCTAGTCAACAGAATGAGACTCTGTCTCAAAAAAACAAAAAAAAAAATAATAAAAACGTCTTGCTCTGTCACCCAGGCTGGAGTGTCTCGGCTGACTGCAACCTCTGCCTCCTGGGTTCCAGTAATTCTCATGCCTCAGCCTCCCAAGAAGCTGTGATTACAGGCACGTGCCACTACGCCTTACTAATTTTTGTATTTTTAGTAGAGACAGGGTTTTGCCATGTTGACCAGGGTAGTCTCGAACTCCTGGCCTCAAGCAGTCTGCCCACCTCAGCCTCCCAGAGTGCTGGGATTACAAGTGTGAGCCTCTGCACCCAGCCAAATTTTTTTTTTTTTTTTTTGAGATGGAATCTCACTCTGTCGCCTAGGCTGGAGTGCAGTGGCACAGTCTCAGCTCACGGCAACCTCTGCCTCTGAGATTCAAGTGATTCTCCTGCCTCAGCCTCCCAGGTAGCTGGGATTACAGGCATGTGCCACCACGCCTGGCTAATTTTGTATTTTTAGTAGGGATGGGGCTTCTCCATGTTGGTCAGGCTGGTGTTGAACTCTCAGCCTCACGTGATCTGCCTACCTCGGCCTCCCAAAGTGCTGACATTACAGGTGTGAGCCACCGCACCCAGCCTCAAGATTTTTTTAACGTAAAACATAGTTGTTTTAGTTTCATTTTTTTCTTTCCAGAATGAATTATTATTATTATTATTTTTTGTGCGGGACGAATTCTTGCTCTGCTGCCCAGGCTGGAGTGCAATGGCGTGATCTCAGCTCACCACAACTCCGCCTCCCGGGTTCAAGTGATTCTCCTGCCTCAGCCTCCTGAATAGCTGGGATTACAGGTGCCCACCACCATGCCTGGCTAATTTTGTATTTTTAGTAGGGTTAGGTCTTCTCCATGTTGGTCAGGCTGGCGTTGAACTCTCAGCCTCACGTGATCTGCCCACCTCGGCCTCCCAAAGTGCTGAGATTACAGGCATGAGCCACTGTGCCTGGTTATAATTTTTTTTATATTACATTTGGGAGCAGGTTATTATGTTTTGTTTTCTGTAATGGTATTATATGTATCAGCCCAAGAAGTCGGGGTATCTACCCTTCAGGGATCAAAGTGCCAATAAAACACCGTGTTTGGAGATCCCAGCCTGTGGGTGCAACAAAGGTGGGGTACTCCCTAACACTTTCTTGCAAGACTGTTGTTGAGCAATTAATGAAAAACTAATAGAGGGCTGAGCATGGTGCCTCAGGCTTGTAATCCCAGCAACTTGGGCGGCCGAGTCTTGTGGGTCACTTGAGGCCAGGGTTTCGAAAGCAGCCTGGCCAACATGGTGAAAACCTGTCTCTATCAAAAACATAAAAAATTAGCTTGACATGGTGGTGTCTGCCTGCAATCTCAGCTACTCAGGAGACTGAGGCATGAGAATCGCTTGAACGGGGCAGGGGTCGGAGGGTGTCTCAAAAAACCCAGAAACTAATAGAATGTTTACTTAACATTTCTAACATTTTTACTGTAGGTTGTGGAAAATGTAAAAATGACAGGCTCAATATTAGTTTTTTTAATTTTTTTGTTTCTTTTTTTGAGATGTAGTTTTGCTCTTGTTGCCCAGGTTGTTGAGCAATAGCGCAATCTTGGCTCACTGCAACTTCTACCTCCCAGGTTCAAGTAATTCTCCTGCCTCAGCCTCCTGAGTAGCTGGGATTACAGGTGAGCACCACCACACCTGGCTAATTTTTTGTATTTTTTATTTTAGTAGAGATGAGGTTTCACCATGTTGGCCAGGCTGGTCTTGAACTTCTGACCTCAGGTAATCCACCTGCCTCATCCTCCCGAAGTGTTGGGATTACAGGCATGAGCCACCACACCCGGCCTCAATAATACTTTTTGGGAGTCAGATGAACAAATAAGTTGTTGGAAAATGCAGACACAATACTTACGTATGTAATATAAACGGAAGTTTTTTCTCTTTGGTCTTTACATAGGGAGAAGAGTGGCAGTTGCATTGGACACCTGATTAGAACCGAACATGTAAAGACAATTTGTGATGGACAATATTTACATAATTTCCAACGTAAACATGGTGCCATACCAGTCACAAATCTACTGGCAGGTGACAGAGTTATTGTAAGTGGAGAAGAAAGGTCACTGTTTGCTTTGTCTAGAGGATATGTGAAGGAGATTAACACGACAACAGTAACTTGTTTATTAGACAGGTAATGAAATGTTACTTTTTTTTGAGAATATCTTTATTGATATATAATTCACATCTGTGTAGTTCATCCATTTAAAATGTACAATTCACTGGTTTTTATTATATTCACAGCATTGTGCAGCCATCACCACAATCAACTTTGAGTATTTTCATCATCCCAAAAAGAAACCCCCAAGGAAGAAGCCCTATACCCTTTAGTAGTCGCTTCTCATTTTCCTCCAATTTCCCCAGCCCAAGGCAACCACTAACTTGCTTTCTGTCTCTGTAGATTTGCCCATTCTGGACATTTTATATAAATGGAATCATGCAATATGTGGTCTTTGGTGACTGACTTTTTTCACACAGGACGCTGTTTTTGAAATTCATCTTCATGTTTTAACATGTATCAGCATTTCATTCTTTTTTTTAAAATAAATTGAGGTAAAATTCATGTAACATAAAATTGATCATTAACCATTTTAATGTGTATTATTGAGTGGCGTTTAGTATATTTCCAATATTGTGTCGCCATCATTTCTGTCTATTTCTAAGACACTTTTATCACCCTAAAAGGAAACCTCATTCCTATTACGCAGTCCCTTCCCACTCTCTCCTCCCTGAAGTCTCTGGCAACCACTAAATTGACTTTGTTTCTGTATGGATTCATCCATTCTGGATATATGATATAAGTGGAACCATACAATATGTGACTTTTTGTGTCTTGCTTCTTTCACTTAACCTAATGTTGGAAAGTTTATTCATGTTTTAGCATATATGATACCCTCATTTTTTTTATGGCTGAATATATTCTGTTGTATGGATATACCACATTTTGTTCATCCGTTCACCAGCTGATGGACATTTGAGTTGTTTCCACTTTTTTGCTGTAATGATTAATATTGCTATGAACATTCACATGCATAGTTTTAGGTAGACATATTTTCATTTCTTTCATTTTCTTTGTAGTTACCTAGGCATGGGTCATGTGCTAATTTCGCATTTAACATTTCGAGGAACTACCAAACTGCTAAAGTTTTGTTTAGTACATTATATTCCATAGTGATGAGGTCGACGTAATCTTATCTAATTCTTACAACCACATGTATAGCAGACAGCATAGATGCCATCCTGTGTTAGCTATAATGCTTATTTCTCCTTGCATGCTGGGCACTTACTATTTTGTTCTCTCCTTTTTTAAATAAAAATGTTTATTTTTGCCATTTATAGTTGTGATATAAGTATACCCATTTCAGTAACAACAAAGTGGCTGGTTTAAATAAAAATATGTAGGCGGGGCGCAGTGGCTCATGCCTGTAATCCCAGCACTTTGGAAGGCCGAGGTGGGCAGATCACAAGGTCAGGAGATCGAGACCATCCTGGCTAACATGGTGAAACCCGGTCTCTACTAAAAATACAAACAACTGGCTGGGTGTGGTAGCATGTGCCTGTAGTCCCAGCTACTCGGGAGGTTGAGGCAAGAGAATCACTTGAACCTGGGAAGCAGAGGTTTCGGTGAGCCGAGATCACGCCACCGTACTCCAGCCTGGGCAACAAGAGCGAGACTCAATCTCAAAAAAAAAAAAAAAAAAGAGGTTGAGGCTGCAGTGAGCTGAGATCACACCTCTGCACTGCACATAGCCCGAGTGACAGAGTGAGACCCTGTCTTAAAGAAAAAAAAATTGTGGCAGAGAAGAATATCCAATTCACTAATAATCCATATTCCCTCTTCTTTCACAGTCAGCTGGATTGTGTTTTCCAGCATTTCTTACAGTTAATACAGGCATGCCTGACCATTTCTTAATGGATAGAGGTCAGCAATTGGGACTCAGTTACATCTGAGTAACTGTAATGGAAATGTCCAGGCTTGTTCCCTACTGATCAGTAATCTTAGTTGAGTCATAACCACCCCTTGTCTAGATGTCATGATATATTCCAGTTGTCTGCTCAGATTTGTGTATCCTTTGCAGTATTTATTTAGTGTCTGCCATGTATTAAGTACTTTGCAAATCCTTGAGGAATTTACGGTCTTGCGTGTAGACATACGTATTTTCTTTTTTTTTTTTTTGAGACACGGTCTCACTCCAGCCCAGGCTGGAGTACCGTGGCATGGTCACAGTTCACTGCAGCCTGGACTTCCTGGGATCAAGCAATCCTTCTGCCTCAGCCTTCTGCATAGCTGGGACCACACATGCATGCCACCATACTCGGCTAATTTTTAAATTTTTTGTAGAGATGGGGGTCTCACGATGTTGCCCAGGCTGGTCTTGAACTGATGGGCTCAAATGATCCTTCTACCTCAGCCTCCTGAAGTGCTAGCATTATAGGCGTGAGCTGCTACACCCAGCTTATTTTCAATCTAATATGATATGT
>NW_012104710.1:669752-673480 GCF_000951045.1 Mandrillus leucophaeus | reverse complement strand
AGAGACAGGGTTTTACTATGTTGGCCAGGCTGGTCTTGAACTCCTGACCTCAGGTGATCCACCTGCCTCAGGCTCCCAAAGTGCTGGGATTATAGGCTTGAGCTACTGCACCCGGCCCATAATGAGGTTTTCATGTGCTTATTTGTCATCTGTATCTCCTCTTCATGTTTTTGCCCATTTTGGATTATATGCTTTGTAGTGTTGAGTTTTGAGAATTTTTAAGATGTATATTCTAATAGTAGCCCTTTAATGGATATGTGGTTTGCAGGTATTTTCTCTCACTCTATCACTTGCTTTTTATCCTCCTCATAGGGTCTTATGCAGAGCAAAAGGTGGTTTTATTTATTTATTTATTTTTTGAGACAGACACTTACTGTGTCACCCAGGCTGGAGTGCAGTGGTGTGATCTCCACTCACTACAACCTCTGCCTCCCAGGTTCAAGCAATTCTCCTGCCTCAGCCTTTCAAGTAACTGGGACTACAGGCATGAGCCACCATGCCTGGCTAATTTTTGTATTTTTAGTAGAAATGAGGTTTTGCTGTGTTGGCCAGGCTGGTCTCAAGCTCCTGACCTCAGGTGATCCTCCTGCCTCAGCCTCCCAAAGTGCTGGGATTACAGGCATGAGCCACTGTACCTGGCCGCAAAAGGTTTTTTTTGAGGAAGTCCGGTATATAAATTTTTTCCTTTTATAGATTATACTTTTGGTCTCAAGTCTAAGAACTCTGTCTGGCCCCAGATGCTGAAAGTTTTCTTTTTTGAGACAGAATCTTCCTCTGTCACCCAGGCTGGAGTGCAATGGCCCGATCTTGGCTTGCTGTAACCTCTGCCTCCCAGGTTCAAATGATTCTCATGCCTCAGCTTCCCAAGTAGCTGGGACTACAGGCATGCACTACCATGCCTGGTTAATTTTTTGTATTTTTATTAAATACAAAATATAACCACCTTGCTCTGATGAGTACCCACATGGGCGGTTGTGCTGTTGGCCTACTCATGCTGCACCTGCTTGATGTAAATGACATATTTCTTTCTGTACACCTGGACTACCTTGCCAATTTGCTGACCTTTGTAGTGTCCTTGAACTACCTGGACCTCGTCATCCTCGCGGATGGACATGGAGTGGACATTGTACTTCTGCCACAGCTCCTTGGAGAGCGGGATGACATGATCTTCCTGTGCACGTGCAAGGAGGCATTGAAGTGACGTTTGTGGTTTTTGCTGCGGTCCAAGGTCACGAAGGGATTGAACTTCATGGTGACCTTCTGGCTACCAGCGGCCTCAGGCTTGTTTTGTTTTGTTTTGTTTTGAGACAGTGACTCACTTTGTCACCCAGGCTGGAGTGCAGTGGCATGATCATGGCTCACTGCAGCCTCGACCTCCTTGGCTCAAGTGATCCTCCTGCCTCAGCCCTCCAAGTAGGTGGGACTATAGATGTATGCCACCATGCTCAGCTTATTTTAGTATTTTTTGTAGAGACAGGTTTTCACCGTGTTGCTCGGGTTGGTCTCAAACTCCTGAGCTCCAGCGATCTGCCCACCTTGGTCTCCCAAAGTGTTGGGATTACAGGCGTGAGCCACTGCGCCTGGCCCAGTTATCATATTTTTAGTTCTAAAATTTCCATTTGGCTCCTTTTATCTTCTATTTATTGACCGAGACTTTGTTTTTTGATTCATATTCAAGTGTGTTCATAATCACTCGTTAAAATGTTGTTACCATGCCTACTTTAAAATCTTGGTCAGATAGTTCTGACATCTCTGTCATTCTGGTGTCGGCATTTATAGATTGTCATCTTTTTTCATTGAGCTTGAGATTTTCCTGGTTCGTCTTATAATGATTGTTTTTTTATTGAAACATGAGCATATTTTATTGTGACTGAAAACTTCTGTTTTAGCTGGCTTCCTCTCACACTGCCGTGGTGGGGGAAGAGGGGGTACCATTTCATTACTGCCAGGTGGGAATCAGAGTCTGGGTTCCCCACTCAGTCCTCTTTGACCAAAATGCGAGGTTCCTCATTACCGCTGGGTCTGCTTGGTAGGGGTGGAAGTCTAGGCTTCTGATGTGGTCTCTACTAACATGTGGGGTTGGTACCAGTTACCAGTCATCAGGGATGAAAGACCTGACTCTACTTGGCTTTCTCTGACACCAGCCTGGTGGGGTGTGGGGCACCTTGTTACAGCCTTGAGAAGGGCAGAGATCTACCCTCCTCAGTGTTTGCTGGTGTCTGTGGTTGTGGGGCTGTACTTTTTTTCCTGCGATATGTGGCTAGAGTGGTTATTGTGTGAAAATTTTCTGTCTAGCTAGGCTTTCCCTTTCCTGTTCCTTCAGCTAAAGAGAGCAGACTTTGGTTGCAGCTGTTTTTAGTCAGCACCCACTGGTGTTTCTGGGTTGTGGCTCTCTCAGTTCCAAATCTGGGATCTATGAGGCAAAAAGAAAGCCCAGGGAATCAACTACCATGTTGTTTCTTTGGTCCTAAGCTCCCTAGCTAGTCTGCCTTCTGTCCACCTTTCAGAGTCTTCTTTTGTTTGTTTTATATACATAATGCATAAGGATTTTAGTTGTGTTTGTGGAAAGAATAAGGCAAAGTACTCCATTTTCCCAGAAGCAACGTCCTGGTTGACATTAAGAAAAAAAAAACAACCTAACTAACTTACTGCCTCTTGAATGTTCCAGATTTCCACAGGGAAATATCCGAATGTGAGCATTGGAATTAAATAATATCGAAGAATTCCTGATGCCATAGAACAAAAACCTTTTGATCTTTTCATTTCAAAAATGAGAGAAACAAAACTACATTTCTTTTACATATTAAATAACTGATCTGTTTTCCTTGTTTTTAGCTTATAGTTGCAACAACATGTATGGGAATAAACCATCCAATATTCTCCCGTAAAATTTTTGATTTTTGTATTGTGGATGAAGCCTCTCAAATCAGCCAACCAATTTGTCTGGGCCCCCTTTTTTTTTCACGGAGATTTGTGTTAGTGGGGGACCATCAGCAGCTTCCTCCCCTGGTGCTAAACCGTGAAGCAAGGTAGGCAGACATTTAAGTGTTAATTTTGAACCAGATTCTTTTCAAGGAGCATATTTAGTACAGTGATAAATCTGAATCTGATTTGTTGACAGAGCTCTTGGCATGAGTGAAAGCTTATTCAAGAGGCTGGAGCAGAGTAAGAATGCTGTTGTACAGTTAACCGTGCAGTACAGAATGAACAGGTATTTGTAACAGTGTTAGCTGGGAGTGGTTTTCATATTTGTTTCCGTCTGCCGAAACTAACATTATCTTTTGTAATTCCCTTAGTAAAATTATGTCCTTAAGTAATAAACTGACCTATGAGGGCAAGCTGGAATGTGGATCAGACAAAGTGGCCAATGCAGTGATAAACCTACCTCACTTTAAAGATGTGAAACTGGACCTGGAATTTTATGCTGACTATTCTGATAATCCTTGGCTGATGGGAGTATTTGAACCCAACAATCCTGTTTGTTTTCTTAATACAGACAAGGTAAAAAAAATTTTTTTCTCTTTAGTTTTTGTCATTTTGTCTTATTATTTAAATTTCTCAGTTTGCATTAGCATATGCCCTGATTAGAGCTTATCAGTTAAAAGGCAAAACTAGGCTGGGCACGGTGGCTCACACCTGTAATCCCAGCACTTTGGAAGGCCAAGGTGGGCGGATCACAAGGTCAGGAGTTCAAGACCAGCCTGGCCAACATGGTGAAACTCTGTCTC
>NW_012104710.1:667807-668207 GCF_000951045.1 Mandrillus leucophaeus | reverse complement strand
GGAGCTTCCCCTAGATAGTTGTATCTATTAATAGTTTGTTCCTTTTTGTTGCCAAGTATCTTTCCAAAATATGGATGTACTGCATTGTATTTAAGCATTCATCCTCTGAAAATCTGGATTGTTTCCAGTTTTCAGATATTATGAATAAAGCTGCTGTAAACACTCATGTTACAGGTTTTTGTGTAACATAAGTCTTCATTTCCCTGGGATAAATTCCCAGTAGTATGATTTCTGAATTGATTAGTAGTTGCGTGTTCATTTTTTTTTTTTTTAATCTGCCAAACTGTTTTTCTAAGTAGGAACACTTTACATGTATGAGTGATCTCCTCAGCATTTGGTGGCGATACTATTTTTTTTTTTAATTTTTTTCTGAGATGGAGTCTTGCTCTGGCACCCAGGC
>NW_012104710.1:662819-667132 GCF_000951045.1 Mandrillus leucophaeus | reverse complement strand
TTTTTTTGGAGACAGTCTCACTGTTGTCCAGGCTGGAGTGCAGTAGTGCAATCTCAGTTCACTGCAGTCTCTGCCTCCTGGGCTCAAGCGATTCTCCTGCCTCAGCCTCCCGAGTAGCTGGGATTATAGGCATGTGTCACCATGCCCGACTAATTTTTATATTTTTAGTAGACACGGGGTTTTACCATGTTGGCCAATGATCTCAAGTGATCCTCCCATCTCAGCTTCCTGAAGTGTTGGGATTACAGGCGTGAGCCACTGTCCCTGGCCAAGAGAAGCCTTTTCGAAGAGCTAATTCTGAATCTTCATCCTGTGGATTAATAAATTAGTCTGGTGAAACAGTGTGAGAAGAGAATACTATACTGGGCAAACCTGTTGCACAAAGGTGTGATGTAGTGTGACATGAAGCATTCAGGAAAATGCAGGTGATTATGTTATTTCTGGAATATAAAATATAAGGAAGAGAGTTATTAGAGAGATCAGATCATAGAATGTCTTATATACCATGTTAAAAAGTTTGCCATTCTGGGCCACATAGTGAGACCCCCATCTCTCCAAAAAATTAAAAAATTAGCCAGATGTGGTAGTGGACATGTGTAGTCCCAGCTACTCAGGGGACTGAGGTGAGATAATTGCTTGAGCCCAGGAGTTCAAGGCTGCAATGAGCCATGATCATGCCACTGCACACTAGCCTAGGCAATAGAGCAAGACCCTCCCTCAAAAAAAAAAAAAAAAGTTTAGATTTTATTTATTCTGATGTATTGAAAGGTTTTAAACAGAAGAGTAGAAAATCATTGGATTTGCATTTTCCTTTGGCTACATTATAGAGAATTGAGTTAATTAATGGAAGAAAAACTAAAAGCAAACCTGGAAGCTGTTGCAGTGACCCAGGCTAGAGGCAACTGAGACAGGGTAGTGTTGGCAGAGCGAATAGAATGACTTTGAGAAGTATTTAGAAAGTAAAATTGGCTGACGTTTGGATACTGATTGGGTATGCGGGTTGGGGAGAGAATGAGGGAGAGGGAAGGATCAAGACAGCAGTGCAAATGCAAATGCCATTAATTGTGATCAGGACCAGAGAAGGAGCATCGGGTTCAGCAGGGATGAGGAGGAGTTCTGCTTTGAATGTACTGTGCTTTCATAGCCTGGGTTTAGCTAAGTGGAGAGATTTCACTGTCTACCAAATATCCAAACCCAAAGCTTGGGTGAGGAACCAGGTGGGAGAGGAGTGTGAAGTCAGGCCTAAAGATGGAATTTGGAATTTGGAGGTACGTGAGGGCCTGGGACCCTGGGGAAAACAACGAGAAAGAGTATTACAATGAACCAGGGAAGGGATTCTAGGGAATACCAGGGATTAAGGGACAGATAGAAGAGCGGGAGAAGGTGGCAGGAAAGAAGCCTGCACTCCAGGTTAGAGGAGGGAAGAGCCATGCATTCAGGATCACTCTGGGGATGGTGAACCCATGTTTGATTGCAAGGGTAAGTGAATTTTCAGCAAATGTTGCAGGTTCCCAATTATTAATTGCTTTGACCTTGGTGCCTTGTACCTTCCCCTTCCCTCTGCCTTTTCCCACCAATCCAGGGCCTCATGCTGTCCTTGATTGGCAAGTGTGACTGAGGACTGGTAGCTATTTTAATAGCTATTCTGGCCCATTTATTATTTTAGCAGATAGCAGGATATTTCTTATACAGACTATGCGAAACAGAAAACATTCATGCATATTTGTTTTGTTGTTTTAGAAACTTGTCGGTCCTTCCAGAATCAATTTTGTTCAGATTAGACCAGGAAGAAAAAAGTTGTGATATAGAGACCCCATTAGGAAATCTTTCTAAATTGATGGAAAACACATTTGTCAGGTTTGTAACAATGAGCAAATTTGAATTTCACTCCACTTTTCTAAGGAATATTACTAAAAGTGCTTTTTCACTTTTCAGCAAAAAACTTCGAGATTTAATTATTGACTTTCGTGAACCTCAGTTTACATCCTACCTTAGTTCTGTTCTTCCACATGATGCAAAGGATACAGTTGCCTGCATTCTAAAGGGTATGCTAAAATCACCATGTCTGCTTTGATTAATTTTTCTTGTTTCTATTTGATTTATACTGTGGTCTAATATCTTGATTAGACTTGCAATTACAATGTTTAGATCAAGACTCTTTGGAAATGGTTTTGTATTGAAGAATAGACTTGAATAGAGACTGCTTTTCTGATAAAATAATTAACTTTTCCTTTGAAATTCAACACTCTTTTTCCTGTTATTTTTGAATTTAAATGTAGGTTTGAATAAGCCTCAGAGGCAAGCGATGAAAAAGGTACTTCTTTCAAAAGACTACACACTCGTCGTGGGAATGCCTGGGACAGGAAAAACAACTACGATATGTACTCTCGTAAGATTATTATTCTTCTGCTTAGAAACGAAATATTTGTATCAACTTCTCCTCAGTTCAGAGGATGTAATATTTAATATCAAAAGGGCTGAATTTTAATTCAAACTGTCATTGTTTCAAATGAACTTTTTGGAATGACATGAGAAATAGTAAAGCTGAATCACAAACAGTTGTAATCATGTTGTAGGTTTCTTGCATTTAGAATTTTCTAAGATCTCTTTCCGTTAGTGGTATGTGATATATATCACTGTATGTTTTCCTTTCCCTTTAAAGATGATGTTAGAGGCTGGGCATGGTGGCTCATGCCTGTAATCCCAGCGCTTTTGGAGGCTGAGGCAGGCAGATCACTTGAGGTCAGGAGTTCGAGACCAGCCTGTCCAACACGGTGAAACCCCATCTCTACTAAAAATACAAAAATTGGCCAGACGTAGTGGCGCGCGCCTATAGTCCTAGCTTTACTTGGGAGGCTGAGGCAGGAGAATCACTTGAACCCAGGAGGCGGAGATTGCAGTGAGCCAAGATCACGTCATTGCACTCCAACTTGGGCAACAAGAGCAAAGCTCTGTCCTAAAGAAAAAAAAAAAAAAGTTAGAGATTTTTCTTGGATTTTTTTTTCCATGTCAGTAAATTTCTTTTTTTTTTCTTTTTTTTTTTTGAGACGGAGTCTTGTTATGTGGGCCAGGCGAGGTGGATCATACCTGTAATCCCAGCACTTTGGGAGTCTGAGTCGGGAGGGTTGGTATTTGAGGCCAGGTTGGAATGCAGTGGCATGATCACAGTTCATGCAGCCTCAACCTCCTGGGCTGAAACAGTCCTCGTTCCCAAGCCTCCCAAGTAGTTGGGACCACAGGGGTGTACCACCTCACCTGGCTAATTAAAAAAAAATTTTTTTTAAAGAGATGGGATCTCACTTTGTTGCCCAGGCCAGTCTTGAATTTCTGGGTTCAAGTGATCCACTTGCCTCAGCCTCCCAAAGTGCTGGGATTACGAGCATGAGCCACCATGCCTGGCCTATGACATATTATTGATGTATTATTAATAACATATAATATTGTCATGTGATTTTTGTAAAATGTTTTGGCTTCATAATTTTTTTTAAATCAGCTCTTAGATATGGTTCTTGTTAAATTTATAAACATGTTAAAAATTATCTGGAATTAAAAGTAAGGCTGTTTTTTCTTTTTTCTCTTACCCATTATTAGGTAAGAATTCTCTATGCCTGTGGTTTTAGCGTTTTGTTGACAAGCTATACACACTCTGCTGTTGACAATATTCTTTTGAAGTTAGCCAAGTTTAAAATAGGATTTTTGCGTTTGGGTCAGACTCAGAAGGTTCATCCAGCTATCCAGCAATTTACAGAGCAAGAAATTTGCAGATCAAAGTCCATTAAATCCTTAGCTCTTCTAGAAGAACTCTACAATAGTCAAGTAAGCACAATTATTGTATAATAATACTAACAGTTAATGTTCACAGCCAGAATGAGGGGAGAAACTCTGGTGATTTTAGTCACATTGACTGAATTTGCACATGTTATATGTACTATACGACCAGTTTATTGCCTTATAGTTTGCTGTTTCCTTCTGAACTGAAATAAGATTTTGGGTTTATTATTTAGGGCTCTCTTCTAGTTTCAAATATCCTAGAAAACTGGTAATTATCAGGATTTCAGCCAGGCGTGGTGGCTCACGCTTGTAATCCCAGCACTTTGGGAGTCCGAGGTGGGCGGATCACGACGTCAAGAGTTCGAGACCAGCCTGGCCAACATAGTGAAACCCTGTCTGTACTAAAAATACAAAAAAAAATTACCCGGGTGTGGTGGCGAGTGCCTGTAATTCCAGCTACTTGGGAGGCTGAGGCAAGGATAATCGCTTGAACCTGGGAGGCAGAGGTTGAAGTGAGCCGAGATCGCGCCACTGCACTCCAG
>NW_012104710.1:649231-662769 GCF_000951045.1 Mandrillus leucophaeus | reverse complement strand
AGAGACAGGGTTTCACCATGTTGGCCAGGCTGGTGTCAAACTCCTGGCCTCAAGTGATATGCCCTCTTCCACTGCCCCAAGTGCTAGGATTACAGCCGTGAGCCACGGCGCCTGGCCTTTCACAAGGACTTTAAATTACTTGATTCTTATTTCTGGGAACTAAGAATTAAGTTTTTACCCTGTATTTCTACATTTTGCTTTATGTAGTGTTTCTCAGCATTGAGTTGGAAGTCTTTACATAAGTTCAAATAAAAATATAGTAACCATCTGGGCTTGGTGGCTCATGCCTATAATCCTGCAACTTTGGGAGGCTGAGGCAGGAGAATCACTTGAGGCCAGGAGTTCAGGGCCAGCCTGGGCAACATAGTGAGACCCTGTTCCTAAAAAAAAGAAAAAAAATTTCTTTATAAAATTATCTAGATGTGCCTGGGCATAGTGGCTCATGCCTGTAATCCCAGCACTTTGGGAGGCTGAGGCAGGCGGATGATTTGAGTTCAGGAGTTCAAGACTAGCCTGACCAACATGGTGAAACCCTGTCTCTACTAAAAATATAAAAAAATTATCCGGGTATGGTGCTTGCCTGTAGTCCCAGCTACTCAGGGGGCTTGAGGTAGGAGAATCGCTTGAACCCGGGAGACAGAGGTTGCAGTGAGCCAAGATCACGCCGCTGCACTCTAGCCTGGGCGACAGAGCGAGACTCTGTCTCCGAACTTAAAAAAAAAAATTATCTGGTGTGGCATTGTGCACCTGCAGTCCTAGCTACTTAGGAGGCTGAAGCAGGAGGATCACTGAATTCCAGAGGTTGAAGCTGCCATGAGCTATGATTGCACCACTGCAATCCAGCTTGGACAACAGAGCAAGACCCTGTCTCAAGAAAATAAAATAAGGATATAGCAACCAATTATATGAGCATATTACTCTAAAATCATTGTCTCCTGTTATTAAGATGGATGGCTGGCGGCCGGGCTCGGTGACTCATGCCTATAATCCCAGCACTTTGGGAGGCCAAGGCGGGCAGATCACCTGAGGTCGGGAGTTTGAGACCAGCCTGACCAACGTGGAGAAACCCCGTCTCCACTAAAATTAGCCGGGTGTGGTGGCACATGCCTGTAATCCCGGTTACTTGGGAGGGTGATACAGGAGAATTGCTTGAACCCAGGAGGCGGAGGTTGCAGAGAGCTGAGACTGCGCCATTGTACTCTGGCCTGGGCAACAAGAGTGAAACTGTCTCAAAAAAAAAAAAAAAAAGATGGATGGCCGGATTGGGTGGCTCATGCCTGCAATCCCAGCACTTTGGAGGCCGAGGCAGGCAGATCACCTGAGTTCAGGAGTTTGAGACCAGCCTGACCAACATGGTGAAACCTCATCTCTACTAAAAATACAAAAATTAGCTGGGCCTGGTGGCGCACGCCTGTAATCCCAACTACTCAGGATGCTGAGGCAGGAGAATCGCTTGAACCCAGGAGGCTGAGGTTGCAGTGAGCCGAGATCACGCCACTGCCCTTCAGCCTGGGCGACAGAGCGAGACTCCATCTCAAAAATATAAAGATAAAATAAATAAAAAAGATGGATGGATGGAGCCAGCTTGATTTGTGTGTGTGTGTGTGTGTGTGTGTGTGTGTGTGTGTGTGTTTTTAATGCCCTTGTCTGCATTTCTCAAAGCTGGTTGTTAAAAATAGGGCTCTACTACATGTCTGTAATGGAATTTTCATCTCATAGATACTACCCTTAACAACTCAGGTTGAAGAATTTTATTTTATCTTAACACCTAGGTGCAGGCAGACTTTGGAAAACTGATTCAGATAAACTCATTCACAAATGACTGCTTTCTTTTTTCTTTTTTTTTTTTTTTTGAGACAGAGTCTTGCTCTGTCGCCCAGGCTGGCGCGATCTCGGCTCACTGCAAGTTCCATCTCCCAGGTTTACGCCATCCTCCTACCTCAGCCTCCCAGGTAGCTGGGACTACAGGCGCCTGCCACCACGCCTGGCTAATTCTTTGTATTTTTGGTAGAGACAGGGTTTCATCTTGTTAGCCAGATGGTCTCGATCTCCTGACCTTGTGATCTGCCTGCCTCAGCCTCCCAAAGTGCTGGGATTACAGGCGTGAGCCACCACACCCGGCCACAAATGACAGCTTTCATAAACCATGATTCTAGCTTACTAATTGTAAGTTGCATTTATTTCCTTCACCAGCGATCGCTCAGAATCTTTATTTTTGCTACTTGGATTTTCTCTTTTTTACCATCAGGATTCCAAGTAAGTTGTATTAAAAATAATCAAGTTTGCTTAGGGATGATGTAGGAGGGAAAGTAGTCTTTGAAGAGATGTATCAGGTATGGCAGCAGTTTTATCTGCTCCGTTATTTGTATAAAAGGGGACAAGAAAATGGAAAGAGCATAGATATGAGACCCAGATCTAAGTTTGTTTGTTTCTGAGACAGAGTCTCACTCTGACTCCCAGGCTGGACTCCCAACCTCCGACTCCCAGATTCAAGCGATTTTCCTTCCTCAATCTCCCGAGTAGCTGGGATTACAGGCACGCGCCACCACGCCCAGCTAATTTTTGTATTTTTAGTAGAGACGGGGTTTCACCATGTTGGCCAGGCTGATCTCGAACTCCTGACCTTGTGATCCGCCTGCCTCGGTCTCCCAAAGTGCTGGGATTACAGGCATGAGCCATCGTGCCCAGCCACCCTGAGTTCAAATACTAGTGCCACAGTTTATTGTGAGGCCTTGGGAAAGTTACTTATTCTTTTCTGCCTTTGATTCCTATAAAATGGGGGATAACAAAGTAAAGTATGTGAAGTTCAGTGTGTGATCAGCTTTCGTAGGTATTTTAGCCTCAGTCATAGCATGTTTAAGATAGATGGCCTCTGCGTAGCTTTCTGAAAGTGACTAATATTAATATAATTCGTTTTTGTTGATTCTTTCACCTTCATCTTTTAGACAAAGATATTTTTCATCTCCAAATCAGTAGTACAGTCTTTATGGCCACTTGCTTACTTATAGTACTCTTTACTTTAGAGATTGTATTATCAGCAGGCTGTATATTTTTCTACTTAGGTTCCTGCACCAGAACAAGTTGAAAAAGGTGGTGTGAGCAATATAACAGAAGCCAAGGTCATAGTTTTCCTAACCTCCATTTTTATTAAGGTAATTTAGAATTTTCAAGGCTAATAAATATTAAAGTACAGAATAATAGAATATTAGACTGTAAGAAACTTCTGATCTGACATTAACTCTCATTTATTAAGATAAGGGGATTGAAGCCCCATTGTTTTTATTTTGAGAAAATGTATCTAAGACATGTAATATTTTATAATGACATTTGGAGTTTTCATTTACGATAATAACTTTTTGTAATGTCAGCTGATTCTAATTGCGACAATACTGTGACTATTGTCACAGTAGGGATTGGGGATTGGAAACTTTTCTGTGAAATAAATAGCAGAAGGTGAAATGTATTTCTTTGTACTGTGTGTGTGTGAGCACTGTTTTAATGGCATATAATCCATTACATTGCCATGAAACTCTCAAAATTAAGGGAGCAATGTCTAAGGAATTGTTTCATCATGGGAAATACTGACAAATTTAGAGCAAATTCAGTAATTGTATTCAGTCTTTGAGATAGGAAAGTGTTATAAACATCAGTTGGTCATATAATGTAAGCATTTAATTATTAAATTCAGACAAGTTTAACTTAATCAGGATTTCTTTCTTTTAAATTGTGTCTTTTTCTATTTAGGCTGGATGCAGTCCCTCTGATATTGGTATTATTGCACCGTACAGGCAGCAGTTAAAGATCATCAATGATTTATTGGCACATTCTTCTATTGGAATGGTCGAAGTTAATACAGTAGACAAATACCAAGGAAGGGACAAAAGTATTGTCCTAGTATCTTTTGTTAGAAGTAATAAGGATGGAACTGTGAGTTAATTGTGTTTGCTACTGATTGATTTGGGTCATTTCTCTCTCTTTAAAAAATTGTGGGCCGGGCGCGGTGGCTCACGCCTGTAATCCCAGCCCCCTGGGAGGCCAAGGCGGGTGGATCACCTGAGGTCAGGAGTTTGAGGCCAGCCTGACCAACATGGCGACACCCCATCTCTACTAAAAATACAAAAATTAGCTGGGCGTGGTGGTGTGCGCCTGTATTCCCAGCTACTTGGGAGACTAAGGCAGGATAATTACTTGAACCCAGGAGGTGGAGGTTGCAGTGAGCAGAAATTGCACCATTGTACTCCAGCCTGGGCAACAGAGCAAGACTCTGTCTCTAAAAAAATAAAAAATAAATAAATAAATAAAAATTGTGGTTTAACATTGAGAACACGTGGACACAGAAAGGGGAACAACATATACCATGGCCTTTAGGGGCTTGGGGATGAGGGGAGGGAACTTAACCGACGGGTCAATAAGTGCTGCAAACCGCCATGGCACATGTATACCTATGTAACAAAATTGCACATTCTGCAGATGTATTCCATTTTTTTAAAAAGATAAAATTTTGGTTTAAAAGAACACATAAAATGTATATCTTACCATTTTTTTCTTTTCTTTTTTCTTTCTTTTTTTCTTTTTTGAGACAGCATTTCCTCTTGTCACCCAGGCTGGAGTGCAGTAGTGCGATCTCGGCTCACTGCAACCTTTGCCTCCCAGGTGCAAGTGATTCTTCCTTCTCAGCTTCCCGAGTAGCTGGGATTACAGGCATCCACCATCATGCCTGGCTAATTTTTGTATTTGGAGAGACTGGGTTTCACCATGTTGTCCAGGCTGGTCTCGAATCCCTGACCTCAGGTGATCCGCCCGCCTTGGCCTCCCAAAGTGCTGGGATTCCAGGCCTGAGCCACCGTGCCCGGCCCATCTTACCATTTTTAGGTGTACGGTTTAATTAGTGTTAAGTACATTCACACTGTTGTTCAACAATCTCTGGAACTTTTTCATTTTCAAATCTAACTCTGTATTCATGATTAACTACCCATTTTATTCTTCCCCAAGCCCCTGTAACCACCATTCTACATTCTATCTCTGAATTTGACTAATCTAAGTACCTCATATAAGTAGAATTGTACAGTATTTATCTTTTTGTGACTAACTTATTTCACTTAGCCAGCTAGTTCATCCTGTTGTAGTATGTGACAGGATTTCTTTCCTTTTTAAGAATGAATAATACTCCATTGTCTCTATGTACCACATTTTATTTATCCATTCATCTGTCAGATGGAGTGGTTGCTTCCACCCCTTGGCTGTTGTATTTGAGGCCTGTTTCATATAAGATCTTCCTTGTATACTTTCAAATTTATAGATAATGGAGGTTTGATTTTTTTTTTTTCCCCAAGACAGGATCTGCCTCTGTCACCCTGACTGGAGTGCAATGGCACAATCTCGGCTCACTGTAATGTCCACCTCCCTGGCTCAGTGATTCTCCCATCTCAGCCTCCTGAGTAGCTGGGATTACAGGCATGCACCACCACACCCAGTAAATTTTTTAATTTTTTTGTAAAGATGGCGTTTCGCCATGTTGTGCAGGCTGGTGGGCGACTCCCGAGCTCTAGCAATCCTCCTACGTTCATCTCCCAAAATAGTTTTTTTTGTTTGTTTGTTTTCTTATTTTTACCTCTCCTTAGTTCATTTTTCTCAACTGTATAGTATATCCATATGGTTTTAAAATATACATAATAAAAGGTTTCCTTTGTACTCCATCCCTCATCTACTCAGTTCTTACCTCAGATAGTCTCCTTTTCTTTTTTTTTTGAGACAGTTTCCCTTTGTCACCCAGGCTGGAGTGTGGAGGCATGGTTATGGCCCACTGCGTCCTTGCCTTGACTTCCTGGGCTCAAGCAGCCCTGGCTCAGTGATCCTCTCATCTCAGCCTCCTGAGTAGCTGGGACCACAGGTGCGCACCACCACGCCTGGCTAATTTTTGTATATTTTGTAGAGATGGGGTCTTACTGTGTTGCACAGGCTGGTCTTGAACTTCTGGTCTCCAGTGATCTACCTGCCTCAGCCTCCCAAAGTGCTGGGATTACAGGCATGAGCCATCATACCTGGCCTCATTCTATTCTTAAATTTGCACAGTTGTCCATTGTGTAGGGATGTGTTATAATATATTCAGCCATTCCTTTGAACTTGAATAATTGAAAATTATATTTCTTACAGGTTGGTGAACTCTTGAAAGACTGGCGACGTCTTAATGTTGCTATAACCAGAGCCAAGCATAAACTGATTCTCCTGGGGTGCGTGCCCTCACTAAACTGCTATCCTCCTTTGGAGAAGCTGCTTAATCATTTAAATTCAGAAAAATTAATATCCTTTTTGTTTTGTATATGGTCACATTTGATTGCACTGTTGTGAGTATTTATATACTTGTTTAAATTAACCAGCATAAGCTGGTCTTGAACTCCTAAGCTCAAGCGATCCCCCCGCCTATGCCTCCCAAAGTGCTGTGATTACAGATGTGAGCCACGGCTCCCGGCCTATAACCTTTTTTTAACCCGGAACAAATGATTAGATTAAAATGGAGCATTATTTATTTTTTAAGATTTTTTTGTTTGTTTTTGTTTTTTAAATACAGGGCCTTGCTTTGCCACCCAGGCTGCAGTGCAGTGATATGATCAGAGCTCACTGAAGCCTCAATCTCCCAGGCTCAAGTGATCTTCCTACCTCAGCCTCCCCAGTAGCTGCGCCCACAGGTGCATGCCACCATGCCCAGATAATTTTTGTATTTGTTTTGTAAAGACAGTGTTTCACCATGTTGCCCAGGCTGGTTTTGAAGACCTGGGCTTAAGTGATTCACTCGCCTCCTCCCAAAGTGCTGGGACTACAGGTGTCAGCCACCACACTCAGCCTTTTTTTTCCCCAAGAAGTGGTGCCTAACTTCACTCAGGCTGGAGTGTAGTGGTGGGATCACTGCTCACTGCAGCCTTGACCTCCTGGACTCCCACTTAGCCTTCCCAGTAGCTTGGACCACAGGTATGTACCACCATGCCTGGCTAATTTTTAAAATTTTTAGTAGAGAGGAGGTGAGCCACTGCACCTGGCCTTAAGATAAATCATTTTTAAAAAATGTGTATGGGCTGGGCGCGGTGACTCACGCCTGTAATCCCAGCACTTTAGGAGGCTGAAGCAGGTGGATCGCAAGGTTGAGATTGAGACTATCCTGGCTAACACGGTGAACTCCTGTCTGTACTAAAAATACAAAAATTAGTTGGTCATGGTGACATGCGCCTGTAGTCCCAGCTACTCAGGAGGCTGAGGCAGGAGAATCGCTTGCACCCGGGAGGCGGAGGTTGCAGTGAGCTGAGACTGCGCCATTGCATTCTAGCCTGACGACAGGGCAAGACTCCATCTCAAAAAAACAAACAAACAAAAAAAGTGTATGAAGTTCTTAGGCTTCATAAGAACTTTGTACTTCTTATGAAGGTATGAATTAGGCTAAGATAAATAACTGAGGCCAGGCGCAGTAGCTCACGCTTGTAATCCCAGCACTTTGGGAGGCCAAGACAGGCAGATTACCTGAGGTTGGGAGTTTGAGACTAGCCTGACCAACATGGAGAAACCCTGTCTCTACTAAAAATACAAAATTAGCCGGGCATGGTGGCGCATGCCTGTAATCCCAGCTACTCGGGAGGCTGAGGCAGGAGAATCTCTTGAACTCGGGAGGCAGAGGTTGCGGTGAGCCGAAATCGCACCATTGCAGTCCAGCCTGGGCAACAAGAGCAAAACTCTGTCTCAAAAAAAAAAGATAAATAACTCTTATGGCTTAAGGGCGTAATTATTCATAGAATGCCATAAAGATCTGTATTTGTTTTTGTGGTCCTGTAAATCAGATTACAAAATATTAAATAATAACATCATAAATTTATGCCATTCTGTATTGTGCTAAATATTTCTTCCTTAATTTATTTTACATCATTGATCTTCCATCAAGAGAACATGGAAATCTTTGCCACATATTGGGTGACTTTCAAAGAGAATAAAATACTATTTCCCTTGCCTTTTCATACTAGAGCAGTATCTCCTCTAGCTCGTGCCTATACAGAAAATTTTATCACCATACAAAATTTCATGCAGTATTTATGTTTTTAAGCACAGGTGTACCCAAAACTGTGAAAAGTCTAAATTTATGGGTTCTATACATGTATTTTTGCCTGATCTAGAGAAAGAGTTTGATAAATTTTTACCAGCTTTGAAGATGGATTAACTTTTGACTTTGGGCTTTAAACTTTTAAGTCAGACATTTCAGGACTAATTTGATTTTGTAGATATCATTGTAAGAACTTTATTTGAAAGACTTGATAAAGGGATTTGATTTGTTTTCATCATTTAAGCACAGTCTTGTGATGATGAGAATGTAAGTGTGATTCTTTTCTGTATTTTGAGGTCCCTAATCCAAAGGCCATTTTGCTAGGATTTTTTCTGCTATCAGATGTGTTTTCACTCTAAACCTAGTCTTTTATGACATGAATTGATTACTTCCTGTTAATTTTCTATCCTCCCTTACTATCCCCCTTTTTTGTTTTCAGTATTCAGTATTTCGGTATTCTAGAGTGGATTTTGATATAAAAGAAAATAATTCTTACATCGTCTTTTGCAACAAATATTGTTTTCTGAATTGATAACAAATTTAAAAAGTAGATTCCTATTTTCACATATGTTCATATGCCCCTATGTTTGGGGGCATCACTCAGTTTTCCCTTTTTGTGTAAAGATGTTTTGTAAAACAAAATAGCCTCAAGATGATTAATTATTTATATGGGAACAGATTTTAACCTTTAAGGTTAAAATCTTGGGCTAACAGATCTTCTGGGGGTTGGAAATCTTCCATTTCTCTTGAGGGTTTTTTTTTAATGAATGCTAAATATGTTAAAATTTTTGTTTCTACCTCATGTGTTTTTTTAAATTATTACTTGAAGTTTTTTAATAAATTTTTTTACTAATGGATCTTACTGTGTCAATTATTAATACTGAATAGTAATTAAACTCAGGGTTATCATAGTGACAAGTGAATAGTTTAATAGTAATTAAACTCAGGGTTCTAATAGTGACAAGTGAAGTATTGATCATGCTGGAAAGCTGAAACCAAGCAGCACTGATATTATTACGAGATTTATGAAGGGCACCCAGGATGGGCTTGTTCGTGGAGAGGTTATAAGATCAGATAGGACAAACGGGAGAGGTTGCTGTGATGAAACGTAAATATTGGTTAGATATAATGAGAGTATAAATCAGGAAGGAATCTGATAGTAATTTCAGTTTCTGGGAATGAAATGAATAAGAAAGTCCTTTTGCTTCATTACAGGTTCATATGGCTGGAAAAGTAAAGCTCCATAGAAGAGAACCTGGGGATGTGTTCTGTGTTTCCTTTTTTTTTTTTTTTTTTTTTTTTTTTTTTGTTGATCTGTCTTGGTGATAAGAGTCTAGCCATTTAATTGTTTAAAAGAGTTAGGAAGCTGGGCATGGTGGCTCACGCCTGTAATCCCAGCACCTTGGGAGGCTGTGGCAGGTGGATCACCTGAGGTCAGGAGTTCGAGACCAGCCTGGCCAACATGGTGAAACCCTGTCTCTACTAATAACACAAAAAAATTAACCGGGTATGGTGGTGGGCGCTTGTAATCCCAGTTACTCAGGAGGCTGAGGCAGGAGAATTGCTTGAACCGGGGAGGTGGAGGTTGCAGTGAGCCGAGATCACACCACTACACTCCAGCCTGGGTGACAAGCGCAAGACTCCATCTCAAAAAAAAAAAAAAAAAAGTATAAAGCCACAATGCAAAGACAATGTGACTGTTCCAGTGGCCCCTCTCCTGAATCAGTTCAGAGTTCCTGTCCCCCTCCCCCTGACTTCCCTTTTGCTGCTGTCTCCAATTCCTTTCTTTTCTCCTTATTCCTGGCTGTCTAACAGTGGGTTTTCCCCAGAGCTCCAAGTCTGGTTTGGTCCTCTTCTTTCTCCTTGGACAGTTACTGGCTTCACCCATCACCCATGTGGCTGTTTACTAAACCTGTACTACACCCTGTCTTCCAAGTTCTCGTTATATAGCTGCCTTCCAGCCAATGCCTTCAGAATATTCTGTGAACATTTTAGACTTAGTACAAAGAAATTGGAAATTTCCATCTTCATTTAATGCCTTCCTCCTGTGATCCCTATTTCTGTAAATGACATCATCTCACAGTTCTCTGTGCTTAAAGATCTTGGCATAATTTTTCTTTCTTTAAAACATTTTTGGCCTGGGTGCGGTGGCTCATGCCTGTATTCCCAGCATTTTGGGAGGCCGAGGCGGGTGGATCAGCTGAGGTCAGGAGTTCGAGACCAGCCTGGCCAACACAGTGAAACCCTGTCTCTACTAAAAATACAAAAATTAGCTGGGTGCGGTGGCGGGAGCCTGTAATCCCAGCTACTTGGGAGACTGAGGCAGGAGAATCACTTGAGCCGGGGAGGTGGAAGTTGCAGTGAGCCGAGATTGCGCCATTGCACTCCAGCCTGGGCAATAAGAGTGAAACTCCGTTTCAAAAAAAACAAAACAAAACAAAACATTTTTCCCCCTCTAATTACAGAGCAGTACATATTTTAGTAAGAATTTCAAACACTACATATTTTAGAAAATGAAATTTCCTTTTTTTTTTTGAGATGGAATCTAGCTCTGTCACCCAGGCTGGAGTGCAATGGCAAAATCTCAGCTCATTGCAACCTCCGCTTCCCAGGTTCAAGCGATTCTCCTGCCTTAGACTCCCGAGTAGCTGGGATTACAGGCACCTGCCACCATGCCAGCTAATTTTTGTGTTTTTAGTAGAGTCGGCTTTTCACTGTGTTGGCCATGCTGGTCTCGAACTTCTGACCTCATGATTTGCCTGCCTCGGCCTCCCAAGGTGCTGGGATTACAAGCATGAGCCACCGTGCCCGGCCAGAAAATGAAATTTATTTGTAATCTCATCCTTTAGTAATTACATAGTTTGGTCTATGATGATCTAGGCTAGTATTTAAACCAAAAATACCACACCTGCAATAAGAAAATCCATTTTACATCATGACTCAATGTAAATTTGTATATGCATATGCATCTGAAACAATACTGCCATAAGACAATATTTACCCTTTGTGATATACCCTGGTATGTTCCACTCTATTCCATTAAAAACAAAGTGTGGCTGGGCACGGTGGCTCACGCCTATAATCCCAGCACTTTGCGAGGTTAAGGTAGGCGGATCACTTGAGGTCAGGAGTTCAAGACCAGCCTGGCCAACATGGTAAAACCCCGTCTCTACTAAAAATAGAAAAGTTAGCTGGGCATGGTGGTGCACGCCTGTAATCCCAGCTACTCGGGAAGCTGAGGCACAAGAATCACTTGAACCCGATTCAAGCAGGTGGAGGTGGAGGTTGTAGTAAGCCAAGATCATGCCATTGCACTCCAGCCTGGGTGACAGAGTGAGACTCTGTCTCAAATAAAATAAAATGAAAAATAAAAACAAAGCTAATTGCAACCTGTTAAAATTGCTTTCATGTCCCACTAGTAGGTCGGAACCCATGGTTTGTAACAGTGATTATTCTTTAATGGGGTCTTTGTGTATTGGTTGTAACCATATGAAACTATTTTTGCTGTTCCTGTGCATGCCTATTCTGTTTCCCATTTGATCTGCTCTCTAGATTTGTCTGTTCTTCCATCACCATTTAGGCATCTCTACCCACTTAGAAAGACTTTAAGGTGCCACCTTCTCCAAAAAGCCTTTTCTGATTTTTCTCCCAGCCAAAAGAATTATCTTCATCTGCATACAGTACTATAATAGTACCCATATGGAGCTTCATAGTATTTACTGCTTTTATTTATTTATTTATTTCTTAAGAGATGGAGTCTCTGTTGGCCAGGCTAGAGTGCATGGCAGGATCATAGTTCACTGCAACCTCAGACGCCTGGCCTCAAGTTGTCCTTCTGTCACAGCCTCCTGAGTAGCTGGGACTACCAGTGCACACCACTACACCCTGCTAACTAGAAAAAATTTGTTTTTAGAAACAGGGTCTTGCTATGTTGGCCAGGGTAGTCTGGAACTTTAGGCCTCACGCATTCCTCCTGCCTCAGCCTCTCAAAGTACTTGGATTACAGGCATGAGGTACCACATCTGGCTGTTTACTGCTTTTTTTCTTTTTCTTTTTTTTGAGATGGAGTCTCACTCTGTTGCCCAGGCTGGAGTGCAGTGGTGAGATCTTGGATCACTATAGCCTCTGCCTTCTGGGTTCCAGTGATTCTCCTGCCTTAGCCTTCCAGGTAGCTGGGATTACAGGCATGCACCACCATGCCTGGCTAATTTTTGTATTTTTAGTAGAGACGAGGTTTCACTGTGTTAGCCAGACTGGTCTCGAACTCCTGACCAGGTGATCCTCCCACCTTGGCCTCCCAAAGTGCTGGGATTACAGGCATGAGCTACCAAAGCCGGCCTGTTTACTGCTTTTTTAAAGCAGCAGTTGTAATTAGTAGGATACTTTAATATTTATCAATATTTTTCATGGATATTTTCTCAATTAAACCCTATAGAGAACCTAGCATAGATAGTCTGTGTTAGCATATGACCCCATGGCAAGTGATTGCCAGAACCCACGTTTTCTGATTAGGAATTCTGCAGTTTTCCCGGCCACTATGTGTATCTCCCTTCCCCTGCACCGCCCGGCGTGGTAACATCTTCCAGGTGCTATACAAATGTTCAGAAGCATTACAATTGTCATTGTAAGAAAATCATGTCATGAGCCAGCTAAGGCTAAGGCTGAAAGCTCTGTGGCATGATGTGACAAGGTGGTCCATCTGGATTCAGTGGACCATATTGCTCATGAAAAAGATGACTTGTAGGCTGGGTATGGTGGCTCATGCCTATAATCCCAGCACTTTGGACGGTTGAGACAGGAGGATCACTAGAGGCCAGGAGTTTGAGACCAGCCTGGGCAACATAGTGAGACCCCATCTCTGTAAAAAATAAAATAAAAATTAATGGTAGCTAAATAACTCATGAAACACAAAGATGGGAAAAGAAAGGCCAGGTGCGGTTGCTCATGCCTGTAATCCCAACACTTTGGGAGGCTGAGGTGGGTGGATCACTTGAGCTGTGGAGTTTGAGACCAGCCTGGCCAACATGGTGAAACCCTGTCTTAAAAAAAAAGGGGGGAACAACAGACACTGGGGTCTACTTGAAAGACGAGGATGGGAGGAGGGAGAGAAGTAGAAAAGATAACCATCGGATACTGGACCTAACTGGGTGATGAAATAATCTGTACAACAAACCCCCATGACATGAGTTCACCTGTGCAACCAACCTTCACGTATGCCCTCAAACCTAAAAGTTTAAACACACACACAATAGTTTAGGGAAAAAAGTAATCACAATGCCCCCACCCACACATTGTAACTATTAACATTTTCAAGTACTTTACTCAGTCTCTTACCTATGCATTTATTTTTCTAACTATATATACACGTATATAGGTATATATTCATATTGCTGTATTTATTGATAAACTAAAACTGGGATCATAAGATGTATATATATATAACTTTTTTTTTTTTTTT
>NW_012104710.1:634698-647421 GCF_000951045.1 Mandrillus leucophaeus | reverse complement strand
GAGGCCGGCAGTCGGAACTGGGGCCCGAACCCGGGATGGGCGGGGACTGCCTGGGACTCGGGGGCTCCCGGGGTCGTCATGGCAACGTGCCCCCTCCCTTGTTCCGGCCCGTTCCCGCCCAGGTTCTGAGGCATAGTGGCCGAGGGCTCGAGGTGCCACGGCGTCCAGGAGCGAGGACTGGGCCGGGCAGGGTGTCACTCCGGAGTCGGGGAGCAGTCGGGGAGGGGCGATGACTTTTCAGGTTTGGGGGTGGCGGAGGGAAGACGCATCTCAGGTTTTGGCCTGGGTGCCTGGCGCCGAGGGCGGGAGACGGGGAGTGCTGACGCGCAGGAGCCTGGGTGAGCCCGCCGCGATGGTCCTGGGGGGCCCCAGGCCTCTGGGCAGCCTTGCTGGGGGGAAGGGGCAGGAAGAGAAGCAGGGAAGGGGTTGGTCCTGGCAAGGTGCGGGCACTGGCCCTGGGAGTTCTCGCGCGCCTGCGGCCGGGTTTGGGGGTCACGTCCAGGCCGGAGGAGTCCTGGAGCGCAGCCGGGGCGTGGCCGCGGTGTGAGCGCCCCTCGGCGTGGGAACTACCAGTGCCCAGCACCGATCTGCCTCCCAGCAGCTGCAAAACACCCTTTGTGTGGTTGTGGCATCGCACGTTAGGAATTATGATGGGCTGTGTTAAAAATGAGAGTTGCCACGGATTATGAAACATCAAGTGGTTTCACTCCCGAAAAGTAGTGGGAGTCAGACCACGATGCAGATTTAAAGGAATGTCGTGTGTGGACATTTTTGCACCAGGCAGTTTGGCCACAGCAGTTGTGGCTGTTTGCCTTTTAGGTTGCTTAGGATTCAGTGTCAGTCTTCATGCCTAGCTATCTAGAAATCAGAGCTAGAATACTAGATCTTTGGAGACTCTGGGTTTTGTTGTTGTTGTTCAGTGAAGGAAAAACGGACACATTGATGACTTGTACATTTGTCAGAGATTATGATGTGTTATATTAAGTGCTTTGTTTGTCCACACCTTAGTTTTGTCATCTGTGTTTGTTGAAGGTATTTCCACCAGTCACAACAGTGACGAGATGATGGGGAAGCGTCTGAATTTCTAAGTAAACTGAGAATAAAATTTGTGGGAAGGAGGACAATAGTTTTGTGAATTGAAAACATCTTGCTTGATGATACTGTGTCTTAAAAATATCAATTAAAAATCAGGCCTTTTGGAATATGCATCTATTAACTTGGTATTCAGACTGGCGCTGTGGCCTTCCTCAACTGTGTGGATGGCTGAGAAGCATTAATGTAAAACTGGTCTCTGCTTTTCTCTTTGAAAATAAAACAGTCATGCAATACAGAACTACAGTCAGAATGAAGAAGCCAGACAGAAAGAGGATAGACTGAAAGAATTGGACGGCTTCTCCTGTCTCCCCTTACTTGTCAGTGTATTTTACCTATCATGTTTGTTGTGGGTGACAGTGGAATCCTAGAATTTTAACTACCTTTATTTTATTGCCAGTTTATTCTGAACGTTTTTGCCTTGGAATTCATCCTTAGATGGTACCTGCTATTCACCTTTTGCGTGAGGCCCTTAAACATGTTGTCTTTCAGCCCAAATTTATCTCCACAGAAGGTCATTTTAAAAACTCATTCTCTATGAAGAGGTACCAGGAAAGTTAAATAAATACAGGAGAATGACAGATTTGCAGGATCTTGAGAATAATTCATAAACTTTGGCTGGAGTGGTCATAGAGATTTTCTGTTTTCTTTTCTTTTTTTTTTTTGTGAGACGGAGTCTCGCTCTGTCACCAGGTTGCAGCGCAGTGGCGCTATCTCGTCTCACTGCAACCTCTGCCTCCTGGGTTCCAGTGACTCTCCTGCCTCAGCCTCCCAAGTAGCTGAGATTACAGGTGCACACCACCACGCCCAGCTAATTTTTGTATTTTTAGTAGAGACGGGGTTTCACCATGTTGGCCAGGATGGTCTCAATCTCTTGACCTCGTGATCTGCCTGCCTCGGCCTCCCAAAGTGCTGGGATTACAGGCGTGAGACACCGCGCCCGGCCGGAAATTTTTTACAGTATATGTGAGAGACATAAAGAGAAGTTAATCAAGGGTGTAGTTTAGCTGGGGAGAATTTGTCAACCAAGAAACAGCAAACTACTATTGGTTTTTATAGGAAAAAGCAAGGGTTTGTGTATTTTTTTCATTGTCATGTCTTGCAAATGATGTTGGATTCCTTTCTTGTGTTTTCAGCTACAAAAGACCCCACAGCTGTAGAGAGAGCAAACTTGTTAAACATGGCTAAACTGAGTATCAAAGGACTCATTGAATCTGCCCTGAGCTTTGGCCGCACTTTGGATTCTGATTATCCCCCCTTGCAGCAATTCTTTGTTGTTATGGAACATTGCCTGAAACACGGTCTTAAAGGTATTGTGAGATTTTTAAAAATTAATTCATTTTAGAATTTCCCTTTTTCCATTTTAAGTGCCCTTGAGAATGGGTTATTTTTTGAGGCCATAATTACTATTACTATGAACTAAAAAATATTGAGTGGATTGATTTTGGGAGAAAATATCTCTTTATGTTTTCTAATAATGGTCTAATAATGATCTTCAGAAAATGCTTAGTTGTTAATGTTTTGTAAACAGAATATTTGATTTTTAAATTTTTTAAACTTACATAATCTGAACTGGTTTCTGTTTTCTAGGACAATTATAGAGTTATATTTTAAAGCTAATGATACTGTTATGAGCTCATTAATACTTCAAACCCTGTTGAAAAGTGCATTGAAATAGTAGATTGTTGAAATAGAAACCTCCTAGATACATACACGAACATATGTAGAAATATCTTCTGGATGGAGTTATTGTAGAAATGTGAGCCATCCCTGAGGATGATAACAGCAGATATCGTATTCTACTATCAGCACATATTGAATTATTGTTACGTATAAAATGTTTGTTTTATATTTACTTTAAAATATTAATTGCATAATAACTGTGCTTTTACTTATAATAATTGTTCACAGTTTTGGCCTCTAGTTCATATGATGAGTATCTGTGTAGAGGGCTGTGTAAGAGTTGTACACTAGAGTGACTATTATAGAGTAAAAGAAGCTTGACTGGCTGGACATGGTGGCTCATGCCTGTAATCCCAGCATATGCCTGTGGTCCCAGCTATTCGGGAGGCTGAACTGGGAGGATCACCTGAGCCTGAGAAGGTCGAGGCTTCAGTGAGCTGTGATTTTACCACTGTACTCCAGCCTGGGCAACAGAGACCCTGTCTCAAAAAAACAAAAACAAAAACAAAAAAACCAAAGATTTACCTAAACCTTGTTTTAATAAAAAGTACTTCAAAACAAGAAGGAAGCCTTGACATCAAAATTTGAGAAAATCCTATGTGATGTTATTAGCATACTCGTTTCTTTTTCTTTAAAGACTTAAAGCAATTTCTTAAAATATATAAACACTAGCAAAATATACTCTTTTTGTACGTGAATCAAACAACAGAGAAGTACACAGAGCAAAACACGGTTTTTTGTTCATTCTCTTTTATTAATTTATCTAAAGGAAATTGGGCACCTGTAATCCCAGCACTTTGGGAGGCTGAGGCGAGTGGATCACTTTGAGGTCAGGAGTTTAAGACCAACCTGGCCAGCATGGTGAAAACCCGTCTCTACCAAAATATACAAAAATTAGCCAGACTGGTGATGTTCACCTGTAATCCCAGCTACTCAGGAGGCTGAGGCAAGAGAATCGTTTGAACCTGGGATTGTGCCACTACCCTCCAGCCTGGGGCTACAGAGTGAGACACTGTCTCGAAAGAAAGAAAATGGGAGAATTAGATATTCTCTTATGCCTTTTCTGTTTTTTTTTTTTTTTTTTTCTTTTACTCTAATTGTACTCATGCTATTATTCTGTGACTTCCTTCTTTAAAAAAAAAAAAATGGCTGGGTGCAATGGCTCATGTCTGTAATCTCAGCACTTTGGGAGGCTGAGGCCGACAGATCACTTGAGGTCAGGAGTTCGAGATCAGCCTGGCCAGCATAGTGAAACCCCATGTCTACTAAAAATACAAAAATTAGCTGGATGTGGCACTGCATGCCTGTAGCCCCAGCTACTTGGGAGGCTGAGGCAGGAGAATTGTTTGAACCTGGGAGGCAGAGGTTACAGTGAGCTGAGATCGTGCCACTGCACTCTAGTCTGGGAGAGAGAGTGAGACTCTGTCTCAAAAAAAATAAATAAAAAAAAATAATAATGTGGAGATCTTTATAAAGATAATATAAGCTAAATATAATATAAGATAATATAAAGCTAAAATAATAAGCTTGGAGATCTTTCCATTTACATAGATGTCTATATCAGAATTATATCAGTATATATATGGCATATTTTATTTAACCATAACCATGCTCCTCTTTTTTTTCTTTTTTGAGATGGGGGTCTCACTCTGTCACCCAGGAGTGCATCTTGATTTTCCCCAAGCCTATTGAAATATAGTTGCCAAATTATAGCCAAAATAGTTAAATTTAAAACTAGTTTTAGACTGTATTATCCTTTACTTCACAATATATGTTGAACCATGTCCTAGCAGTTATAGGCTTATCTGGATAAATCATTGTAAAGCTACTTTGTGTGTGTGATTTTTCTACCCCCGGGAAAAATTGCCTATCTTGGTTATCCTCGGGTGGTGTATATGATAGGCACCCTTTTTTGCAGGAGATCTGGTCAGTAATAACAAATAAATGTATGGCAGTTTCATGGTTTTATATTGACTAAATCTCAGAATAAAATACAAGGAAAAGGAAATTAACAATTTTTCATATTTAAAATTAAAATAACTTCTTAGGCCAGGTGTGGTGGCTCATGCCTGTAATCCCAGCACTTTGGGAGGCTGAGATGGGAGGAACACTTGAGGCCAGGAGTTCAAGACCAGCCGGGTCAACATAGCAAAACTCCATCTCTACTTACTAAAAAAACAAAAAGCAAAAGCATTATTATAAAAAATAAAATAACTTTTTATTTGTGCTATGTTTATTTAATAAACTTATAAAGATCAATCAGCTAGGGCCACTAGCCTTTATTTTGGTACTGGTAGAGAATGAGTGCAGTTATTTTTCACTTTAATTGCCTGACTGCCTATTTGATATGAAAGAATGGTCACTGTGCCTTTTTATCATGCAGGAAAAAAATAGCAGGATGGGCAACAGGATCCTACTTGCACAGGCTCCGTATCCACTGGGATATGTAGTGGATAAAAGAGAGGACAGGTCTCTGAATAATTGTATGCTAAGTTAGAAATGTTGAAACTAAATATTTAAAAATAAGTTACTACAGTTTTATATGTTGATATTGTGTGTATTATGTGTTTTATGTGTTCTTTTTTTCAGTAAGAAAATCATTTTTGAGTTATAACAAAACCATCTGGGGCCCTTTGGAACTGGTGGAGAAGTTGTACCCAGAAGCAGAGGAAATAGGAGCCAGTGTCCGGGATCTGCCTGGTCTGAAGTAAGGAGGCCTATTACTTGTTCATCCCTAGCCACAGAAGCGTATTCATTGTACCTCCAAAGTACCTCACACTCTAGCTTATTGTCTTCTCTTAATCTTAAGTCCCCTTTTTCTAATCCTCTTCTAATAAAATTATGTTCATTCTTTATGGCTCAACTCAAATCCCATTTCCTTTATGAAGTTTTTCTTAGCCCTTTCAATCAGAATTAACCACTCACTGTTCTGCCTTGTATTGTAGGAAATTGAAAGTCCTTTTAAGATAGGATATATCAATTATGCATCTTTGTTTTCTGAGTGTTAAATTAGTTTGACTGTAGTAGAAAGTCAGTAAGTGTTTGATAAAAGACTGATTTAGGCTGAATCCAGGGCACAGGCTCAGGAGATTCCAGTTCTCAGATAAGCCACTTATATACCCTAGGACTGGTGTAAATTACTGTGCTTCCTCTGAAAATTGGTACCTATAATGTCACCAGCCTGTTTCATCAGACAAATGTATGTAAAATATCCTAAAAGTTGGAGTATGTTAGCTAAGAACTCATAAGTATTGAAAATTTTTTATAGGTATAAAGTGTTAAGACTCAGTTCTTATATTCTTTTTTTTTTTTTTTTGGAGACGGAGCCTTGCTGTGTCGCCCAGGCTGGAGTGCAGTGGTGCGATCTTGGCTCACTGCAACCTCAGCCTCCTGGGTTCAAGTGATTCTCCTGCCTCAACCTCCTGAGTAGCTGGGACTACAGGCACCCGCCACCACGCTGGGCTAATGTTTTTGTATTTTTAGTAGAGATTGGGTTTCACCGTGTTAGCCAGGATGGTCTCGATCTCCTGACCTCTTGATCTGCCCACCTTGGCCTCCCAAAGTGCTGGGATTACAGGCGTGGGCCACCGCACCGGGCCTACCTGGCTAATTTTTGTATTTTTAGTGGAGACAGTGTTTCACCGTGTTGGCCAGGCTGGTCACGAACTCCTGACCTCAAGTGATCCACCTGCCTTGGCCTCCCAAAGTTCTGGGATTGCAAGCGTGAGCCACCACGCCAGGCTGCTTTTGTTTTTAATAACAGATAGAACTTGGGTAAGAGAGGTATGAGATTTAATTTCCTAAATGCAACCGGATTAAAGAAACATTTGAAAACCAGTAAGCAGCACAGTGATTTCTCTTTAATTACTAGCCTGGCACCCTCTTAGCTTTGTTATGATTTCTAGAATTCAGATATAATGTTACCTATGTTTTTGAAGACATTATGGTGCCTTATTGTTGAAACAATTTTTTTTTTTTGAGACTGAATGTTGCCTTGTTGCCCAGGCTGGAATGCAATGGTGCAATCTTGCCTCACTGTAACCTCCGCCTCCTGGGTTCAAGTGATTCTCCTGCCTCAGCCTCCTGAGTAGCCGGGATTATAGACACCCACCACCAAGTTCAGCTATTTTTTTGTATTTTTAGTGGAGGTGGGGTTTCACCATGTTGGCCAGGCTTCTTTCGAACTCTTGACCTTGTGATCTGCTCGCCTTGGCCTCCCAAAGTGCTGGGATTACAGGCATGAGCCACTGGGCCCAGCCTGGTGAAGTTTTAATATTTATTTTTAGAGGGCTAAGCCCATTCAGGCTAAATATTTCTTTTCTTTTTTCTGAGACAGTGTCTCACTCTGTCGCCCAGGCTTGAGTACAGTGAATCACTGTTCACTACAGCCGGTGCCTACTGGGCTTAAACAGCCCTCCTGCTTCAGCCTCCTGAGTAGCTGGGACTACAGGCACATACCTGGCATTTTGATTTTTTAATTTTAATTTTTTTGACTCAATTTTTTTTTTTTTTTTTTATAGAGACAGGGTCTCCCTATGTTGTCCAGGCTGTCCTCTAACTCCTGGACTCAAGTGATCCTCCCACCTTAACCTCTCAAAGTGTAGGGATGACAGGTGTCAGCCACCATGTCCACCTAAACATTTCCTAGAAGTATTCTCACCACAGTCCTGCACTGCATAACATTTCATTCAATGATAGTGGTTCCATAAGATTATAATACTCTATTTTTACTTTACCATTTCCATGTTTAGATATACAAATACTTAACAATTGTATAGCAATTGCCTACAGCATTCAGTACAGTAGCACGCTATATAGGTTTGCAACCTAGGAACAATAGGGTATACTATATGGTGTAGGTGTGTATACCATCTAGGTTTGCAAATGTACACTCCATGATGAAATCACCTAACAACGCATTTTTCTGAACGTATCCCTGTCATTAAGCGACACACTACTGTGTTTAGAGTCATTTTTTCCAAGACATTAAATAGTACCTACATGTCCTACAGGAGGAGCAGATTTACCCAGCTCTCAGGGATTGGTCTGTGTGCTCAAAAAGATAAACCTATAAAAATGAAAACAAAACCATTATAAAAATGCCCTTCTTCCTTGTTAATGTGTACCTCTCGTGATAGAAGATGTGATCTTTGGGCTAGGGCTGTTTTCTGATCAATTGGTTCTTCTCTTTAGGACCCCTCTGGGTCGAGCAAGAGCATGGCTTCGATTAGCCCTTATGCAAAAAAAAATGGCCGATTACTTACGTTGCTTGATTATTCAGAGGGATCTCTTAAGGTTAGTACTATTAAGTCGTGATCTTTTCATTTTTAATGTTATTTATATGCTGTCTTCCAAAAAGGATTTAAGATGTAATATGAAAGGATATGTAACATATAATAAAATGATATAAAATAAAAGGAGGAGCAAAATGAGACAGAAAAACATGATGGAGGCATAACATGGATCAGGAACTAGTCTTATATATGAATACCATAAGCTTGTTATCAGCCAGGATGGGGAAATTTATATATATTACATTTCTTCCTCTTTGTTTGAAATTTTTTTCTTTTCCCCTGCCTGGAAACTGCTATATATAGTACATTTCTCAATTAGTTTTATTTTTCTGAATATGGTTAATTCTATGGATAAAAATTTGTGTTGGAATTTGGGGCTTTAATTTCATAGGCTTTTTGTTTTTTGGGTTTTTTTAGAATTTGAATATCCATATTATTGCTTCAGCTGTATTGTGGGCACACTTTAAATTGAAGGCCAAACATTTATTTTGGCTGGGTGTGGTGGCTCATGCCTGTAATCCCAGCACTGTGGGAGGCCAAGGCGGGTGGATCATTTGAGGTCAGGAGTTCAAGACCAACGTGGTGAAACCCCGTCTCTACTAAAAACACAAAAATTAGCTGGGTGTGGTGGCACATGCCTGTAATCTCAGCTACTTGGGAGGCTGAGGCAGGAGAACTGCTTGAACCCGGTAGAGGAAGGTTGCAGTGACCTGAGATTGTGCCACTGTACTCCAGCCTGGGTGATAGAGTGAGGCCCTGTCTCAAAAAAATAAAATAAAATGAAGGCCAAACATTTATTTAAGACAGACTTTTAGAGCAAGGCAATCAGTTCTCCAAGGGAGTGGGCCCATGGTGGCCCTCCATTCATTCTTGTTCTGTTAGAGTTCCTCTCTGATGTTGTGGAGAATTTAGTCCTGGTTTTGGTTTTACTTGTGACTCTGATTTTGCATTGTGGTTTTCCCAGTTGTTAAACAAGAATGACCATACGTTAAGTACCCACAGCTTCTCAGTATTCTGAAGGATAATGAAAGTGATTAAATAATGTACATGGGACTTATTAAAGAAGGCATGAGACAGTGATAACTACTTCTCTGGATGTATGTTGATGAGACTTAGTTTTTGGACCATCGTATTTCTTTCACAACTCTCTTTTTGAACAGTTTTTAGAATGTAGATATCCCAAAGTGTCTTTAATTTATAATTATCTATTAAGATTTATAATACACCTATCAAATGCATTGACTTGAACATGGGCTTTGAAATGTTGCATATGTTCATTTTCCTCGTTAGTCTTTATCCCAAGGTCTTAATAAATCTGAGGATTGAAAGTTCAGCTTTAATAAAATATGTCATAATCAGATCAGCAGCAGTTACTATGTCCGCCTGAGTCAGAAATATCCCAGGGCTTAGTGTTGCCTCTCTTTATTTTTATTTTTTTGAGACGGAGTCCTGTTCTGTTGCCCAGGCTGGAGTGCGGTGGCGTGATCTTGGCTCACTGCAACCTCTGCCTCTTGGGTTCAGGCAATTCTCCTGCCTCAGTCTCCTGAGTAGCTGGAATTACAGGCATGTGCCACTACGCCTGGCTAATTTTTGTATTTTTAGTAGAGGTGGTGTTTCACCATGTTGGCCAGGTTGGTCTTGAACTCCTGACCTCAAGTGATCTTCCTGCCTTGGCCTCTCAAAGTGCTGGGATTACAGGCATGAGGCACCGTGTCTGGTGCCACTTTTTCTTTTCATCCCTTTTTGCTCCTCTTTTCTCTGTCTCAAAACATTTTTTCCTCTTTTATCTCCTTCAGTCTTTTTGATTTTTCAATAGAGACATTTAAATTTAAAAAATATAAAAAGTTATTCACATGTGTAAAGCCTAATTTGAAGGTACCTAACTGAGATGGCTTCCATTTCTGTAAGGTAGAAGATTAGGAAGATAACGGTGATTTTAAATTTTAGTTTTTGAAATAAATTTGTGATTTAAAGTCCTTATTTTTTAAATTCACAGTGAGTTTTATGAGTATCATGCACTAATGATGGAAGAAGAAGGAGCAGTAATTGTTGGGCTGCTGGTTGGCCTGAATGTGATCGATGCTAATCTGTGTGTGAAGGGAGAGGATTTAGACTCACAAGTAAGTGAAAGTGATTAGTGCCAAATGCAGAGTGTTTTCAATTTGCACAGTTCCTCCTTGATCAGGTGTCATTTGAAGTTGTAAACAGGACTGTTAAACACTAAAGGAATATTAAGAGTGACATTCAGTAAAGGTACTTCTGATAAAGTATTTTCTCCCCTTTAAATAAAAAAAAATCTATCTTTACTTCAGGTTGGAGTGATTGATTTTTCTATGTATTTAAAGAATGAAGAAGATATTGGAAATAAAGAAAGGTATGCTTTTCATAAGTTATTTCACATATTGGGTTTTTTATATAGCTCTTTACAAATCATTATAAGATTCATCTATCTACAGTGTGGTTTTATTTTGTTGTTTTCCCCCCTGTGACTTCTTCATTTCATTTTCACTTCCATTACAAGCTTTACAAAGCAGATTATGGAAAATCACTTAGGAGAAGGAGATTTTATTAATTGTATGAAGTGGGATCTTTGGTTATAACTGTAGTTTCTGAGACCCATTTTAATAACTGTTTTTTGGAATAAAAGAGATGAAAGCTTATTATTTACAAGTTTGCAAATACTGGTTTACTTCAAGATCGAACTATGTTTTTTTTTTTGTTGTTTCTTTTTTGAGACAGAGTCTTGTTCTGTTGCTCTGGCTGGAATGCAGTGGTTCGATCTTGGCTCACTGCAACCTCCGCCTCCTGGGTTCAAGTGATTCTCCTTCCTCAGCCTCCCCAGTAGCTGGGATTACAGGCACCCGCCACCATGCCTGGCTAATTTTTGTTATTTTTAGTAGAGACAGGGTTTTACCACGCTGGCCAGACTGGTTTTGAACTCCTGGACTCAAGTGACCTACCTGCCTTGGCCTCCCAAAGTGCTGGGATTACAGGGGTGAGCCACCGTGCCTGGCCCTAATTATGTTTAAATTTAAAATACACTAATGGTATTGTTAAGTCTATTATTGACAAGTGATTTATTCAACAAAGGTTATAGATTCTTAGTACATAGCTTACTGTTATTCTTATGTTTTATTTTAAAGGCGAGACACTGTTTTATTATTTTAGTTTTATAATAATTTTAGATGATTTAGATTTTTTTTACTTAATAAATACCTTTTAAACTAGCACAAAGCTACTTTTTTGCTCATTTAGGAATGTTCAAATTGCTGCCATATTGGACCAAAAGAATTATGTTGAAGAATTAAATAGACAACTGAAGTAAGTATTATGGATACTTAGCACATTGATGAATATTGTCTTAGGTTTTTGTTTTTGTTTTTTTCCCTTCAGTTCAGCTTACCCTATTCCTTTCTTCTAAGAGTCTTTGAGAAGGGGTTGAGGGGATAGACAGAAAATGGAAAGTAAGAATACAGATAATTATTGGAGATAATTCATTTTAAGCAGAAAATGAGAGTCAGTTTTTTTTTTTTTTTTTTTTTTTTTTGTATTTTAGTAGAGATGGGGTTTCACCATGTTGGCCAGGATGGTCTCAATCTCCTGACCTCATGATCCGCCCACCTTGGCCTCCCAAAGTGCTGAGATTACAGGCGTGAACCACCACGTCCAGCCTGAGAGTCAGATTTTAAAAAAGAATCTTCATCGGATTTAAATAGAACTTAAAACTTATTGCTGTACCCTTACAAAAAAGTCTAGATAAGGTAAAAGTTTGTATCATTTTGATGATTCAAAAATTCATTTTTCCTACTTCAGAAGGCTTCATATGTAAATGTGGCTGTCTGTCATCATTCTATGGTGGAAGTTTCTGCCTTCTTACATTGTCAACTGGTCATTTTTTTTTTTTTTTTTGAGACGGAGTCTCACTCTATCCCCCTGGCTGGAGTGCAGTGGCCGGATCTCAGCTCACTGCAAGCTCTGCCTCCCGGGTTCAGGCCATTCTCCTGCCTCAGCTTCCCAAGTAGCTGGCACTACAGGCGCCCGCCACCTCGCTCGGCTAGTTTTTTTGTATTTTTTAGTAGAGACGGGGTTTCACTGTGTTAGCCAGGATGGTCTCGATCTCCTGACCTCGTGATCCACCCGTCTCGGCCTCCCAAAGTGCTGGGATTACAGGCTTGAGCCACCGCGCCCGGCCGTCAACTGGTCATTGAAGCCATCAGTGAATACTCTTGTTGCGAATTTTTAAGACCTGTATGTAAAATAGTAAAATGCAGTTCTAATAGAAATATACGAGATGCGGCCAGGTGCAGTGGCTCATGCCTGTAATCCCACTTTGGGAGGCCGAGGCAGGTGGATCACCTGAGGTCAGGAGTTCGAGACCAGCATGACCAGTATGGTGAAACCTTGTCTCTACTAAAAAATAGAAAAAATAGCCAGGTGTGGTGGCAGGCACCTGTAATCCCAGCTATTCTGGAGGATGAGGCAGGAGAATCGCTTGAATCCGGGAGGTGGAGGTTGCAGTGAGTCAAGGTTGTGCCATCGCACTCCAGCTTGGGCAACAAGAGTGAAATGTGAAACTCCGTCTCAAAAGAAAGAAAGAAAGAAAGAAATACATGAGACGCGTAGGGTTTTTTTTGTTGTTGTTTTTGTTTTTTTT
>NW_012104710.1:616066-633633 GCF_000951045.1 Mandrillus leucophaeus | reverse complement strand
TGAGACTCTATCTCAAAAAAAAAAAAAAAAAAGAATCAGTAGCACCAAATGGAATTTTAATAGAAATATTATTTTGCTACACTCTTTGTTGCCCTCCTAGCTAAATCAAGTTATCCAAGTTAATGAAATTTTCCACACCCAGAAATGTGGACAGGGCAGTTGGTGTCTGTCGGTAAACATAGTAAGTCTAGGATAACATATTTTTTCGTGCTTTTTTGAGTTTGTGTGATTTTGAATGAGTTTTTTTCTTTCTTAATTTCAGCAGCACAGTCAGCAGCCTCCATTCAAGAGTTGATTCATTAGAAAAGTCAAATACTAAGCTGATTGAAGAGGTATTGTCTAATGGATAAATGTATTTCATGGAACTAGTGTTTGTGATCCTTTTCCATTTTAAGTATGAGTGCATTAAACATATGCACACACGAACATACACTCATCATTGTGATGCGATACTTGTAATACAGTTGTAACTGATGATTATAAGTTCTAGAGAAACTGTATATTCTTAGGCAAATCCTCAGTTATAAGAATCTGTGAGATACTACATTTGAAATACTCAACTTCTAAAAATGAGCCTCAGAGACTCTTCAGTAGATAAGCTGTGATTTTCATTTTAAAATCTGGATGACCTATATTTACCTAGTGTAATCACCTGTAGTTAGAAATTCTTGTTAAGTGCAGTAAACCACCATGGCACATGTATACCTGTGTAACAAACCTGCACGTTCTGTGCATGTATCCCAGAACTTATAGTATAGTACAAAAAAATAATAATACACATTAAAAAAAAGAAATTCTTATTAAAACGATACCGTCCCTCTGTTCCACTGTTCCACTAGTCAGATTACTTTTCTTCACAGGCATCACTGCATGATCATGGTGACCTTTTTTCCACCATCCCAGGTGTAAAACTCATCCCATGTGCTCTGGTTTCTTATGTTGTGAAAGTAGCTATCTGGCGATCCCAGAGTGCATTTGAAGCAGACCCAGAAATTTATCTCAGCTCTCTTTTTTGTAGAGTTGCTTCTAGGTGTGTTGTTTGTTTTTTTTTTAATCTATTAAACCAAAGAATTATTACTTAACATATTTTCAGAAATATTTAGGCTTCTGTTATTTGTATTGTGAACCCTATTTTCCGTGTTAATTAACATTCTCATTTCTTTTAAAATTGGCCCAATTTTTCCAAACCAAGGAACACATGATAACTTACATGACTGCAGTTAAGAATGCATCTTTATTTTGATGGTTGGGCTCCTGATCAGGACCATTATAGAGCTGCTCACTAGTTTGTGCCTCTTATTGACTTTAGTAGGACTGTGAAGTTCAGGTTGATCCCTGATAAAGTGTTCAGAAATGTGTTAATTGCAAACCATCATTAGGGAATGGTCTCTGCTTTGCTTTCATAGGATCTCTCTTTCCATTCGGGGCCTCAGAGTCCCACCACTTAATCATGCATGTTTAACTCATGGTGAGAATTATCTCTTGTTTGTCATAGTCACTTAAGTTCCTGTTACATGTCCAGATTTCATGGGGTGTCCTACTCAGTTACCACAAATGTCTGTATTACATTTTTCAATGATAGCACAACCTCCTTTCCTTATATGTGTTTTTATATTTACACAAGTCTTTAAAGCCTTTGTTATTTAATGCATAATTCTCTATTTGTTTACTCAGAAACTTTGTATTCTGGACATACTGTAAATCATACAGTAAGCATAATACGTTTATTATAAGCATAACAAATTAGCCTAATGTGTTTCAACTATAAAAGAAAATAGGAATAGTTCAAAAGGAAATAAGAGTTTAATTTTTAAAATTGGTATCTTGGGATAATAACGAGCATATTTTTCTTATGAACGTTTCTTTGAATGTGACAGACCTTTTGCTAGTTGTGAGATTTTATTTTCTGTTGTTTATGGCCATGCACATAACCTGGAAAGCAAGTATAAGGGTGTTTAAAATCTTTTTTCTTGCCCGTTTCATAATTTTTAGTTAGCAATAGCAAAGAATAACATCATTAAACTCCAAGAAGAAAATCATCAATTACGAAGTGAAAATAAATTGATTTTAATGAAAACACAGCAGCACCTAGAGGTAAGTATAGACTGCTTTCAAGCAGACAATCTCATGTCAGAAATTACTATTTTTAGGCACTTTTGCATGAAGTAGGTATTTCTGTGCTGTATTAATAGTAGTGATTATAGAATGAAAAATTTTGTTTTCTTCCTAGGTTACCAAAGTAGATGTGGAAACTGAGCTTCAAACATATAAGCATTCTCGTCAGGGGCTAGATGAAATGTACAATGAAGCCAGAAGGCAGCTTCGAGATGAATCTCAGTTACGACAAGTAGGTTATATTGAAAATTATATTAGCAAAATCATCCTGGGAGTAATTTACTCTCTAGCAAGCACCATTTAAAATCTCTTTCAGCCTTATCCTTTTTGGTGTGGTATATAGCAAGTTCACCCCTTAATCTTCTCAAATTTTCTAAGCTTCCACTATATCAATGTTTTGTTGTTGTTTTGAGATGGAGTCTCACTCTGTCGCCCAGGCTGGAGTGCAGTGGTGCGATCTTGGCTCACTGCAGCCTCTGCCTCCCGGGTTCAAGTGATTGTTGTACCTCAGCCTCTCAAGTAACTGGGACTACAAGGCATGTGCCACCATGCCCGGCTAATTTTTGTATTTTTTGTAGAGACGGGATTTCACCATGTTGGCCAGGCTGGTCTCGAACTCCTGGCCTCGAGTTATCTGCCTGCCCTGGCTTCCCAAAGTGTTGGGATTATAGGCATGAGCCACTGCGCTCGGCGTATTATTGTTTTGAGACAGAGTCTCGCTCTGTCACCCAGGCTGGAATGCAGTGGTGCGATCTTGGCTCACTGCAGGCGCTGCCTCCCAGGTTTAAGCAATTCTTGTACCTCAGCCTCCCAAGTAGCGGGACTACAGGCATGTGCCACCATGCCTGGCTAATTTTTGTATTTTTTATAGAGATGGGGTTTTGCTATGTTGGCCAGGCTGGGCTGGAACTCCTGGCCTCAAGTGATCCACCTGCCTTGGCCTCCCAAAGTGCTGATATTATAGGCATAAGCCACTGTGCCTGACCTGTATCAGTGTTTTTTAAACTGTAAGTTACAATATGATTGTGAATGAATGGGTTGTGACCAACGTTATAGTAAATGAAACAGAACAACATATTCAAATATTAGGAAAGTCATATTTAAAATTAACTTGTTTTTTAACCTTTGAAATTGTGAAATATAATGCCAACAGAAAAATATGAATATACAGCTTAATGAATTATAACGCAAATAACCTGTGTAACCACCACCAGGTCAAAAAGAGAATATTGCCCATCTTTTTAATCATCTTTTCTCTTTGTCTTTAATGTTAGTAAATTTCTTTTTCTTTCTTTTTTTTTTTGAGATGAAGTCTCCCTCTGTCGCCCAGGCTGGAGTGCAGTAGTGCGATCTCGGCTCACTGCAAGCTCTGCCTCCCGGGTTCACACCATTCTCCTGCCTCAGCCTCCCGAGTAGCTGGAACTACAGGTGCCTGCTACCACGCCTGGCTAATTTTTTGTATTTTTAGTAGAGACGGGGTTTCACCATGTTAGCCCAAATGGTCTCGATCTCTTGACCTCAGGATCTGCCCACCTCGGGCTCCCAAAGTGCTGGGATTACTGGCATAAGCCACCTTGGCAGGCCAATAAATTTCTTAAGATAAATCATAAGAAACTTTTTAATTCTTCTGATAAAAAATTCTTAAGAAATTAAACTAGTTGCCCGGGTGTGGTGGCTCACACCTGTAATCCCAGCACTTTGGGAGGCCGAGACTGGTGGATCACAAGTCAGGAGATCGAGACCATCCTGGCTAACATGGTGAAACTGTGTCTCTACTAAAAATATATATATATAAAAAAAAATTAGCCAGTCATAGTGGCAGGCCCTTGTAGTCCCACCTACTCAGGAGGCTGAGGCGGAGAATGGCGTGAACCTGGGAGACGGAGCTTGCAGTGAGCCAAGAATGCGCCACTGCACTCCAGCCTGGGCGACAGAGCAGACTCCATCTCAAAAAAAAAAAAAAAAAAAAGGAAATTAAACTGTGTTTTGAGTTACTTTGGCCTTTACTTGTATAGACCACTTCATTTCCTTTTGTTTAAGGAAAATTAATATTCAATTTATGAAGCACAAAAATGATTAATTCTTGTACCAGTAAAAGAGTAATGATTAACAGAATATAGAAAATGCTTTCATTTTAGCAAAAACTGCATTTGAAAATATTTACTTATTTTTTGAGACAGGGTCTTACTCTGTTGCCCAGGTTGGAGTGCAGTGGTGTGATTTTGGCTCACTGCAACCTTTGCCTCCTGGGTTCAAGTGATTCTCTCACCTCAGCCTCCCTAGTAGCTGGGACTACAGGCGTGTGCCACCACACCTGCCTAAGTTTTTGTATTTTTTTGGTAGAGACGGAGTTTCACCATGTTGGTCAGGCTGGTCTCGAACTCCTGACCTCAAGTGATCCACCCACCTCGGCCTCCCAAAGTGCTGGGATAACAGGTATGAGTCACTGCACCTGGCCCTGCATTTCAAAATGTTTATTGTGTTATTAGAGGGCCTGGTTGATTCCCTTTAGTGGACTTAAAAAGTGTAGTCTGTATATTGAATGGACAACCTTTCTTAAAGTATATCTAATTTTTACATCCTGAAGTGGCATGTGAATTGAGGATATATTGAAATTGCAGGATGTAGAGAATGAGCTAGCAGTACAAGTTAGTATGAAGCATGAGATTGAACTTGCCATGAAGTTGCTGGAGAAAGATATCCATGAGAAACAAGATACTCTGATAGGCCTTCGACAACAGCTAGAGGAAGTTAAAGCAATTAACATAGAGATGTATCAAAAGTTGCAGGTAAGGATTGTTCTTAAATTTCATTTTATGGAAATTGAAAGTGAATATTTGTGGAAAGGTTTTGGTTTTTAAGAGATGAGCCCATTTTAACTGTGCCGTATTAGTTATGAAGGCCAATGTCTTTTTTTTCTAAATGAAAGCTCTTAAATGTAATGAAAAAGGTATCAACAAACAAAATATCCCCTGTCTATCCCTGTCTAAATTTTTAATGTTGAAAGGTTAAGAGTATGAAGATTAAATCTTTTGGGAAAATTCTCAATTTAAACTACAAAACATTTTTGTGAACTTCCTTTTACAATGTAGTCCTAAGAAATATTTAATTTTGGTTGAAATGCTACACTATCATAATAGTAAATTTTCTTTTTTTTTTTTGAGACAGAGTCTCGCCCTGTTGCCCAGGCTGGAGTGCAGTGGTGCGATCTTGGCGCACTGCAACCTCTGCCTCCCAGGTTCAAGCGATTCTCCTGCCTCAGCCTCCCTACTAGCTGGGACTACAGGCATGTACCAATACACCCGGCTAATTTTTGTGTTTTTAGTAGAGATGGGGTTTCACAGTGTTGGCCAGGCTGGTCTCGAACTCCTGACCTCAGGAGATCCGCCCACCTCGGCCTCCCAAAGTGCTGGGATTACAGGCATGAGCCACCATGCCTGGCCCATAATTGTAAATTTTCTAAGATGATATTGCTATTAAGTAGACTTGTTGCCAAAATCCTTTATTTAATTAATTTGAAAAATATCATATTTTACAAGAATGTATTCTGTCATCTTCCAAAAATATTGAAGGTGGAGTTTTTTTCTTTATTATATTTTCTTTTTTAAATTTTTTCTTTTTTTCTTTTATTTTCTGTAGAGATGAGGTCTCACTATATTGCCCAGGCTGGTCTCAAGAGATCCTCCCACCTTGGCCTCCCAAAGAGCTGGGATTACAGGTGTGAGCCACCACACCTGGCCTATTACATTTTAAATGAAGACTAATAGAGGCCAGGTGCCATGGCTCATGCTATAATCCTGGCAGTTAGGGAGGCCAAGATGGGAGGATTGCTTGAGGCCAGGAGTTTGAGACCAGCCTGGTGAACATAGCAAGACCCCATCTTAAAAAACAGAAACAAAAACGACTAATAGCACTAATACACAAAAATGACTAATACACAATTATTTTATGTATAAAGTAACTCTGTTCATTTCAAAGTAACAGTCCCATAGCAAAATGGTGTAAGAAACTTATAAATACTCAGGTTAAAAGATGAGAACTCTACTTTGGAGGCTGAGAGGTGGGATAGCTTGAGCCCAGGAGTTCAAACCCGAACTGGGCAGCATAGTGATACCCTGTCTATTAAAAAAAACCACACACACAGAAAAAAAAGATCAAAAGCACTGTAGCTTTTGTTTTTATAAATAGGGTTCTGAAGATGGCTTGAAAGAAAAAAATGAAATAATTGCCCGACTAGAAGAAAAAACCAACAAAATTACTGCAGCCATGAGGCAGCTGGAACAAAGGTACAGCATTTCCAGTCTTAGTTTCTTTTTTTATTTTCTTTTCCCCTTTTTCTTTATTCAGTTCCTACACCTGCCACAAAAACCGTTAGGAAGATATAGATTAGGACACGTTTTTTGTTTAAGCCCAGCAGGATTTTGTGTTTTTGTTTTGGTTGTTGCATGGAATCAAGTTGCTTTATATTATGCTGAATCATTTGAAGTTGTCATATTGTAGATTTTTCTTAGAGGCCTAATATCAGTAGTTTCATGTTATTCAATTACATAAAACAAATACACAAATAAAAACGTCAAAAAAAATAAAAATGAACAAACAGAGTGAGATTATCCCTAATTGATTTCCATGCATGTTAATTATCGTATTCTTTGCCATTCGCCATCTGTTTATATGAAATCAAGCATTCCGAATTGGTGGTTTAGTTTTGTTTCTTTGAACTAGGACCCTCAACCCAACCGAAGATATAATTTTGTTTAAATTGAATTGTTTTATATTGGCATTTTTCACTTTTATTGTTGGAAAATGTAATGTATTTCCATTGCCCTGTCATGTTGGTGTCAACATATGTCTTTTATCATTGCTTTCTTTGAATCTATTTATGAAAAACATAACTATTAATGCTTTATTGACATGAATATTCTTTTATTGACATCCTCTTTCTTCTTTTTTCTTTTTTGTTTTCTTTATCCCCATTTTTACATTTTGGACATCTTTATTACCTTTTTCTGTCTTTGATTTCTTTCCATTCCATTATGAAGTGATAACGATTTGTTAACTCAGACTAGGACAATTGCAATGTCATTGGTGAAATGTGCCAGCAGTGACACGCAGGACCAGTACAAGCTGGTCAAAGATATATCTTTCTGAAGACCACTTGTATTTAAACAGACTAAATGAAAAGAGAATCAACAATTTTATAATACATTAAATAGAAAGGAGTCTATGCTACTAAATATTCTAAAAGGGTGTTAGGAACCCTGTACATTTCTTGGTCAGCTGCTATGGTAATACACTGCCATTAAGCAGAGTGGGTGCACTTGGATTTCTAGACATACATTCCTCAAACCTTGTGCACAAAGGGTGATTTGAGTATTGACCCTTTGGAGGTCAGGATTTTCAAATGCAGTTTTATCTTTTTAGCTACTTTTTGATGAAAAATATAAAGATTGTTTAAAAATAACTTAACCTTTGGTTTTATACTGCGTTGGCACAGATATTTTTTTCTCATTGGCCCACTCTTTGCCCAACGGTTCCCTTACTGATTTTTACATATGCTTCAAAATAACTTATAACCCAGACTGGCCAACATCCTGTGCTTCAGCTTCTCAGTTTTCCAGTTCTCCCTTGCCCTCTTCTGTGATAGCACAACTTCAAGGCCTACCTCACTCTTTTATTTTCCTTCTTGTAACCTGAGAGAAAAGCTTGGGTCCATCCCCAGCACCTGAATATTTTAATTTAATCTTAGATTTGGAGATAACTTGAATGATAACTCTCCTTTCCGTGGAAACAGCATTTATACCCCTGAAATATGTGAGGGTTGCTCCATTGGTATGGTTTTAAGGAAGAAAGGAAGAGGAAGAGTTTTTTTAGTTAGTTGAACCGAAATTTCTCTTGTGATTTCCTGCAAGGAGTTAATATCCTTTGAATCTTGGTAAATATTTTCTTATAAAAATATTGAAGTTAAATATAAGAAATCCTAGATGGCCAAAGAAGGCAGGGAGTGGAGCTAAGCACAGGAAAATGCAACGACTTACAAATAAAAACAGGAAAGATGAAAATCACAATATTTTAGCTAATTTTTAATATTAAATGGTGAGGAACAAAAATGATCTCTAGTGAATGATGCCAACTGGCACCAAATTCTTTTTGAATCTTAAACATGTATGCACACGTGCACACACACACATGCATAGAGCTTCGGCATAATTTAGTAAATGCATAAAGATGCTGTAAGAAGGAGTTGGCTCTCATTTGGAGTAATTGCAGGTCTTTGCTCTTGGCCTTGTAGCACACTTGATTCCTGGCATACACATCCTAGCTTAACATATAACAGTGTGGCTTCTTCACCTAGTGTAGGCATAAATCCTTTACTTTTCATGGTTTTGAAAAAAGGTAGTAACATACCTATTATGCTTTGAAATTTGATTCATTATGCTCTGCATAAGTGGTAAAGGCTGTATTGCTTTGCACTGTTAATTACGAACAAGAAATAAAACAAATTTGAAGATAGTATTCTGGGCATACTACATGTTATATTGACAAAAAAATCACAGAACAACTTCTAGACATTGTGTGACTCTTTCACGTTTGAGTTTGTGAGTTTTTCCCCAAACTTTGTTTTCATTTAGAAATGTTTCTATTTCCCCATTTTTCTTTTATTTGTCTTCTTCACCCTTTTACACCCTAGTTCTAGCCTCAGTTTTACCCAAAGTTGATTTGAATTACACCAGATTGCAGCAAGCAGAGAAGGCGCAGATGGAAGCTGAAGATGAGGATGAGAAATATCTACAAGAATGTCTCAGTAAATCTGACAGTCTGCAGAAACAAATCTCCCAAAAGGAGAAACAGCTGTGAGTATTTCATTCTTAGAAACAAATACTTGTGTTAACATAACCCCCTCATTTTTTTGCACATGATGATAGAATACCAATATTTTTATTTATCTAATGATACCAGCTAGCTTTTAGTGTTTACTTTAAAAAACAAAAAAAAAGGCCAGGCGCGGTGGCTCACGCCTGTAATCCCAGCACTTTGGGAGGCCGAGACAGGGAGATCACGAGGTCAGGAGATCGAGACCATCCTGGCTAACATGGTGAAACCCCGTCTCTACTAAAAATACAAAAAATAATTAGCCGGGCGTGGTGGCGGGTGCCTGTAGTCCCAGCTTCACGGGAGGCTGAGGCAAGTGAATGGCGTGAACCCGGGGGGACGGAGCTTGCAGTGAGCCGAGATCGCGCCACTGCACTCCAGCTTGGGCGACAGAGCGAGACTCTGTCTCGAAAAAAAAGAAAAGAAAATATAATTGTAATAATACTTATGTTTTTACTCCCTTTATGATTTACAAAGTACTTTCAACTCTGTTTTGCTGTCTTCTTGCTCTAGGAGAGTTTTATTCATTCTTCTGTTATTTAACATTAATCTGATGGTCATTATATTTATAGGTGCTGAGTATAATAGGCTTTTGTAACTACAAGAAACTTATATTATTAAAGGACATGCTGTTTTCTGAGAATATATATGTATATATTTTTGAGATGGAGTTTCACTCTTGTTGCGCAGGCTGGAGTGCAATGGCATGTGACCTCGGCTCACTGCAACCTCCACCTCCCAGGTTGAAGTGATTCTTCTGTCTCAGCCTCCTGAGTAGCTGTGATTGCAGGTGCCTGGCACCATACCCAGCTAATTTTTTGCATTTTTAGTAGAGACGTGGTTTCACCATGTTGGCCAGCCTGGTCTCAAACTCCTGACCTCAGGTGATCCACCTGCCTCGGCCTCCAAAGTGCCAGGATTACAGGCATGAGCCACCGCACCCGGCCGAGAACATTTTTTAAAAATCAACTTTGTTTTTTTTTTCCTTTGAGATGGAGTCTCACTCTGTCGCCCAGGCTAGAATGCAGTGGCATGACCTTGGTGGCTCACTGCAGCCTCTGCCTCCTAGGTTCAAGCAATTCTCCTGTCTTAGCCTCCTGAATAGCTGGGACTACAGGCTTATGCCACCACACCCAGCTAATTTTTTGTATTTTTTAGTAGAGATGAAGTTTCATGACGTTGGCCAGGCTGGTCTCATACTCCTGACCTCAGGTGATCTGCCCACCTTGGCCTCCCAGAGTGCTAGGATTACAGGCATGAGCCCCTGTGCCTGGCCAGCTTTTTTTTTGAGACAGAGTCTTGCTCTGTCCCCTGGGCTGGAGTGCAGTGGCGCGATCTCGGCTCACGGCAAGCTCTGCCTCCTGGGTTCATGCCATTCTCCTGCCTCCGCCTCCTGAGTAGCTGGGATTACAGGTGCCCTCCACCACTCTCGGCTAATTTTTTTTGTATTTTTAGTAGAGACGGGGTTTCACTGTGTTAGCCAAGATGGTCTCGATCTCCTAACCTCGTGATCCATCTGCCTCAGCCTCCCAAAGTGCTGGGATTACAGGTGTGAGACACCGTGTCTGGCCAGTTGTCTTTAATTTTTTTTTTAACTTTTATTTTAGGTTTGGGGGTACATGTGAAGGCTTGTTACACATGTCATGGGGGTTTGTTGTGTATATTATTTTATCACCCAGGTATTAAGCCCAGTACCCAATAGCTATCTTTTCTGCTCCTTTTCTTCCCCCCATCCTCCCCACTCAGATAGAACCCTGTATCTGTTATTTCCTTCTCTGTGTTCATAAATTCTTATCATTTAGCTCCTGAACATTTTTTTTTTAAATTGTGGAAATGGAGTCTTGCTATATTGTTCAGACTGATCTCTAACTCTTGGCCTCAAGCGATTTTCCTGCCTCAACTCTCAAAGTGTTGGGATTACAGAAGTGAGCCACCATGCCCAGCTTCTGAGAACATTTTTATTAGTACTTTGCATGATCTATATATCACCAACCAGGAAGGATGTTAGTATATGTCATTGTGCTGAAAAAAAGCAAGTTGCAGACAGTATGCCAAATGTGATTCAATTTTAAAAGCAAAGTTAAAACCATGTATGCATATATATTTATACACAGAAAAGATTTTAAAGAATACAGATTCTGAGGAGTGGTTATTTCAGGTGAATGCTGGCAGGTTGAGGTTGACGGGGACATTTTAGTTTTATTTTATAAATATCAGTATTTTTCCCCCAGTTAATATGTACCAATTCTGTTATTAAAAGAAAACAACAGTAAGAACAAACAAATAAAAAAAGCAACAATGGAAAGTAGTTATTTATTATATTAACAGATCATTAAAACAAGACCACACGCCATGTATGAAGTATAAGTTGCTAAGCTGCCTTTATACCCATTGAAGTGTTTGTTAAGTTCTTCTCTATCCTTGGTGATTTTCTGTCTAGTAGTTTTTAATTATTGAGAGAGAATTTGTTGAAATATCAAACTGTGATTGTGGATTGGTATATGTATTTTTTCAATTCTGTTTTTGCTTATTATATTCTAAAGCTCTGTTATTTGATGCCTACATATTCAGGACTGTTAATATATCTTTTTGGTAGAGTGACCCTTTTGTCATTATATGATGTACTTCTCTGGTAATTTTTTTTTGCTCTGAAGTTAATTTTTCTGATATTTATATAGTTACTCCTGCTTTCTGTTGATTAATGTTTGTATTTTTCCTTTTTTTTTTTTTTTTACTTTCAGTGTACCTTTGTAATGTTTGAAGTTTCTTTTTTTTTTTTTTGGAGAGACAGGATCTTGCTGTGTTGCCCAGGCTAGCCTTGCACTCCTAGCTTCAAGTGATCCTCCCACCTTTGCCTCCCAAAGTGTTGGGATTACAGGTGTGAGCCACCATCCCCGGCTTGAAGTTTCTTTTCCTTTTTTTTTAAGACAGAGTCTCACTCTGTTGCCCAGGCTGGAGTGCAGTGGCATGGTCATAGCTCACTGCAGCTATGACTCAAGCAATCCTAGGCTCAAGCAATCCTAGGCTCAAGCAATCCTCCCAACCTCAGCTTGCAGAGTAGCTGGGACCTTAGGCGTTGTGCCATCATACCCAGCTAATTTATTTTTATTTTTATTTTTTAGTAGAGAAAAGGTCTTGGTATGTTGCCCATACTGATCTTGAACTCCTGAGCTCAAGTGATCCTTCCACCTTGGCCTCCCAAAGTGTGGGATTACAGGCATGAGCCACTGCTCCCAGCCTGAAGTTTCTTATAGATAGCATATAGTTCATGTTTTGTTGTTGTTGTTATTTGTTTTTTAGAGACAGGGTCTTGCTTTGTTGCCAGGTTGGAGTATAGTGGTACCATTATAGCTCATTGCAGCCTCTAATTCTGGGCTCAAGAGATCCTCCTGCCTCAGCCTCCTGAGTAGCTAGGACAACAAGCATGTGCCACTGCACCTGGCTAATAAAACAATTTTTTTTTTAAGAGATGGAGGTCTTGCTATGTATCCTAAGCTGGTGTGGAACTCCTGGCCTCAAGTGATCTCTCTGCCTCAGCCTCCTAAAGCATTTGGATTACAGGCATGAGCCATCGTGCTTGGCCTGCTTCATGCTTTTAAAATCAATTCTCCCAACTCTGTCTTTTCATAGTATGTTTAGTCCATTTATATATATTGTAATTATTGATATAGTAGAGCTTAAGTCTGCCGTTTTGTTGTTTAATTTGTTTTTCCTATTTGTTGTTCCTCTGTTTAATTTTTCCTGCCTTCCCATAAGTTACATGAACATTATTTAGCATTCCGTTTTGATTTATCTGTAGCACTTTTGAATGCATCTCTTTGTATAGATTTTTGGTGTTTGCTGTGGACATTATATTACACATATGCTATTTTTCCACAGTCTGTTGGCATTAACATTTTACCATTTTGGATGAAGTGTGAAAACCTTACCTCTATTTAAGTATTCATACTTTCTCCCCTCTTTAATATAATTTGCTTAATGATCTCTTTTACATATATTGGGAATCATGTTAGACAATGTTGTAATATGTTGTGCAACCATAAACAGAATTTAATGTTTAAATTTAATCTAATTTAGAAAACTTCATTATTCTTTTTTATTCCTGAAGCTCCAGGTTTTTTTGTGTGTGTCTGAACTTTCTTTAAACATTTTTTTTTTTTTTTTGATACAGGGTCTTGCTCTGTCAGCCAGGCTGGAGTGCAGTGGTGTGATCACAGCTCACTGCAGCCTTGATTTCCTGGGCTTAGTAATCTTCCCATCTCAGGCTCCTGAGTAGCTGAGACTACAGGTGCATATCACCACACCTGGCTAATTTTTGTATTATTATTATTTTTTTTTTGGTAGAGACGGGGTTTCTCCATGTTGCCGAGAATAATCTCGAACCCCTGGGCTCAAGTGATCAGCCCACCTTGGCCTCCAAAAGTGCTAGGATTATAGCCGTGAGCCACCGTGCCTGGCCTTTTTTTTTTTTTTTTAAAGAGAGAGGCGTCTCACTGTGTCACTGAGGCTGGAATACAGTAGTGTGATCATGGCTCACTGCAACCTCAAGCTCCTGGGCTCAAGCAATGCTCTTGCCTTTACCTCCCAAGTAGCTGGGACTATAGGCATTAGCCATCATGCCAACTAATTAAAAAACTTATTTTATTTTATTTTTTTGAGATAGGGTCTTATTTCTCTCTCGCCCAGGCTGGGGTATAGTGGCGTGATCATAACTCATTGCAGCTTTGAACTCATGGGCGCAAAGGATCCTCTCGCCTCAGCCTCCTGAGTAGCTAGGATGGTAGAGCATACCACCACACCTGGCTAATTTTTATAGGGACAGGATGTTGCTATGTTGCCCAGGCTGGTCTTGAACTCCTGGCCTCAAGCAGTCCCCCTGCCATGATCTTCCAAAGTGTTAGGATTACAGGCGTGAGCCACTGCACCTGGCCTTAAATTTTTTTTTTTTTTTTTTTTGAGACGGAGTTTCGCTCTGTCACCAAGGCTGGAGTGCAGTGGCCGGATCTCAGCTCACTGCAAGCTCTGCCTCCCGGGTTCACGGCATTCTCCTGCTCCAGCCTCCCGAGTAGCTGGGACTACAGGCGTCTGCCACCACGCCTGGCTAATTTTTTGTATTTTTTAGTAGAGACGGGGTTTCACCATGTTAGCCAGGATGGTCTCAATCTCCTGACCTCGTGATCCACCCATCTTGGCCTCCCAAAATACTGAGATTACAGGCTTGAGCCACCGCGCCCAGCCAAATTTTTTTTTAGAGATGAGGTCTTATTATGTTGCTCAGGCTAGTCTTGAATGCCTGGCCTCAAATAATCCTCTGGCGTCAGCCTTCTGAGTAGGTAGGATTACAGGTGTGAGCCACCATGCCAAGCTCTTTAGCCATTCTTTTAGGGTATGTCTGTTGGCAATAAATTCTATTTTACCTTCATTTCTGAAGGATATTTTCATTGGGTATAGAATTCTGGGTTGGCAGTTCTTTTAGCACTAGAGAAATCTTACACCACTTTCTCTTGGCCTTTATGGTTTTCTGATTAAAAATACACTGTCATTTGAATTGTTTCTCTTTAGGCGTTAATGTCATTTCTGTCTTACTGCTTTCAAAAAAATTTTTTTTGGGGATTTAACCTATTTAGGATTTGATCAGCTTCTTATATCTGTAGGTTTATGTCTTTGTCAAATTTGGGAAATTTTCAGCCATTACTTTTTCAGATATATTTTTTTTAGTGTCAGTTGCCTTCTCCTCCCCTTCAGAGACTCTTGATACCATGAATATTGGGTCTTTTTTTTTTTTTTGAGACGGAGTCTTGTTCTGTCACCAGGTTGGAGTGCTGTGGTATGATCTTGGCGCTCTGCAACCTCCTGGATTCAAGTGGTTCTTCTGCCTCAGCCTCCTGGGTAGCTGGGACTACAGGCGCGTGCCACCATGCCCAGCTAATTTTTTTTTTTTTTGAGATGGAGTCTCAGCCTGTCACCCAGGCTGGAGTACAGTGGTGCGATCTCAGCCCACTGCAACCTCTGCTGCCTGGTTCAAGCGATTCTCCTGCTTCAGCCTCCTGAGTAGCTAGAATTACAGGTGCCCGCCACCACGCCCGGCTAATTTTTTTTTTTTGTATTTTTAGTGGAGACGGGGTTTCACCATCTTAGCCAGGTTGGTCTTAAATTCCTGACCTTGTGATTCACCCACCTTGGCCTCCCAAAGTGCTGGTATTACAAGCGTGAGCCACTGCGCCTGGCCTTTTTTTTTTTCCCGAGATGGAGTCTCACACTGTCGCCCAGGCTGGAGTGCAGTGGCATGATCTTGGCTCACTGCAAGCTCCGCCTCCCGGGTTCATGCCATTCTCCTGACTCAGCCTCCTTAGTAGCTGGGACTACAAGTGTCCGCCACCACACCCGGCTTTTTGTAGTTTTAGTAGAGACAGGGTTTCACCATGTTAGCCAGGATGGTCTCGATCTCTTGACCCCGTGATCCGCCCACCTTGGCCTCGCAAAGTGCCGGGATTATAGGCGTGAGCCACTGTGCCCAGGCGATCTTTTTTTTTTTTTTAGTAGTCCCAGCAGTTCCTGTTCAGATTGGATTATTTCTGTTGTTATATTTTCAAATTCATTCATTCTTCCCTCACCATCTTCATTCTTCTCTTGAGCCCTTTCAGCAAGATTATTGTATTTTTCAGTCCTAAGATTTCCATTTGATCTATTTTCTTTTGTTGTTTGTTTTGTTTTTGTTTAGTTTTGAGATAGGATCTTGCTGTTGACCAGGCTGTAGGGCAGTGGCATGATCATGGCTCACTGTGAACTTGAACTTCTGGACTCAAGTGATCCTTCTGCCCAAGCTTCCTAGGACTACAGGCATACACCCCTATGCTTGGCTAATTTATTTTTATTTTTATTTTTTGTAGAGATGAGGGCTATGGTATATTGTCCAGGCTGGTCTTGAACTCCTGGTCTCAAGTGATCCTCCTGTATTGGGCTCCCAAAGTGTGGGGATTATAGATGTGAGCCATGGTGCCTGGCCAGGCTCTTTTTTATGTTTATTTCCTTTCTTCTTTCTTTCCTCATGATTTTTCAGATGTGTCTTAATTGGTAGTGGGAGCATTTTAATGGTGGCTGCTTTAAAATTCTTGACAGATAATTCCACCATCTGGAACTATGATGTTAGCATCTGTTGATTGATGTTTCTCACCTAACTTGAGACCTTCCTGGGCCTTAGTATAACAGATGTTTTTCAGTTGCATCCAGGATACTTTGGGTAGAATAAGACTCTGGATTTTATATATTGTTTTGGCAGGCCTCCACTGAAACCACACTAGTAGGGGGATGTGGACAGTAACCCTTTACGTCAAATGGAGTTGGAAGCCCAAGACCATTCCAGGTGGGATGGAATAGGGTGCCTAATAACTGCAGGGATTGAAATCTGAATCTTCCAGTCAGCTTCCACTGATACTGTGGAAAAGGAGAGTGGTGCCATGTTACTGTTGGCGGGTAGTGGAAGTCCAGGCTCTCCTCTTGGTTTCTGCTGAAACCATCTTGGAGGAGAGAGGACGAGAAGCCTCATTACCACTGGGTGGAGGTAATCCAGGCTCTCAACTGGCTTTCACTGATACTGTGGGGGTGGTTAAGAAATGCCTTGTTAGGCCAGGCATGGTGGCTCACGCCTGTAATCCCAGCACTTTGGGAAGCAGAGACGGGTGGATCACCTGAGGTCAGGAGTTCGAGACCAGCCTGGCCAACATGGTGAAACTCCGTCTCTACTAAAAATAGAAAAATTAGTGAGGCTTAGTGGCTGGTGCCTGTAATCCCAATTACTCGGGAGGCTGAGGTGAGAGAATCACTTGAACCTGGGAGGCAGAGGTTGCAGTGAGCCAAGATTGTGCCACTGCACTCCTGCCTGGGTGACAGAGCAAGACACTGTCTCAAAAAAAAAAAAGAAAAAAGGAAAAGAAAAAAGAAATGCCTTTTTACTGCTGCATGCAGATTCAAGTCCCAGGTTACTCGTCCATTGTTACCAGTGAGGTTGCTTGAGAGACACTTTGTTTTATTTTTTCTTTGTTTTTTCCCTTAGATTCAGGGATAGACTGCATTAGTTTACTTTCTGTTTTTCTGAGACAGAGTTTTCGCTCTGTTGCCCAGGCTGGAGTGCAGTGGCGCAATCTCGACTCACTGCAACCTCTGCCTCCCGGGTTCAAGCGATTCTTGTGCCTCAGCCTCTTTAGCAGCTGGGATTACAGGCGCGTACCGCCATGCCTGGCTAATTTTTTGTAGAGATGAGGTTTTGCCATGTTGGTCAGGCTGGTCTCGAGCTCTTGACCTCAGGTGAGCCACCTATCTTGTCCTCCCAAAGTGATGGGTTTACAGGCATGAGCCACTGTGCCTGGCCCAGATTAGTTTACTTCCTGTTGATATAACTGGGTACCTGAGACTGGGTAATTTAAAAAGAAAACAGGCTTATTTCTTACAGTTCTGGAATCTGGGAAGTCCAAGATTGGGCAGCCACATTTGGTCATCTTCTGGTGAGGGCTTTGTGCTGCATCCTAACATGGCAGAAGACATCACAGGGCAAGAGGAGTGTACTGAGAGTCAAACTGGCTTTT
>NW_012104710.1:612014-616016 GCF_000951045.1 Mandrillus leucophaeus | reverse complement strand
AGTGCTGGGATTACAGGCGTGAGCCACTGTGCTTGGCCTTGGAGTCTTCTTATGTATGTTTTACATATAATGTCCAGAGTTTTTAACTGTACTTAGTTGGAGGGATAGGGAATAATGTGCTTACTTCATCTTTTCCAGAACCAGAATTCTGTACTCCATTTAAATCTACCACAAATATAATAATTTGAGGAATTTGAGGAATTAATATGTAAAATTCCCTGGCTTTAGTCCAGGGTATATTACTGTGGTTAAAAACCTACAGACCGAGCCTGGTGGCTCACGCCTGTAATCCTAGAACTTTTGAGAGGCTGAGGCAGGTGGATCACGAGGTCAGGAGTTCGAGACCAGCCTGACTAACATGGTAAAACCCCGTCTCTACTAAACATTTTTTAAAAATTAGACAGTCATGGTGGCGGGCGCCTGTAATCCCAGCCACTCAGAAGGCTGAGGCAGGAGAATCGCTTGAACCCAGGAGGCGGAGGTTGCAGTGTGTCGAGGTCGCGCCACTGCGCTCCAGCCTAGGTGACAGAGCACGACTCCATCTCAAAAAAAAAAAAAAGAAAAGAAAAGAAAATCCGTATTATTTCTACACTGTGAAAACTGTGAAACTGAAATCCACTCCCAAAGCCAAAAGCAGGGCCGGGCGTGGTGGCACATGGTTGTAATCCCAGTGCTTTAGGAGGCTGAGGCGAGAGGATTGCTTGACGTCAGGAGTTTAAGACCAGCCTGAGCAACATAATGAGACCCTGTCTCTACAAAAAGAAAGAAAGAAAGAAAAAATTAGCTGGGTGTTGTGGCACACACCTGTAGCCCCAGCTGCTCGGCAGGCTGAGGCAAAAGGATTGCTTGAGCCCAGGAGTTCAAGGTTGCTGTGAGCTGATTGTGCCACTAACCTTCAGCCTGCTGGGTGGCAGAGTGAGTTCTTGTCTCTAAAAACAGAACAAAACAAAAACCCCAAAACATTCAGAAAAAAAAATTCCTCTTCATTTTAAGTTACAAGGAGCATTTAAGTCATCAGATTTATTAATGGTGCCTTGGGTTTGTTGTGTAAGTCTCTGTGCCTTGTCAAATGAAGCACATGAAGAACACGACTGGGCTACTTGGCCCATCAGTAGAACAGTCTTGAAACTCTAGTACTCTGTTACTGAATTACCTTTCTAGTGTTTGACAAAAGCATGGGTAAGATAATCTGATATTCTGCAGTAATGCAACTTATTCTGTAGTGATAACCCAATTTTTTTTTTTTTTTTTGGTCACCCGGGCTGGAGTACAGTGGTGCGATCTCAGCTCACTGCAACCTCCACCTCCTGGGTGCAAGCAATTCTCATGCTTCAGCCTCCCGAGTAGATGAGATTACAGGCGCCCGCCACCATGCCCAGATAGTTTTTGTGTTTTTAGTAGAGACAGGTTTCACCATGTTGGCCAGGCTGGTCTCAAATTCCTGACCCCAGGTGATCCACCCGCCTCGGCCTCCCAAAGTGCTGGGATTACAGGCATGAACCATAAATATATATATTTTAGAGTCTCACTCTGTTGCCTAGGCTGGAGTGCAGTGGTGCGATTTTAGCTCACTGCAACCCCTGCCTCCAAGGTTCAAGCGATTCTCATGCTTCAGCCTCCTGAATAGCTGGGATTAAATGTGTGTGCCACCACGCCTGGCTAATTTTTCTATTTTTAGTACAGACAGGGTTTCACCGTGTTGGCCAGGCTGTTCTCGAACTCCTGACCTCAGGTGATCCACCTGCCTCAGCCTCCCAAAGTGCTGGAGTTACAGGCATGAGCCACTGTGCCCAGCCTGAAAATGTTTTCTAAGTTTATTGTTTAGTTTAAAATTTTGATTATAGTGGTTTTTATTTAGACATTTTAATTCTTTATGTACTTACATCTTCCTTTTTCTTTTTCTTTTTTTTTTGAGATGGAATCTTGCTCTGTCACCCAGGCTGGAGTGCGGTGGTGAGATCTTGGCTTACTACAGCCTCCGCCTCCTGGGTCCAAGCGATTCTCCTGCCTCAGCCTCCCAAGTAGTAGAATTACAGGCGGGCACCAGCACACCCGGCTAAATTTTGTATTTTTAGTAGAGATGGGGTTTCACCATGTTGGGCAGGCTGGTCTTGGACTCCTGGCCTCAAGAGATCTGCCCGCTTTGGCCTCCCAAAATTTTGGGATTACAGGCATGAGCCACCATGCCTGGTACATCTTCCTTTTTTCCTTTTATGGTTTTTGCTTTCAGTATTCAACATGTATTCTGACAATATATTTATATAACTTAAAAACAAAATTTTCCTTTGCTTTTTCATTCACTTATTTTTTGATTCTGGATGATGAGGCCATTCAACAGGGTACTGTGTGCTTTGGTTACTTCAGTGTTTGTAACATACACAGTAAGTCCTCACATTATGTAACATACACAGTAAATTCTCACTTAATGTCATTGACAGGTTCTTGGAAACTCTGACTGAGTGAAATGATGCTAAATGAAACCAGTTTTATCATAGGCTACTTGATGTGAAGAAGAGTTAAGTTTCTACTGCATAATTATTTTCACAAAAAATCACTAAACTGCTAACTAAAGACCTTCTGGTCTTCTAGTATTAAATATTGAAGTAAATGTGAGTTATACATACATTTAAGGAAAGATGAATAAAAACGAGTAAGCTCATTCTTTGCCCAATTATTACAGTTCAGGCTTATTGGTGGCCGGAGCCTATCCTGGCAAGTTGGGCACCCAGTGGGAACCAGTCTTCCACAGGACACTATTCCATCACAGGATGTACCCAAACACACCCACACTCAGGCTGGGACAATGTAGATAATGCCAGTTCATCTAATGTGCACATCTTTGGGATCTGGGAGGAAACTGGAGTACCTGGAGAAGACTTACACAGACATGGAGAGAATGTGCAGACTTCACACAGACAGTGGCCCCAGTGGGAATCAGTTTTTTTTCTTGTCAATGTTATAAGGAAGTAACAGTTGAAGAGATGCTGTTCAAATTTTAAATTTGTAGTAAAATAGTATTTATCAATAATTTGTAAATTCCATTTTCAGGTACTCTTCTCTTCAACCTGAATTACAAATCTAAAATTTATTCCACTGGAAAATATATGGCTGTATATGGAAATGCTAACTATGAGGAAATAAAAACTAATCTAAATATTAACACAAAAATATTAAAATAATGTACTCAACATTATAATGTTGCAATTAAAATATAAAGTATTAGTAACTGTAGTATTGTTAGTAGATAAATGCCTCACTTGTTATAACTGTTTATGAGAAATAATCATGGAAGTGATTTGTGTTCTTTTTTTTTAGTCAGCTTAAAATGTGGAAATTCAACTATGTTTGCTTTGCCAGCTAGCACCTTTAGAATAATTCAGGAGTTTTGGTGGCAGGCCTATAGTCTCAGATGCTGAGAGGCTGAGGTGGGAGGATCACTTGAGCCCAGGAGTTGAGTCCAGCCTGGCAACATAGCAAGACCCTGTCTCCAAAAAAAAAAAAAGAAGAAGAAGAAGAAGAAGATTGCAGGATTGCTTTCAGAATTGGCATTTCCAGGCAGTGTGGACTTTCCCCCAATGTCTGCTTGGTTTTAGGTCTTTCATGTAATTGGTCAGCTTCCAATAGTAATTTGCAAATTAGCACTCTGCAACAGGGCTGATTTTGCCATTACTGAAGTTAAACTGATTTAGCAATTGCTATAATTCTTATATTGGAATAAAGTTTTTTTGTAAAATTTTTCACATGGCATAGAAGTGTAAGACAATTAGAATCTTACGTTCCTCCTCTTAGTTCCATTCCCAAGATGTAACCAGTTTTAATATTATGGTGTTTGCCTTTCCAAGGCATTTTCTATGCTTATGCAATATTTATGTCTATGGAATTAATTAATGATGTAAATGGTTTAGCAAGGATTGTTTCATGGCTGGCAAATGAGTCAATATTTTGTGGTTGGAAAACCCTGTGCTGCTGAACTTGTTTACCGAAAAATACTTGTGAAAGAAA
>NW_012104710.1:609336-611964 GCF_000951045.1 Mandrillus leucophaeus | reverse complement strand
ATTGGTGGCCGGAGCCTATCCTGGCAAGTTGGGCACCCAGTGGGAACCAGTCTTCCACAGGACACTATTCCATCACAGGATGTACCCAAACACACCCACACTCAGGCTGGGACAATGTAGATAATGCCAGTTCATCTAATGTGCACATCTTTGGGATCTGGGAGGAAACTGGAGTACCTGGAGAAGACTTACACAGACATGGAGAGAATGTGCAGACTTCACACAGACAGTGGCCCCAGTGGGAATCAGTTTTTTTTCTTGTCAATGTTATAAGGAAGTAACAGTTGAAGAGATGCTGTTCAAATTTTAAATTTGTAGTAAAATAGTATTTATCAATAATTTGTAAATTCCATTTTCAGGTACTCTTCTCTTCAACCTGAATTACAAATCTAAAATTTATTCCACTGGAAAATATATGGCTGTATATGGAAATGCTAACTATGAGGAAATAAAAACTAATCTAAATATTAACACAAAAATATTAAAATAATGTACTCAACATTATAATGTTGCAATTAAAATATAAAGTATTAGTAACTGTAGTATTGTTAGTAGATAAATGCCTCACTTGTTATAACTGTTTATGAGAAATAATCATGGAAGTGATTTGTGTTCTTTTTTTTTAGTCAGCTTAAAATGTGGAAATTCAACTATGTTTGCTTTGCCAGCTAGCACCTTTAGAATAATTCAGGAGTTTTGGTGGCAGGCCTATAGTCTCAGATGCTGAGAGGCTGAGGTGGGAGGATCACTTGAGCCCAGGAGTTGAGTCCAGCCTGGCAACATAGCAAGACCCTGTCTCCAAAAAAAAAAAAAGAAGAAGAAGAAGAAGAAGATTGCAGGATTGCTTTCAGAATTGGCATTTCCAGGCAGTGTGGACTTTCCCCCAATGTCTGCTTGGTTTTAGGTCTTTCATGTAATTGGTCAGCTTCCAATAGTAATTCGCAAATTAGCACTCTGCAACAGGGCTGATTTTGCCATTACTGAAGTTAAACTGATTTAGCAATTGCTATAATTCTTATATTGGAATAAAGTTTTTTTGTAAAATTTTTCACATGGCATAGAAGTGTAAGACAATTAGAATCTTACGTTCCTCCTCTTAGTTCCATTCCCAAGATGTAACCAGTTTTAATATTATGGTGTTTGCCTTTCCAAGGCATTTTCTATGCTTATGCAATATTTATGTCTATGGAATTAATTAATGATGTAAATGGTTTAGCAAGGATTGTTTCATGGCTGGCAAATGAGTCAATATTTTGTGGTTGGAAAACCCTGTGCTGCTGAACTTGTTTACCGAAAAATACTTGTGAAAGAAAATGTCTGAAAAATGCATTACAAAGGCCAAAGTAGTAAACCAAAAGGGTGATTTTAGTAAAGAATACATAACAACTGTCATGTGAGAAATAGCACTGAGCTTCTGTGTATTATTTGTCATTCAAGGGTGCAACTGGAAACTGACTTGAAGATTGAGAAGGAATGGAGGCAGACTTTGCAGGAAGATCTTCAAAAGGAGAAAGATGCCTTATCTCATCTTAGAAATGAGACTCAACAAATCATTAGTCTTAAAAAAGTAAATAGTGGTAAAACTTTAAAAATTCTATCTTGACAAATGTTAACTTATTTAAAAAGATAAATTATAATTTACATTATACCAAGGAAATGGATATACTAGTCATCTTAAAAAATATCAGTGAAGAGATTAAGTAAATGGAAAATAGTTGATACATACAGCAGCTAGGAAAGAGCTTTGGACACAATTTGTTTCTTTTAAAAAGCTAAAGGATGTTTGTTTCTGATTAATGGTATATATACATTCTGGAGTTTCTTGTTTCTTTCTTTTAAATTGCATTTTCTGTCTTTTATTGTTCTGAAGGAGTTCCTTAACCTCCAGGATGAAAATCAGCAGTTGAAAAAAATATATCATGAACAAGAGCAAGCTCTTCAAGAACTCGGCAACAAACTTAGCGAGTAATTTCTTTTTTCCTTCAACTAAGTAGTCATTATTGACTTTTATAAAAGATATAAGTGTGCCAGATCTATTAGGGAGAAAAGTTTAGATACAGGAAAGATATGAACTAGGCAGGGCACGGTGGCTCACGCCTGTAATCCCAGCGCTATGTAATTCTGGGCCAAGGCGGGCGGATCATGAGGTCAGGAGTTCAAGACCAGACTCGCCAATATGGTGAAACCCTGTCTTTACTAAAAATACAAAAATTAGCTGCTTGTGGTGGCGTGGGCCTGTAATCCCAGCTACTTGGGAGGCTGAGGCACAAGAATCGCTTGAACCCAGGAGGTGGAGGTTGCAGTGAGCTGACTCCAGCCTGGCAACAGAGCAAGACTCTGTCTCAAAAGAAAAAAAAAAAAAAAAAAAGAGAAAGATATGAACTATTAAACAAAACAAAAACTATAAAGATTAAAAAATGAGACTAGAGAGATTTTATTTAAAGTTTTACTCATTTTAGTAGACTTAGCTTTGAATATTTCCCAATAGATGAAAACTAACACTCTTGTTCAATTTCTTCAATATCAGAGAATTCAGAAGTTATTAATATATTTTTCTTAGAAAAACAGAAGCTGAGGTTTCAAAATATCCAGGGAGCTGTCTTTCAAATTTTTTTTTTTTTTTGAGAC
>NW_012104710.1:603638-605237 GCF_000951045.1 Mandrillus leucophaeus | reverse complement strand
TTATATATTTATACGTATATATACACACACGTATATATAAATATATATAGTAGTACCAGCTATATATGTAAATATATATGTATATATAAATATATACGTATATATACAAAATCTCCTGCCTCAGCCTCCCAAGTAGCTGGGATTACAGATGTGTGCCACCACATCTGGCTGATTTTGTATTTTTAGTAGAGGTGGGATTTCACGATGTTGATCAGGCTAGTCTCGAACTCCTGACCTCAAGTGATCTACCCACCTTGGCCTCCCAAAGTGCTGGGATTACAGGCGTGAGCCACCGTGCCTGGCTGAGAAAGGTATTCTTGTACATTATGATTATTGGAATTGTAGCTGATGCTCCTTTCTTTAGGACACTTAGGCAATATGTATCATAGAGAGGCTTTTTTGAGTCCATATTTATGAATAAGGGCATTTAAATCAGAAATCTATCAATACCAGTAAATTTTCATAAAAAAGTATTTCCCAGGCCGGGCACGAGACCAAGTGTCGCTCTGTCATCCAGGCTGGCATGCAGTGGCATGATCTTGGCTCACTGCAACCTCTGCCTCCTGGATTCAAGTGTTTCTCCTGCCTCAGCCTCCAGAGTAGCTGGGATTACAGGTGTGTGCCATCACTCCCGGCTAATTTTTGTATTTTTAGTAGAGACAGGTTTTACCATGTTGGCTAGGCTGATCTCGAACTCCTGACCTCAGGTTATCCGCCTGCCTTGGCCTCCCAAAGTGCTGGAATTACAGGCATGAGCCACTGTGCCCAGCCAAGAAAACATTTTCTGTGGTGAATACCATTAAGCCATTTTAATTCCATATTCAATTTTTCTGTACAGCACAATTAAATCATCACTGTTGTGGCCACTATTCCCAACAGAGTCAGTTTTCCTGAGGCACATTTTTTAGATGTTAATTTAGCCAAGAAAATGTGATTATTGTGTCAGTATTTTTACAGTGTGTAGTTTTACATTGATTATTTCCACCATAAGAGTCAATATGAGATGGGTGAAAGACTCACACTTCATTTTTATGTCTTGGAATGAAGAGCATTTTATAGGGCAAAGCAGATTTTTAATGTTCTGCTTCAGTAGTAGAGGCTTTAGTATCTGATGTATCATTTGATTCAGGAATTTCATTTATAAGAGAATTAATACTGATGTTTTAGTCATTCCAATTTTGTTGTTGTTGTTTGGTTTTTTTTTTTTGGAGACAAGAGTCTCGCTCTGTTGCCCAAGCTGGAAGGCAGTGGTGTGATCTTGGCTCATTGCAACCTACACCTTCCAGGTTCAAGCAATTTTCCTGCCTCAGCCACCTGAGTAGCTGGGAGTACAGGTGCATACCACCATGCCTGGCTAATTTTTGTATTTTTGGTAGAGATGAGGTTTCACTATGTTGGCCAGGCTGGTCTGGAACTCCTGACCTCAAGTGATCTGCCCACCTCGGCATCCCAAAGTGCTGGGATTACGGGTAGGAGCCACCATGCCTGAACTAGTCATTGTAATTTTAATAAACAACTTTTGTGGTGAAAAATTTGAAACACGTTGAAAGATTAACAGTAGATAATAATTATATAAACTATTTTATATTCTTTTTCATT
>NW_012104710.1:599577-602096 GCF_000951045.1 Mandrillus leucophaeus | reverse complement strand
TCTCGGCCTCCCAAAGTGCTGGGATTACAGGCTTGAGCCACCGGGCCCGGCCTCAGATTGTTTTGAGAAGAAGCCAGCATCATGAGAAGTGGAGGTTGTTTCATGCCTCCTGGAGACAGGGCTTAACTTCATACAGTTTGGCTTTGTTGAAGTAAAATGTCATTGGGATCCTGTAAAGACAAGATGGAGAAATGGTGTTCTGCCTTTCTCACATTTCCTTTTTTTTTCAAAGACAGGGTCTCGCCTAGGCTGGAGTGTAGTGGTATAATCATAACTCACTGCAGCCTTGACCTCCTGGGCTCAAGCAACCCTTTCACCTTTCAGCTTACCAAGTAGCTGAGACTACAGGCATGTACCATCATGCCCTACTAATTTTTATTTTTTATAGAGATGGGGTCTTGCATGTTGCCCAGGCTGGTCTCAAACTCCTGACCTCAAGCAGTCTTCCCACCTCAGCCTCCCAAAATGCTGGGATCACAGGTGTGAGTCACTGTTCCCAGCCACATTTTCCTTTTGTTCCCCATGGTCTGTGTTTTGGGTTAGCAGCTTTGTGCCTGATTGAACATACTACCAGATATTTGGAATAAGCTCAAGGAGGTTTAATTTACTATTGAATGTACCACTGCCACATTTAAAAAATATAGTCACTTTAAATTTTTTAAATTTATTTTTATTTGATTTGAAACAAGTCTTTCAAGTTGCCCAGGCTGGAGTGCAGTGACGCAGTCACGGCTCACTGCATCCTTGATCTCTCAGGCTCACGCTGTTCTCTTATCTCAAGCCTCCGGAGTAGCTGGCACCACAGACGCACACCACCTTGCCTGGCTAATTTTTTAAAAATTTTTTGTAGAGTTAGGATCTTGCTGTGTTGCTCAGGCTGAACTCCTGGGCTCAAGACATCATCCTGCCTCAACCTCTCAGAGTGCTGAGATTACAGGTGTGAACTACTGCGCCCAGCCCACTTTTTTAAATATGGAAAAGTAAAAATAAGAAAGCTACAGTGTCTCATAATCTCATTACCGATACAAATCTCTTTGATGTTTTATATGTTTAGAACATTCAAATAGCACATAAAGGTTTAAGATAAAAAAGCAAGTACTTCCCTTCTCCTGAGTATTAATCCCCAAAGTTTAGCTAACCTCAAACAATTCTATATGTAAACATCTTGTCATTGATTTAGATAAAATTAGTTATATGGACATATATGTCATTTGTATATATTCAATTAAGTAGAAATCATACTAGAATGGAGACTTAGTTGCTAAAGGTGGGATTCCATTAAAAGATAATGCAACCAATTTCCAAGGACATAAGAAGGAGTAATTCACTAGAACCACAAAAGGAAATACTAGATCTCAAAAAGATAAAGCTGTTTTTGTCTTTACAGCTTTTCAGAGAACAATTCGCATTGTGGTTCTGATAAGCAAGATTTCAATTCCAATCTAGCGTCTATTTATTGAGCACTTTGAGGCAGACCCTGTGCAAAGTGCTTATTACCTTATTTTCCATTTATTTATTGACAGACACTGAGCTTCTACTATGTGCCAGGCACTATACTAAGTGCTAGACACTCAACAGTGAGCAATCCTCACAATAAAAAATAAGCATCTTTGCATTTACTAAGATCATAACGGTTTAATATTAAAACCATGGAATAGTAAACCTAGGAATATGTGTTACTTTTCACCCATTCCCCAACTAATACTTTTTTGTGTGTGTGTGAGAGGGAGTTTTGCTCTTGTCACCCAGGCTGGAATGCAGTGGTGCTATCTCAGCTCACTGCAACCTCTGCCTCCTGGGTTCAAGTGATTCTTCTGCCCCAGCCTCCTGAGTAGCTGGGATTACAGGTGCCTGCCACCACACCTGGCTAATTTTTAGTAGAGACAGCATTTTACCATGTTGGCCAGGCTAGTCTTGAACTCCTGACCTCAGGTGATCTGCCCACCTTGGCCTCCCAAAGTGCTGAGGTTACAGGCATGAGCCACCATGCCCGGCCCCTCACTTCATACTTAATAGAGACTTTATAGTTGTATTACAGGCATGATCATATAAATGTCTAGATGTTGCCTTTATTTATTTATTTGAGGCAGGGTCTCACTCTGTCACCCAGGCTGGAGTGCAGTGGTGTGATCTGGGCTCACTGCAACCTCTACTTACTGGGTTTGAAAATTGAAATATTTACTCTTATCAGCTTATTATTGAAAGATTATTATTGTTATTGTTTTTTTTTTTTTTTCCCCGAGATGGAGTCTTGCTCTGTTGCCCAGGCTGGAGTGCAGTGGTGCTGTCTCGGCTCACTGCAAGCTCCGCCTCCTGGGTTCACACCATTCTCCTGCCTCAGCCTCCACAGGCGCCTGCCACCACACCTGGCTAATTTTTTTTGTATTTTGGTAGTAGAGATGGGATTTCATCGTTTTAGCCAGGATGGTCTTGATCTCCTGACTTCATGATCCTCCCGCCTTGGCCTCCCAAACTGCTGGGATTACAGGCATGAGCCACCGCGCCTGGCCTGAAAGATT
>NW_012104710.1:595726-598122 GCF_000951045.1 Mandrillus leucophaeus | reverse complement strand
TTAGAACATTCAAATAGCACATAAAGGTTTAAGATAAAAAAGCAAGTACTTCCCTTCTCCTGAGTATTAATCCCCAAAGTTTAGCTAACCTCAAACAATTCTATATGTAAACATCTTGTCATTGATTTAGATAAAATTAGTTATATGGACATATATGTCATTTGTATATATTCAATTAAGTAGAAATCATACTAGAATGGAGACTTAGTTGCTAAAGGTGGGATTCCATTAAAAGATAATGCAACCAATTTCCAAGGACATAAGAAGGAGTAATTCACTAGAACCACAAAAGGAAATATTAGATCTCAAAAAGATAAAGCTGTTTTTGTCTTTACAGCTTTTCAGAGAACAATTCGCATTGTGGTTCTGATAAGCAAGATTTCAATTCCAATCTAGCGTCTATTTATTGAGCACTTTGAGGCAGTCCCTGTGCAAAGTGCTTATTACCTTATTTTCCATTTATTTATTGACAGACACTGAGCTTCTACTATGTGCCAGGCACTATACTAAGTGCTAGACACTCAACAGTGAGCAATCCTCACAATAAAAAATAAGCATCTTTGCATTTACTAAGATCATAACGGTTTAATATTAAAACCATGGAATAGTAAACCTAGGAATATGTGTTACTTTTCACCCATTCCCCAACTAATACTTTTTTGTGTGTGTGTGAGAGGGAGTTTTGCTCTTGTCACCCAGGCTGGAATGCAGTGGTGCTATCTCAGCTCACTGCAACCTCTGCCTCCTGGGTTCAAGTGATTCTTCTGCCCCAGCCTCCTGAGTAGCTGGGATTACAGGTGCCTGCCACCACACCTGGCTAATTTTTAGTAGAGACAGCATTTTACCATGTTGGCCAGGCTAGTCTTGAACTCCTGACCTCAGGTGATCTGCCCACCTTGGCCTCCCAAAGTGCTGAGGTTACAGGCATGAGCCACCATGCCCGGCCCCTCACTTCATACTTAATAGAGACTTTATAGTTGTATTACAGGCATGATCATATAAATGTCTAGATGTTGCCTTTATTTATTTATTTGAGGCAGGGTCTCACTCTGTCACCCAGGCTGGAGTGCAGTGGTGTGATCTGGGCTCACTGCAACCTCTACTTACTGGGTTTGAAAATTGAAATATTTACTCTTATCAGCTTATTATTGAAAGATTATTATTGTTATTGTTTTTTTTTTTTTTTCCCCGAGATGGAGTCTTGCTCTGTTGCCCAGGCTGGAGTGCAGTGGTGCTGTCTCGGCTCACTGCAAGCTCCGCCTCCTGGGTTCACACCATTCTCCTGCCTCAGCCTCCACAGGCGCCTGCCACCACACCTGGCTAATTTTTTTTGTATTTTGGTAGTAGAGATGGGATTTCATCGTTTTAGCCAGGATGGTCTTGATCTCCTGACTTCATGATCCTCCCGCCTTGGCCTCCCAAACTGCTGGGATTACAGGCATGAGCCACCGCGCCTGGCCTGAAAGATTTTTTTTTTAAAAAAGTTAAATAGAGACAGAGTCTCACTATGTTGCCTAAGGCTGGTCTCAAACTCTGGCCTCAAGCAGTCCTCTCGCTTTGGCTTCCAAAAGCATTGATATTACAGGTGTCAGCCACTACATCCAACTTGAAGGATTCTTTTTTACATTTTTATTTATATATTTTATATGGAGGTGGGGTCTCACTCTGTTGCCCAGGCTGATCTCAAACTCCTGGGCTCAAATGATCCTCCCGCCTCCTCAGCCTCACAAAGTATTGGGATTACAGGTGTGAGCCACTACACCTGGTCTGAAGAATTCTTATAAAAAGATAGATTTGGGCCAGGTGCTGTGGCTCATGCCCGTAATCCCAGCACTTTGGGAGGCTGAGGTGGGCAGATCACTTGAGGTCAGGAGTTCGAGGGCAGCCTGGTCAACATGGCGAAACCTCATCTCTACTAAAAATACAAAAATTAGACAGGCATGGTGGCATGTGCCTGTAGTCCCAGCTACTTCGGAGGCTGAGACAGGAGAATATGTATATATGTATATATGTATACACATGCGTACATATATACATATATGTATATACATATATATGTATATACATGTATTTATGTATGTGTGTGTGTATATATACACATATGTGTATATATTTCCTTTCAGGCTTATTTTCATTTCCTTAATTATTAAATTAGACAGTCTACTGTAATTATACAGAAGAATAGTAATTACTCGGAAGAAGAGTCAATGTTTAAAGCATTCCAAATCTATCTTTTTTTTTGGAGACAGAGTTGCTCTGTCACCTAGGCTGGAGTGCAGTGGCGCAATCTCGGCTCTCTGCAACCTCCGCCTCCTGGGTTCAAGCAATTCTCCTGTCTCAGCCTCCTGAGTAGCTGGTACTACTACTATATATATTTATATATACGTATATATATG
>NW_012104710.1:589574-590756 GCF_000951045.1 Mandrillus leucophaeus | reverse complement strand
ATCCACCTGCCTCGGCCTCCCAAAGTGCTAGGATTACAAGTGTGAGCCACCGCGCCCGGCCTAATTTTTGTATTTTTAGTAGAGATGGAGTTTCACTGTATATTGACCAGGCTGGTCTCAAACTCCTGAACTCAGATGATTCACCCGCCTTGGCCCCACAAAGTGCTGAGCCACCACACCTGGCTCACAGTATTTTCTTCCTTAGCACTTCTGTATTTGCTAGAGAAATAGCGTGCATAATGGTTAGCATGTGCCCTTTGGGGTCACAGACAAGGGTTTGAATCCTGGCTCCCCCAGTTGCCAGCTCTGTGACCTCTTACAAGTGACTAAACTTCATCAGACATTTCTTCATCTTTAAAATAGGTTTTTGTATAGATTACATGAGATTATGCATGCAAAGGCACAGAGTAAACCTACAATAAATGATAGCTATTAATATTGTCATGATCACATGAAAATGCCAGTATTTCTTAAAAAGCAAGTTTTAAACCTAAAATATTTTTGCTTTAGGACATTTAGAAAATATAGGAGAATATGAAATATTCTACTAGCCAGAGAAGACCATAAAGATCATATACTATACATAATTTTGTATCCTATGAAATACCAATACCTACTGAAATCCTGAATGTTCTATATTTAAATATATGTACTGAAATTTGGACCTATTTGTAATCTTTTTAGATCAAAACTTAAAATTGAAGACATAAAAGAAGCCAACAAAGCATTGCAGGTGAGTAGAACATTTTCCTAAACTGGGAAGGTATGTGAAAGTCTCCAATGGAAGGTAAAGCCCTGTGTGAATCTAATGTATTATTGATGAATCCCAGGATATATAGAGGCCAAAGCACTGAATGAGGAGCTTGGATGCTGGGAGTTCATCTCTTCCCTGTACCCCTAGAGTCACATTATTAATAACATTCCTTTAGAAACTGACCTTAGAGGCCGGGTGCAGTGGCTCACGCCTGTAATCTCAGCTCTTTGGGAGGCTGAGGCAGGTGGATCATTTGAGGTCAGGAGTTTGATATCAGCCTGGCTAACGTGGTGAAACCCCATCTCTACTAAAAATACAAAAATTAGCCAGGTGTGGTAGTGGGCGCCTGTAATCCCAGCTACTCAGGAGGCTGAGGCAGGAGAATTGCTTGAGCCCAGATGGTGGAGGTTGCAATGAGCAGAGATCAC
>NW_012104710.1:586692-589502 GCF_000951045.1 Mandrillus leucophaeus | reverse complement strand
AAAAAAAAAAAAAAAAAAAAAAGAAAGAAAGAAACTGACCTTAGAAATAATTTTACTTTCCTAAAAAGTATGGCATGATAGAGTGAAATTGCCTATGAACTTGAGAATCTTGAGTTCCTACGCCAGTATATTACTTACTAGTTCTTTTACTTTCCGCAAGTCATGTATCCTCATTGAGCCTCAGCTTCCTCTTCTGAAATAGGCTGATGATTCTGCATAGGGTTGCTCTGAATATTGAGTAGGTTAATACATGTGAGTGAAAGTGGTTGGTACAGCTTACCAGTATGGTTGTGAATGTGTCTGAATCCTTGCTACAACATAGAAGAAGGGACAGTGTCTGTGTGATCACTTCAGTGACAGGTGGCTTCCTACCCAACAGCTTCATTTTTTAAAATCAAGAAGTGTTACATGATACTGGGTGTGGTGGTTCACACCAGTAATCCCAGCACTTGGAGGGGCCGAGGCAGGAGGATTGCTTGTGGCCAGGAGTTCAAAACTAGCCTGGGCAACATAGACCTTGTTTCTACTACATAATAAGAAAAAATTAGCCAGGTGTGGTGGTGCAGGTCTGTAGTCTCAGCTACTTGGGAGGCTGAGGTGGGAGGATTACTTGAACCTGGGAAGTTGAGGCTACAGGGAGCCTTGATCGCGCTACTGCACGCCAGCCTGGGTGACAAAAAAATGTTACATGAAAATCATTAAAAAAAAATAATACTAAGAAGATTTGACACCAAATAATATAAATAATAATAATAATGATGATGGTAGCAGTCTCTTGTTCTTCACTCCCTTGTCCTTTATCTGCCCTAGCTCCTGCCACCCAAAGGGAGCTACTTTCAGTTTTTTAGCTGTTTCTTCTGGCATTTATCCCTGTATTTCTAACTAATATTCAGTATGTACTATTTGCTGTTGATTCAGCAGTTTTAGACTTATATATTAACTTCTTCATATGGTGGAGGTAGAGTTTTGCTCACTTTCATTTTGGTCTTTCCGGTCTCCCAGTATAATTAAGTAAAGTTTTTTGTGGCATTCATTTACTTTATATATATATTTTATTTATGTTATTTTATTTATTATTTTGTTTGAGATGGGGTCTTGCTGTGTTGCCCAGGCTGGAGTACACTGGCACAATCATAGTTCACTGCAGTCTCACACTCTTGGGCTTAAGCTGTCCTCTTGCCTCAGCCTTCTGAGTAGCTGGGATCACAGGCGCATGCCACCTCGCCTGGCTAATTTTTACATTTTTTGTAGAGACAGTATCTGCTGTGTTGTCTAGAGTGGTCTTGAACTCCTGTCCTCAGGCAGTCCTCCGGTCTTGGCCTCCTGAAGTGCTGGGATTACAAGCATGATCCACCACACCTGTATATATTTTTTTGAGATGGAGTCTTGCGTCTTCACCCAGGCTGGAGTGCAATGGCATGATCTCAGCTCACTGCAACCTCTGCCTCCAGGGTTCGGTGATTCTCCTGCCTCAGCCTCCCCAGTAGTTGGAATTACAGGCACCTGCCACCAAGGCCAACTATTTTTTTTCTTTTCTTTTCTTTTCTTTTTTTTTTTGAGACGGGGTCTCGCTCTGTTACCCAGGCTGGAGTGCAGTGGCACGATCTCAGCTCACTGCAACCTCTGCCTCCCGGGTTCAAGCGATTCTCCTGCTTCAGCCTCCCGAGTAGCTGGGACTACAGGTGCGTCCTACCACACCCGGCTAATTTTTGTCTTTTTGGTAGAGACAGTTTCGCCATGTTGGCGAGGCTGGTCGCAAACTCCTGACCTCAGGTGATTCACCTGCCTCGGCCTCCCAGAGTGCTGGATTACAGGTGTGAGCCACCGCGTCTAGCCCCTACTCTGAATTTTTTATTATGACTATTTAAATGTTGTTCCTTGCTGAGCCAGGTACTGTGATTATGTTTTCTTACTTGAACTACTTTATTCTTCCTGTGGAGTTAATAATTGCCCTCTGTTTTTTTTCTTTTTTTTTTTTTTTGAGATGGAGTCTGCCTCTGTTGCCCAGGCTGAAGTGCAGTGGCATGATCTCGACTCACTGCAGCCTCCACCTCCCAGGTTCAAGTGATTCTTCTGCCTCAGCCTCCTGAGTAGCTGAGATTACAGGCACGTGCCACCTGATTTTTGTATTTTTAGTAGAGATGGGGTTTCACCATATTGACTAGGCTTGTCTAGAACTCCTGACTTCGTGATCCGCCCACCTCAGCCTCCCGAAGTGCTGGGATTACAGACGTGAGCCACCGCACCCAGCCGCCCCTCTCTTTTTAAAAACAAATTAGTTGTATAACATTTGAGTTTTCTCATACCTTGAAACACCTCTATTAAAAAAAGCTTCTTGATAAAGTTTTCCACGTGGTAAAATATATCAGGTAATTGGTTAGGTCATTATTTTTTCTTTGATGCCTTGCCTCCAACTTCAGGAGTTCTCCACTTTACTGCTCATGTTTCCCTTTGCTGGTATTCTCAGAATTTCCTTTACCTTCTCTCTTTGTGGGAGCTCCTCTTGCCTGAATTCTATAACTTCTCTCTTGGTATACTCCCTTATTTTGGGCAACACATCTTTCAGTAGCTTCCTGAAAATGGTGAATGAAGATAGAGATTGTAAGAATTTACACATCTGGAGACTGGGCATGGTAGCTCATACCTGTAACCCCAGTGCTTTAAGAGCCTGTAGTGGGAGAATTGCTTGAGGCCAGGAGTTTGAGACCAGCCTGGGTAGTATAGCAAGCCCTTGTCTCTACCAAAATTTAAAAAAAGAAAGAAATAATAATTTGTGTATCTGAATATACCTTTATTTTATCCTCACGTGT
>NW_012104710.1:584798-586182 GCF_000951045.1 Mandrillus leucophaeus | reverse complement strand
AAAAAAAAAAAAAAAAGATGGGTGGAGGCTGGGCGCAGTGGCTTATGCCTGTAATCCCAGCACTTTGGGAGGCCAAGGCAGGTGGACCACAAGGTCAGGAGTTAGAGACTAGCTTGGCCAACATGGTGAAACCTCATCTCTACTAAAGATACAAAAGAAAAAATTAGCCGGGCGTGGTGGGACATGCCTGTAATTCCAGCTACTTGGGAGGCTGAGGCAGAAGAATTGCTTGAACCCGGGAGGCGGAGGTTACAGTGAGCCAAGATCGCACCATTGCGCTCCAGTCTGGGCAACAGGGTGAGACTCCGTCTCAAAAAACAAACAAACAAAAAAGATGTGTGGATACATGGATATTTGCCGAAACCATCATTATGTAAACTCTAAAAAAAAGTTTTGTGAAATATGCATATGAGAGTGCATATATAGTACAACTTAAAAACACTTGTGGGGTCAGGCACGGTGGCTCACGCCTGTAATCCCAGCACTTTAGGAGGCCGAGACGGGCAGATCACCTGAGGTCAGTAGTTCGAGACCAGCCTGACCAACATGGAGAAACCTGTTTCTACTAAAAATACAAAATTAGCCAGGCATAGTGGCACATGCCTATAACCCCAGCTACTCAGGAGCCTGAGGCAGGAGAATTGCTTGAACCCGGGAGGCGGAGGTTGTGGTGAGCTGTGGTGAGCTGAGATCATGCCATTGCACTCCAGCCTGGGCAACAAGAACAAAACTCTATCTCTAAAAAAACAAAACAAAACAAAACAAAAACTTGTGTATTCTCTGCTTAGGTTAGCGATAATAGAACATGACCAGTACCTTAGAAGCCCCATCTGCTTCTCAATTGCACTCTCCTCTTTATAGTATCTCTCCTGTATTTTGTGTTATTACTTTGTTTTGCCTTATACTTATTACTCACATCTGTCTTTAACAGAATATTATCTGCTTTTCCCAGTTTTTTTATGTGGAAACTGGATTCATATGTGAGTTGATTTTTTTCTTTTCCATGCTATTGACCAGCTGAAGAGTCTGGAACAGCCATCCTAAACAGTTTTTCACATTCTGGATTTTCTCTGAATGTTTGTAGTGTTTACTTGTTTCTGTCTACTTGTTGCCTGTGAACTGGAAGTTAAATCTAAAGCCTTGATTAGGCCAAGCACGGTGGCTCACGGCTGTAATCCCAGCACTTTGGGAGGCCGAGCCAGGTGGATCGACTTGAGGTCAAGAGTTCGAGACCAACCTGGCCAACATGGTGAAACCCCATCTCTACTAAAAATGTAAAAATTAGCCAGGCGGCCGGGCGCGGTGGCTCACGCCTGTAATCCCAGCACTTTGGGAGGCCGAGACGGGCGGATCACAAGGTCAGGAGATCGAGACCATCCTGGCT
>NW_012104710.1:555364-584458 GCF_000951045.1 Mandrillus leucophaeus | reverse complement strand
CCAGGCATGGTGGTGTGCGCCTGGAGTCCCACCTACTTGAGAGGCTGAGGTAAGAGGATCATTTGAACCTGGGAGGCAGAGGTTGTAGTGAGCCGAGATCCTACTACTGCATTCCAGCCTGGGTGACAAAGCGAGACTCCATCTAAATAATAAAATAAAATAAAGCCTTGGTTAGATTCAGGTGTAACCTTCTGTGGGCTATTTTTTCTGCAGGCATATTTTTAACATTCAATGGACTATTATTTGCTAATTTTTCCTTTAAAAAATAGCATCCTGTCATATTTTGTGTTTGATATTATCATTAAAAAATGTTTTTCTTTAATTAAAAAAATTTTTTTTTAGAGAAAGTGTCTCTGTTGCCCAGGCTGGAGTGCAGTGACTCCATCCATCATAGTTCACTGTAAGCTTGAACTTCTGGATTCAAGCAATCCTCCCTCCTCAGCCTCCTGAGTTGCTAGGACCACAGGTATACATCACCATACCCCACTAATTTTTATTTTTTAGAGATGGTGGGGGTCTCACTGTGTTGCCCAGGCTGGTCTCAAACTCCTGGGCTCAAGTGATCCTCCCACCTCAGTCTCCCAAAGTAGTGGGATTACAGGTGTAAGCCACTGTACCCGGCCTCATTATTGATTCTCTGAAGTTTTCTCAAATGTTGTGATATCCCCCAATTTCAGTAAAAGGCACAAATAAGGGTTATTGGAAACCTTGTGTGTATGTTGGTTGGGTGGGTTGTTGTAGACTAGTAGGCCTCACCATAGAGAAATCTGCTGTGATTAGTGAACTATTGGGTACTCTCTGCTTATGTTTAGTATTTACAGTACTTTTCTCTGTAGCAGTGAGTTTCTCCAGAGAAGAATCCCATAGTATCCTATCTAGGGGGTGTAAGTCTAGCAGCTAACATCCTGGAATTGGGCAGAGAAAAATTGCTGTTTATTTGCAGAGCAAGAGGTTGTTCCGTTCTAGTCTTAGCTCTTCTGGTAAACGGCTGTTTCCTTGAGCAGGCAGCTTCAGTTCTCTAGGCTTTAAATTTTCTCATGTGTAAAATGAGAGGGCTACAGGTGCTCATGTCTGAGATCCCTTCACAGGGACACACTAGGCTTAGCTTAAAGTGAGCTTCTCTCCCTGGGAGGGCGGCAGGTAAGTTCAATGAAAAGAAGTCTCCAAAGGCCTAGTCTCAAGGTCTAGTCTCCAAAGTCCTAGTCTCAAAGTCAGCAAGGTTGTTTCAGAACCTAACGCCCTTACAAGCTGCTTCCACTAGGTGGCTTTGGGACATTTGGCAAATCACTTTCCTTTGTATGGTTTTCATCAAGTTAGATTATCTTTTAGGGTCCCTTCCTGCTGCTGCCTTTTTTTTTTTTTACCCTCAGAGACAGAGTTTCCTCTGTTTCCCAAGCTGGAGTGCAGTGGCATAATCATAGCTCACTGTAACCTTGAACATCTGGGTTGAAGCAATCCTCCCACCTCAGCCTCCCAAGTAGCTGGGACTACAGGTGCATGCCACCACACTTGGCTAATTTTTTTTTTTTTTTTTTTTTAGAGATGGGGTCTTGCTATGTTGCCCAGGTTGGTCTTGAACTCCTGGTCTAAAGAGAGCCTCTCACCTTGGCCTTTCAAAGTCTCCAAAGTGCTGGGATTACAGGTGTGAGCCACTGCACCTGGCCCCCATCCTGCATTAAAAAATATATATATATTCTATGATTCAAGCCATCTGACTCTTTGCTGGTGTTTGTCTGATATGAACTATCTAGTTAAAAAAAAAAAAAAAGCCCTTATAATCCTGTGTTCTAAGGAGACTTAGGCTTCCTCACATGCAGTAGCCAACACTGTATTATCTCTGCTGTACAATAAGTGCTAGTTATTAAGACTGTGAATGAAACAAAAAGACCTGAAATTAACCTTGTGATCTTGATCTGTGAATGCTTAGTCTTTTTTTTCTTCAAAGAATTCTGCTTTTGGAAAAGTCTTTTAAGAAAACTCATGTTTTTAGAAATGTGTCTATGGGCCTTTCTTTCTTAGATAATTTCTCTCTCTAAGGTAATAGGGTTCCTGTGATAGGTAATAAAGGTTCCTGTGCTTCAGTAGTAATTTATAGGTTGCAGTTGCTCCATGTCCAAGTTGGAATCTTCTGTTATACTTGGGTTCTTTGGTCTGGGCTGTTTTAGGAACATGTTCTAGGAAATCAATCAGTATTGAGTCTCCTCCTTCATCTGGGTCTTCTCATTGTAAAGCTGATAATCATCTAACAAAGTTGCCTTCATAGGGGAAAAAAGGTCTTTCTAGCCAAGATTGGTTAAGCAAGCTGGTTAACAGTGGGTCAAGTAGGCTGGGCGTGGTGGCTTATGCCTGTAATCCCAGCACTTTGGGAGGCCGAGGTGGGCGGATCACCCGAGATCAGGAGTTTGAGACTATCCTGGCCAACATTTTGAAACCCTATCTCTACTAAAAATATAAAAATTAGCCGGGCATGGGGGCGTGTGCCTGTAATCCCAGCTACAGGGAGGCGGAGGCAGGAGAATCACTGAACTTGGGAGACAGAGGTTGCGGTGAGCCGAGATTGCACCACCGCACTACAGCCTGGGCAACAGAGTGAGACTCTGTCTCTTTTCAGAAAAAAAAAAAAAAAGGTCAAGTTGTTATAAATACTGCCTAAGACTACCTACATCCATTTTTTACTATCGTTTACATAGCAGCTATTAAATATGTTATAAAAGTTGAGAGAAATAGCCATGTAAAACTTCTTAAGGTGAGGTCCTTTTTTCCCCCCCCCCTTTTTTCTGGAGACAGGGTCTCACTCTGTTGCTCAGGCTCGAGTGCAGTGGCACAATCATAGTTCACTGCAGCCTCAAACTCCTGGGCTTAAGCAATTCTCCCTTCTCAGCTTCCAGAGTAGCTGCAACTATAGGCTTATGCCACGCAGCCTGGTTAATTTTTTTGTAAAGATGGAGTCTGTGTTCCTCAGGGCAGTCTTCCCGGCCTCAAGCAATCCTCCTGCCTAGGCCTCCTAAAGAGGTCTTACAAAATAATGAACTCCAATATCTGATTTCCCTAATTTCCTTCAAATTTTAGGGTCTTAAGGTATAAGTTATACATAATGCCAACCTATTGCATTTCACACAGTGAGAATTTATCTTTAAACATTGTTGGACTAGGATACCCCATTCTCCATGATGTGCTTATTTCACATCGCATGCCTGTATCAAAACATCCCATGCACCCCATAAATATGTAACTATGTACCCACAAACATTTAAAAAATAAAATGCTGTTGGAGTATTTTTAAGGTTCTTTTAATCTTTAAGTTTCTTTTCCTGAAGAGAATTCCCATCAGTAACAGATTTTTACCTCTTTAAAGCATTTCTACATGTGTATATTCTAACATACACAATTGTATAGAAAGAGTAAAATGAACCATTGCCTATATTCAATATTTATCATGTGCAGTCCTGATTTTTCATTTTTTCAATTTTTATTTTTTAAGGGACAGACTCTATGTCGCCCAGCTTGGTCTCGAACTCTAGACCGCAAGCGATCCTCTCACCTCAGCCTCCCAAGTAGCTGGAATTACTGGTGTGAGCCATTGTCGCCTGGCTGCAATCTTGTTTTTGTACTTAATCCACATCCCCGTCCCCTACCCAGAATATTTTGAGGCTAATACCATACATATTTTATCCTACAAATATATACATCTCTCAAAGAAAATAACTTATTTTCCATTCTTCATATATCTATCCTATAAATAATGTTCTTGGGGGAAAAGTTTTCACATATAATTTTTAGCGTTACCAATTTGAGCATTAATATTTTCTTCCTACTAGGGACTGGTTTGGCTGAAAGACAAAGAAGCAACACATTGTAAACTTTGTGAAAAGGAATTCTCACTCTCTAAGAGAAAGGTAAGGGAGGTAGGAAGTGAGTCCCAAAATTTGGGGTGCAAAAATGCTTATTAAAGTTTTTTTTTTTCCCCCTCTGATTTATTTAATAGCACCACTGTAGAAACTGTGGGGAAATTTTCTGTAATGCCTGCTCTGACAACGAACTACCTTTGCCTTCTTCACCAAAACCAGTACGGGTTTGTGATTCCTGTCATGCATTGCTGATTCAGAGATGTTCATCTAACTTGCCCTGAGACTCCAGAACTAAATCCTTATGTATGAAATTACCTACAATGAATGTTATGATGTTGTATACAAAGGTAACCAGACAGCTCTTCTTAAGCGGCTTTCGGTCAGTATTTGGTAACAGTTTATCTTCTACATATTCAGATCATGGAAATTACAAGTTATATGATATTTCCTTCCCCATTGTTATTCAAAATGAATTTTCAACACAGCATGCTTAAAAATCATGTAACTCATTAAAAGGCCAGATAGCAGAGTTAACACAACTTGCCTTATCTTGTAAAGGCCTTTTTAAAAATAAGGCTTCAGATTGTTTTTTTCTTCTGAATTGTCAATTTGGTGGTGCCTGCAGTTCTCTTAATGCACTTTAAAGCTTCACAGTTCTGAGACTGGAAATGCATAAAACTTTTTAGAAGTATTAATATTCTAATTCAACAGATTTTCATTATCTTTATAAGATTTCAACTGTATTTATTTGCCCTTTCTTCTCCCCCTCTCCCATTGCTTCTTTTGCATTAGACAGGGCCGATATTTTGTCCTACAGAATTTCCTCTTGGTCTTTTTAAAAATCAGTTATTGTGCTTGCTGCTGATTTTCAGCTACAGTGGATTAAATTAAAAGAGGCATTATTTGGCCTCGGCCTCAACTTTTTTCCTTCTAATCTTGAAAGGAAGTTACATATAACCATCTTTCTTGTTTTTTTTTTTTTTTTTAGACGGAGTCTCTGTTGCCCAGGCTAGAGTGAAGTGGCGAGATCTTGGCTCACTGCAACCTCTACCTCCTGGGTTCAAGTGATTGTCCTGCCTCAGTCTCCTGAGTAGCTGGGATTACAGGCACACACCACCACGCCCGGCTGATTTTTTATTTTTTATTTTTAGTAGAGATGGGGTTTCACCATGTTGGCCAGGCTGATGTTGAACTCTTGACCTCAAGTGATCCGCCCGCCTCAGCCACCCACATATAACCATCTTTCTTTCCCTGATTTATAGATCTTCCCATATGCTGTTTCACTAAATTGCTATTTTTTAAGGGGTGACTCAGACCCCAATTCAAAGATGAGAACACAAATCCCTCCTCAGAAAAAAAAGTATGTAATAATAGGAGATATTACAGGCTCCTTATAAAGATCCTCTCCTCTAAGCATTAAAAGTGAGAAAAAAAATCAGAACTTTGTTTTGGTAATGTATTAGAGTTCGGTTCAAAAAATTTTGTTATTAACATTTTCATTGGAGTAAATTTTAGGAAGCATCACATTGTAGTGGCCTACCTGTATACATCCACAGTAAAATTTCACCATGTCCATTGAGCACCTCTATGCGAAGGGCATTGAGATGATGAAATATACGTACTTGAGCTATTTCTTTTTTTTTTTCGAGATGGAGTTTCACTCTTGTTGTGTAGGTTGGAGTGCGATGGCACGATCTCCACCTCCCGGATTCAAGCAGTTCTCCTGCCTCAGCCTCCCAAGTAGCTGGGATTAGACATGTGCCACCATACCCAGCTAATTTTGTATTTTTGGTAGAAAAAGGGTTTCACCATGTTGGCCAGGCTGGTCTCGAACTCCTGACCTCAGGTGATCCACCTGCCTCGGCCTCCCAAAATACTGGGATTACAGGAATGAGCCACCGCACCTGGCCAGTACACTTGACCTATTTCAAGCTGACTCAATGAACACTAATCCAAGTTATATTGCTTATGGCATACCAAGAATTTAACTTGTATAAATTACCTCTGAATAGTCACATAAACACTATCACCATTCAGTATCCTATTTTTTACATTAATTTTTAACTGTGCACTTTAAGTTTGTGAGCCTATAAAAAATACATAGGAGATTTATGGATTAAGAGCATTGTATTTAGTGGTTAATCCTAGGTACCTCCCTGCCCACAAAGGAGTTGCTTATTAATACTGCAGGATCTTTTCCTCATGAATATATACTTCTATGAAATTTAAAATTTTCTGAATAGCCTAAGTATACTTGAAGATCTATTTTCTCCAAAACCCGTAAATTTCCAGTCAGCTTTTGAGGTGTCAGATGTCACACAGATTTTTAGATGGTCTTTCTTGAATACTGATAGAAATGTCCTCAAGATAGAAATTATATTCTTGAACCATTTTATATTGATAGGTGGGATGGGCTAACATTTTTATGATTGAATAAGCATAAATGAAAATTTTCAAATAGGCTTTTTTATTACTGTGCTTAGAACAAATTTTTAAATGTGACTTAAGTTGCTTAAATTCCAAGGCTGATTTCATTCACCAAACCAAGATTTTTAGTCACCCTTTAAGTTTCTCACTTTTCAAAACTCATATATCACCACTGACTTCTCTTTTTTTTTTTAGGCAGCTTTTATGACAGCAACTTGCTCCATGTAGTTTTGGCTTATTTAAAAACTATGCTAACTTTGGATTTTTTTATTACAGAACTTTTAACAATCTGTATTTTGTGATTGTGAACTCGTATTCGTTTTACTTTTCAAAACAGACTTAACATACCATTCCCTCACCTAGCAGTACTACCACAATAATGCTATCATGGTGCCAAGGAATTACAATTGTAATTCTTCTAACCTATGTTTAAAAAATAAAATGTGAATTTTATGAATTAAATAAAGATTTAGAAAATTAGCCTGCTTTAAAAGGGCAACTTTGGTTTCATTAATACTGTATATACTTTTACTGCTTATGTTAAGAGGGTAATCCTGGGAAAATAAAACACATGTAACTTTCAAAAAAGACAAGTGGTGTATGCCCTATTATTTAAATTGCTCATTAAAGGAAGTGGGTACAAGCATTAAGATGAATCATAGCTTCCATCAAGAGGCTCCACATATATAGGCTGCCCCGGGGCTCCCTCTCCTAAATCGTAGACATCATATGTAGTACCTTCTACCAATCTGATTTTTGAATTAGTAACTGACACAAAGCATTCTAGGACAGACGCCATACTATTATTATCTCCCACATTGACATTTATTAATAACATTTCTGGCAAAAACAAGTAACAAGTTCAAGAACTGATTTCACATCAACAGGTTTCATTTTGATCCATTAGCCAATTTGGAAAAAAGCCATATTGATCAAAGGGATTAAAATTAAAAAGCACCTTTTTCCTTGCTACATATAGATTCTTTAAACTAAAACTCCAAGCAGATATCAGATACAAAACCCAACTGCAGGATTGTTTTAATTGACTATGACATGGACTTGTTGCTTACATTTTTTAAAAGTCATCATTTATACAGTTATTTAAAAACCATATGCTCTATTGGGCAGAAAACTTAAAATACATTTGTGAGAATTATACTCCATAGTAAATACCTATGTACTTATACTGAATTCTTGTGTCACTGAGAACCTTAACCCTACTCTTAAGACATCTTGCAATAACCTGCAACTATCAATTTTTTGGAGACATTTTTGGTATTTCGGTCAAGTGCTGAAGGGATTTTACTCCAAAATCTAGGGCTAGAACAAACTTCCAACACTCCCATACCCAGGTAACACAATTATGAATATTCAGAAATCAATACCTCTTAGATCGTTTCAGAGCTATGCCTGATAAATGACATTTGAAAAATAATAATATAGAAATAATTAGCTGAATTTATACTCCTGAAGCCACTTCATCTTTAGGCTTTATATTTACAATGTTGTCCAGGAGGAATTAAAGAAAAAAGTTACACTAATTATTTGTCAAGCTCTATTCCAGATGTCTGCTTAAGACTTGCAGTTTATGCGAAGGTGAACCATTATCTTCTAAAATTACACCACACTACGTCTTGTAGAACTAATAGTAAAATACATCAACCCAAATCTTATGAAGGCAGCACATCTTTAGGAGTAACTAGTATATAAAAAGTATCAACATCAGTGGTTTGAATATAAAAATTTATTTTTAAGTCAAAGTATGCAACAAATAAACCTACAGAAAACAGATTTTCCCATCACAATCTGTTGCTTTACCAAATAATATTTTGAAAACACATTCCTTCAGTCATTATAAAGTTCTTAAAATACAAAAGAAATTAAATCTGTAAGAAAGTCTAGTAGACCAGATGCTGTTGTCAAGACTTGTATGTTGGTGTTTTTGCTTTCAGTACATCCCACGCCATCCACCTCCACTCATGCCACCTTGCCCGTAGTAACCTCCACTGCCTCCACCACCACGGCCTTAAGAAAAAGATATTAAGAATCACTCAGCAGGAGATATCTGTGCATAAATAAAAGTAATACCTGCACTTTAAAGTTTGCACTACATATGGGGACTAACACAAACTGAACTAGAGATACTTACCATAACCACCCAAGCCATCAGGAGTACCATATCCTCCACTGTAATTGTTTCCCATTCCCATTCTTCCAACTGATCCATAGCCTCCCTGATTATCTTTAAAAAAAAAAGAAAAAAGAAAAAAAATTGAGACTCATTGATAAGTAGCTAACCCTGCATATTTTAAAAACTTTACATACCCATTCCATCTCTTCCGTAGCCTCCCATTCCAGAACCTCCCATGCCAGAGCCGCCTCCAGGAGTAGAATTCAAGAAGAGTTCAATATATCGATGTTCTTTAGAAAAAAAGAGTAACAGGGGAGAAAGGAATGATGGATCAAATTCATCAATACAAGCTTTCTAAAAAAGATCAGTTAAGTAATATTAAACAAAGTATGCTTATCAATTACTAGTACAGCGATATATAAAGCCCACAAAAAGCCATTACAGAGGTCAAATGGTTTTAGATCCCAACAATTGCCAAGCGTTGCCTACACATCTTAGAGCCTCTTACTTTGTAAATTCACGTCTACTTACGCATGTTATTTTTATCTTTAGACATGGCAGCTACTGCATCTTCATGTGTCACAAACTCTACATCTGCTTCTCCTGTGGCTCTGCCATCAGCTCCAATATCAATATGAACTCGTATTGGATTTAGTGGTGAGAAGAACTAAATAAAAGAAAACACCTGTTACTTACTTTTCTATTGAGAATATTAAAAGTAAATTACCACATACTTTGATTTTTCCTCATCAATTAGGAAATTGCCCTGCCAGACTAATAACTTAAGTCAACTACAAAGGTTCTGTGAATATACAGAGTATACACTTAGGGATAATGTAAAGAATTTACTGCTTTTAAAATAAGGAGATAGGCGGGATACAGTGGCTCACGCCTGTAATCCCAGCTACTCAGAAGGCTGAGACAGAGAATCGCTTGAACCCGGGAGGAGCAGCCTGCAGTAAGCCAAGATCACGCCACTGCATTCCAGCCTTGGGGAGACAGAGTGGGACACTCCGTCTCAAAAAAATACACAGAGAGAGAGAGAGAAATGGGGATATCATGATTTGGAACCAGGGGGTTTGAATAAACCTACTATTTAAAACTATATGAAATTGTTCCCCAAAAGGTATCATTTGGTTCTAATCACAAGGTAGCCAGGTTTTAAACTATCATTAAAAGCACTTGGAACTCAGGCCAATTGATTCCCAGTAAGATCTAGAGCAAACTATTGCATTTAAAGCCAGATAGTACTTTTGGCTTGAATGGCCATTGGGTTTCTAATGTAACTACTCAACAGGTAAAGGAATGGTGTGACCGGATTCAGCCTGTCAGCTGAAGTTTGCTGACCTCCTAACAAATCTGAAACCAACCAGTTTCACATCAATGACAACAGCAGTATCTATTTGTTATTTTCAACTCCTCAGTTTCTAATCACTATCTAGCCTAGAAAGCCAAACCAAATCATTAATACTTATATATTCACTCTTTCAAAATCTAATACAGACCAGGCGTGGTGGCTCACGCCTATAATCCCAGCACTTTGGGAGGCTGGGGCAGGCAGATCACAAGGTCAGGAACAGCCTGATCAACATGGCGAAACCCCGTCTCTACTAAAAGTACAAAAAATCAGCCAGGCACGGTGGAGTGTGCCTGTAATCCCAGCTACTCAGGAGGCTGAGGCAGGAGAATAACTTGAACCCGGGAGGCAGAGGTTGCAGTGAGCCGAGATCACGCCACTGCACTCTAGCCTGGGCGACAGAGCAAGACTCCGTCTCAAAAAAGAAAAGAAAAGAAAACAAAAAACAAAACAAAAAAAAACAGTACAACAAAAGACACCAGCACAACATGGTATACAGTCATCACCATTCTATGAGGATCAGTCTTTCATTATATTCTTAACTGGACTTCATGAATGTAGCTTTTTACTTGCTTGAATCCTACGTAGGTTAACACGCAATGGATACAAAAATATCCATCAGTGATTAGAGTTAAAGGTAGATCTATTTTTATATTCAAGGGATTTTGGTATTAAGCTATAAACACAAGACCATTAAGAATGCTTAAAAATGTAGATATCAGGGTAAGTATAAAACCACTAATAGTTATTAAAAATTACTCACATTAGCAATGTCATTTTCAGTTGCACGAAAAGGCAACCCTCTCATATGTACGAAATGACCACCATGAAAACCTGAACTTGTATCACCAGCTCCCCCATAGCCATGTCCTCCCATACCTAGAAAACACAATTTGCCAAGATTATAAACTCTTACAGATCTAGGTAGGGAAGTATACATACATACTATACAAGGTATAAAGCTCTGTATAGGAATGCACTGAAATTTGTCTGAATTACCTTTCTTATACAAGTTTCCTATATTACCACTAAGAGCTTGCAAAGCAAATACTAAAATTTACCTACAAATAAAAATGTCTTTAATATTTACTTTACCTCTTCCATCTCTCATTCTGTCATCAAAGCCATCATTCCCATAGCCGTAATTATTATAGCCACCATAGTCATCAAAACCTCCATAACCTGTGTAATTTAAGGAGAAATACATGACTACACACTTTCCAGAGATAAATTTTATAATCCAGTTTACAAAAACATTTTATGGTAAACAGTATGTGTAACTTGATTGCAAGTTTGCAATTTCCAACTTAAAGTCTATGAAAAAAGCAGTCAACATGTGATGGAAATTTAAACTCTCAAAAGGTTAAGTTCAGACATGTAAATTAAATTTCATCCTTAAGCAAAAAAAGGTCAAAATATGCCAACATCTAAATTTTAATTTCTGTGTAAGTTTTCTAGGTGCCAATATGTGCATCAATCAAGTCCCACAGCTAGCCATGGGAATCCATATTTTCATGAACAGGTTTTAAAACCTAACAGGTACTGAAATTACTGCCATTTCTGTATTTCTTGACAAAGTGTCAGGAACATTAAGAAAATGACAACAGAACCTTTGTTCATTAGATACACATACCACCATCATATCCATCACCTCCTCGTCGCATTCTGTCATACATACTTCCACGCCCAGCTCCATAATAACCCCCTCTTCCTCCTATTGGTCTATCATATGGTCCCGGTCGCTGTCCCAGCAATCTTCTTGGTGGATCATAAAATCCTTTGATTTCACTCCTGCTACTTCTGAAGATCTCAATATACCTATTTAAAAATGTTTTAAGGTACAGGTTTCAGCATAAATGTATTAGTGTAAATTAGATACTGGGCAAAATGCAGTAAGTTTTTCTACATCTAGATACATAACCCAATTTAAATTGCCTAAATACACCGTAAGTTAACAGTTTAAACCTACAAACTTAGTTAAATATTTAAGTTTTACAAAGAAATTAGTCACTGAAAACAATTCATAAAGTATAAATATATTTTTACTTTGTCTCTTTTAGTAAATAGGTGTTTTAAAGGAAATAGGTGATTATACAAAAGAATTTATCAACAACATCCTACAGAGAAATGGAAACAATCTACTTTTAATTTAACTATTAGCATTAATTCCCCACCCAAATCTGTAGTTTCCAAGTTAAATTTAGATTAATTATCAATTCTTTTAAACTACCCCAGAAAAATGTTATGGCTACCCCCCCATTTAAGCAATAGTGACCCACAACCCCCAAAAATAAAAATTTAACACCATCCCAAACTCTCCATCCCCACCTGTGCCCTATTCTTTCCTTGTGTTTCCCCAGAGCATTTTCTGCTATCTCCTTTGAAGCAAACTGCACGAAGGCCTCCCCTGTGCTTCTCCCCTGGTAGTCCATCGTCAATGTTATCCCATTTGGCACGATTTCCAACCCTTTAACCCAAGGACAAATAACCCCATCAAGGGGAACAGTGTTAAAGGCTGAAACATTCCCATCTGAATCAAATATTTAAAACAAGTCTAAACAAAACAAAACAAAAAAGCTTAGTTTCCCATCACCCCATAAATACAAATGAAAGATTTTTTTCAAATAATACTGGATTAAATAAATCTTTTTTGCGACCAGTGTAAAAACACTGTGTAATTACACACACTCTAAAAGCCCACCTATATTACACGAAAAAAGGCTACAAATCGAATATATGCTCCATATACTAATTCACGGTTCATTTCATCACAATTCTCAAATATGTTACTGCACATTAATTAGGTTTTACATATTATACACATTCTGTATTGAATATTAATTGGAGCATATTATTTTAATACATTAACCAAGACTATCATAGTTAAACTTCAAAGTTCCAAAATCAAAATGGGTTTTACAAATTAAAAACAGTGAAACAATACAAATATAAAATTACAGTATTACTAAACTTTGACTAATACTAGAGGTACCTTGAAAGAACTGAACTATTTCCTCTTTGCTGCAACCAAATGGTAGTCCACGAAGTCGTACTGTCCCATCACTAGCGTCATTTGGACCATTATGTTTCATAACCCAATCCATCTCAATACCGTTTGATTTAAATGCTATAAAAAATAAACAAGCACATAGAGCAGTCAATCAAAACATACTCTTGTCAAGAGGTAATGAAGAAACACCTCTCAGAGGTGCCACAAGAGGAAATGTAACATGGCGCCAACTCCCGTGACAATGCCATGACAAAACTGTAGACCACCTTTCATATTTTGGGGTAGGGAAAAGGCAATGAGACCTGAGCCCTCCAGTACTGAATTTCTTAGTATCAATATTATGTATTGCCTAATTTTAAGAAAACTTGCATAATTCTACTACCAGAGTCTTCAAACTATTTGACTGTGTCCCCTGAATGCCACCTCTAGCCTTTCCTTATCTCTCAACTTTTGATTCACCACTTTTCAGGTTTTTATTCACCTGATTATTCAAATTCTTTAAAACTTACTCAGAAGTTGCATGTAATACCAATATCCACTAACATCAAGAGCCTAAGTAAAAAATGCAATGAGTACTGACTCATGTTGGAAAAATATCACATAAGTCTAACCCTTTTAAATGCACTACAATTTTGAACACATCAAACTGTCTTTGAAGGGCCAACACTCTCACCTCTATTTTAGCCAAATCTAGTTTAAACTCACCAAGAGTAAGATTTTAAAATGACTGAATTAATTAGATTAAAACTGAGGTCAAAGGCTGCTCAAAAGTGAATGCCTTCCAACAGTACCTGTGTTTTTGAAGCCACTGGACAGTGTATAGAAACCAGTTTACTCAACTTTTTAATCAAATAGATTTAAACACAAACTTTAAAAAATACGTAATATACTTTTTAATAAAGCATAAAAGGTGTATCTAGAAGCCCCCCTTCCCCTCCAAAATGACTTCAGTTCCCAGTTCCCTTCCCCAGAGGCAACCATCCTTCCGTTTAAAATTACATAGTATTTACAAAAGAGGCGAATGCAGAAGTCCTTCAGCTGCAGAAACTTACCAGAACCTTACAAATTTCACTATGCAGCTGTAGGAATCCTACTCACCTGAGTATTTCAAACCTTTCCCTCACCACCTCCTCCCCTGTAAACAAAACAATTTGTTCATTTGATTCCTTTATGTTTGAAGATCATATTTCGTATCAACAGCATTCACTAATGCTTAATTTCATGTCATCTATTTGTTGGTGCAACTCTTAGGGGTGGCATCTGCAAAGGGTAAAGTTTTTTTTTCCTAGAATTCATGCATTTAAAATATGCACACAAATAAATAGTATGAATCCCTATTCTGCCGTTCACTGGTTACCTAAACCATTTAACCTCTGAGCCTCTTCAATTGTAAACTATAGCAGTGGTATCTATATCTCACTGCACTATTCAAGTGCTTGGTCTGCCTCATGTTAAGCATTTACTGATGGCAACTGTTACTGGATTTTAAGGGGCCCTGCAAAAGCCAACAAGATATACCATACACAAAATATGTGAACCTTAAAGGACAGAAAACAATTCAAACCTCGAAGAGAACTGAGAATTGTTAAAAATTTTATTTCCCAAAGCCAGCGAAGGCTTTTAAAAGTTTAATACTGAAGAGTAGCTTTGAGAGGAGGAGGCCCCAACCCAGTTTGAAAAAAAAAAGTTCAGAGATGTTTTGAAAACGCCTACCGTTTTATTTTTTTTAAATAGCACCAACCTAAAAAATAAGTGTTTCCCATAAAGGGTGATTTACACAGAACGGAAAAAGTGGTACAGATCTACCCTCACTGCTTCATGAAAAATTTAAGAACTCTGCAAATTCAACCTTAATCTGTTGTGAAAGGATCTTAGTAGTTTGCATTTAAGGAGCAAATGCTTAAAAAAAAAAAGAAAAAAAGAAAAAATAACTTTACTCATAAATCTTACCAATTCACAAGAAAAAAATACCAGCAAGCCAATTGGATTTTTGGATCGGTCTGTACCAATGATAAGACCCAATGAAAACAAAAAAGTGTTATCGATGTTATCTATAATAAACACTAAACTGTTAACACAACTTTTAATTGCGTAAAACCCAACCGAATTCGGAACACTTAATCTATTTTACAGGGTGACCCTGTATGCAAAGCACATACAATAATGAGAGCCTCACTCTACCAACCCCTTCAAAACTAAAAATCCTACCTACAAAACGAAAACAAGAAAAACTCTAAGGGCACAGGAAGAAGCAATCTGCTCTAATAAAGCTGTCAGAAACTACTTAAAACACTTTACTAATTATTCAGGATAATCCACCTCAACCTTTCTTTGCAACAATGTCATGGCTAATCACTACTCTGCTTTAAGAATTCTAGGTGCTAGTACCAATAAAATATACCACAGTTAAAATATGAGGATGGCTTTGGTCAGTTTTATGAGACTTTAAATATAATTTTTTAAACATTACACCAAGTGAAACAAGCCAGTCACAAAAGACTACATATTGTATAACTCCATTTGTATTCATGATTGTCTGAGGCTTGACGGGAGGGAGAATGCCAGCAAGGGGAATGACCAGTAAAGGGTATTGGTATCTTTTTGGAGTGACAAAAATGTTACAAAATTAAATTGTAGTGACGGTCACACAACGCTGTCAATGTACTAAAATCCACTAAAATGTACATTTAAAATTGGTGAAGTTTATGGTATGTGAATTATATACCGAAGTCATTAAAGAAAAAACATCCACTAGAGAACAAATGACATAGAGAATCCTCTTAACACGGAGGCACAGCCTATCTTCTGAAGTAATGCATAAACGACTTTATGCATCAATAAATAACTTTCTAAATGGCAGCCCAGTGGTCAAGAAATGAGAATGAATTTTATTTTTTGGAAAAAGTGCTGATGATCTAAGTTTAACAGAAAATGTACATCATTCCTTCCCAATGGGCTTGCTCTTTAAAAAAACAAAAACACTAGACACGCCCCTAACAGCTTAAGGAGGTAAGGTTTCTAAAATGTTAGTTTACTATGAACCATGTTTTTATCTACTGCAATTTAGTCAGTTGTTTACCAATACAACGAAATCAAAGATAACATTATTTTAAAAAGGCAGTAAGATGGACTTCCAGATAATGGCACAACTGAAAAAGAGGACAGAAAAAAGGTGTGTGTGTGTAGTCCAATCCAATTAGTAAAGCTATTTGTTATAGCATATATAACTTTATAGGACAGGCTGGACTATCTTTTCAAAGGGCCACTCAAAGCTACTGTTTCAAGGTAAGATTTTCGTAAACTTTTCCTCGGCAATCTTGACAAAGCATCACTGAACATCTTCAACAATAGTAAGTTTTTGTTTTTAGAGCTGGAAAAGTAGGTAACAATATTCTTAAAAAGTTTTACATAAATTATCAGAAATTCTTACTCTCAGGCCTTTCCCGTCCCTTTTGTACTATGTCTTCAATGAAAATTACGGATCCAGTTCTCAGGACCCTCATCCGAATCACACCACCACCACGTGACTGGGTTTACAATTTGTTTTTCTGTTTAATAGGCTTATTCCCTTGTTTAAAATACGATTACAGTGTACTATACTCCTACATTTAAAAAAAAAAAAAGGCCTAGACACCAAAAGAAAATAAGCCATAACCGTATTTTGAAGTATTTTACTTCTAGAGCCTTAATGCCAAGAAAAAAAAAAACTGCACAAAATACAACTCTTGGAAGATTTAATATCGAAAGGAACTCAATTCCAATACATACACATCTACCATCACTGGGTTGTTTTAACTGTTTCCCAAAAGTGAAACTTAAAAACAAAGTCTAATATAGATGCCAAACTACGCAAAACAATTGCTACATCACCCACCCCCACCCCCAAAGTTCAAAAAGCAACAATCACAGTTCACTGGGCCCAGACGACCTACTTGAAACATGCCCATTTCACATTCCTATTTGATAAATCACCCACTTTTCTGCTTACAAAATCACCCCCGAAGTCCTTATTAACGTTTAAACATGAAGAAAAAAAAAAAAAAAAACCCTTTGGAAGATCAGTACGTACTCTTTTCGAAGTTCCAAATCTGGAATATAAGGGCCGGCTAAGCGTCCTTTATTCCTCCCAGGAGACTTTCCGTTTATCTAGCTGCCCTAGAGACCAGAGAGCTAGGGAGAGTACGCCCCTTCCCCCTCCCGCCAGCAGCCGCCTGGCTTAAAAACCCTTCGCCACCGGGCGGCGGAATTACAAAGGAGGCCGTCTGCCTCCTTTGTCCTGGATTTGAGAGTTGAGCACCTTCGTCGCCATTGGCTTTCCTCCCCCAGCTCCAGCCTCTCTCATCTTGGGAATCTGCGTCAGAAGTCACTCGCAGTCCCGTCAGCCCAGGTAGCCCTGCCGAGACTGCGGAGGAAGGGAGGCCGCGGTGGGAGGCCAGGCCCATCCGGCGCCATTTCCATCGGGAGCGCGCCCGGCAACCCCGATCCTCCCTCCACCCAACTGCCCGGTCTTTCCCTGCTTGCTTCACTACCCACCCTCATCCCTTCCAGGGAGCTTTGACCACCCCCTCCCCTGGCCTTCTAAATCAGTTTTCGGAAGCTGGGAGACAAAAAGTAAAAAGAGCGGGGAAGGGCGGGAAGCCGAGGTGGCCGCGCCACTGTACCCAAAATGGCGGAGGCCAAGCCAGCAGGGAAAGGGGGAAATGCTGGATGTCCCCTACTTCGGGCCTCGGCGTCGTCCACTGAGTTCCACCTGAGCAAGTCCTCCCATCGGCAGGCCGCCCTCCTTGAAGTGGGAGATGGTCCGGGAGGCGCAGCCCCGCCGCTTCCAAGCGGCGGCCTCCGAGCGGCGACCACCGCACTACCCCCCAACCCAGCCCCTCCCGGCCTCTTTCGTCCTTCTCCCGACTCCGCTCTCGAAACCACCAGCCCAACCTACCCCCTTTTACTTCAGATACCCTGTCAGGCGATAGTTACGCCGACTCTGCTGCTCGCGGGGTCCAGTCGAGAGAAGGGAGAAGTCGTTTGCCTCGTGTAGCGCTCACCACAACGGTTCTCCCAACCGTCTCCAGCGGTGACAACCGCTTAGGGAGCTGCGCAGCACAGCAACTGGCTTGGGGGGATGGGAGGGAGCGAGCAAGAAGTGGGGGGCGGAGCGAGAACTGCGAAGGCGCCCGGCCCCGCTCTCGCGAGACGGGAAAGTCAGGTTCGCCTGGCGCTGGCAGCACGAAACGCGCCTGCGCGGTGGTGGGCTGCCCAGCTGTTGGGGGCGAGGTAGACAGAGCAGAGGCTAGTCCAGGTAAAGAGCTGTCGTGTGTGCAGTCTTTCTTGCTTACGGTAGAACCATCCAGTTTTCAGGGCATACCATTCTGCCGCCTCGGGGCGATGGCAATGACAGTTCTGCCAGTGTGTAGAAGGAACTGTGCTGTCGCGGTCTGGAGAAGTTCTCCAGTGATCTGTCCCCACCGTGAACAAATTACGTGAGGGCCCCGCCCTTGCTCGGCATCGACGGCGCGGAAAGGGCGCCACGTGGTTCGGCCGGCAGACGCGGGGCGGATTTTCTGGTCCACCATGTTTGCATTGTGCAGTGAAAAATAGAAGTGTTTCTGGGCCGCGAAGATGAAAACGTCCACCGAGGCCGATTTCGGCTCTCGGGCTGGGTGTCCGCCTCCTGGCCCGGAGCTGCTGGCCGTCCCCCAGCGCGCTTCGTCCCGGTGCGCCGCGCGGGACCCGGGTTTCTTGGGTGAATTCCTGTCCACGTTTCCGTTCTCTCTGCAAATCCTTCCTCTCTTTCTCCTCTGGCCTTCGCGTTTTCATCTCTCCCGCCGTCAGTGCCTCGGGGACTGATTAGCCTGTGGAGGCCGACGTTGGGTTGTTTTCTATAGTTTTGCGTTGTTGAAAATTGCGCTTCCAAGTGACATCTAATAAGTACATTTTGGTTTTGCAGTCATGCCACTAAGGTTCTTAATGACACATTATGGCCTTTTTTTTAAGTTCCAAAAAAGGCCGGCCGCGGTAGCTCACGCCTTTGAGAGGCCGAGGCGGGAGGATCGCTTGAGCCTAAGGGTTGGAGACCAGCCTGGGCAACATAGGCGCTGTCTCTACAAAAAATACAAAGATTAGCTGGGCGTGATGGCAGCGCACGGGAGTAGATGGGACTCCCGAGTAGTCCCAGCTACTCGGGAGGCTGGGCAAGAGGATGGTTTGTGCCCTGGAGGTTGAGGCTGCAGTGAGTCGTGATTGCACCAGTGCGCTCCAGCCTGGGCGACCTTGTCTCAAAAACAACAACAAAAAAAAAACCCGAATTTCTGCGCGAAGAGTTAAGGGGAAGCCTGGGAAAGAGATCAGTGCAAGTTCATCCTGGCTAACACGGTGAAATCCTGTCTCTACTGAAAAAAAAAAAAAAAAAATTAGTCGAGCGTAGGTGGCTTGCCCCTGTAGTCTCAGCTACTCAGGAGGCTGAGGCAGGAGAATGGAGTGGACCCAGGAGGTGGAGCTTGTAGTGAGCCGAGATGGCACTACTGCACTCCAGCCTTGGTGACCGAGCGAGACTCCGTCCCACACCCTCCCACACACACAAAAAATCAGTGCAAGTTCCAGTGCAAAGCGTCAGGAAGATGGCGTAATGTTAGAAATGTGGGTGAAGCTAGATTGTAGATAGTCTTCAATGTCTGGCCAAAAGACTTTGAACTTTGTGGTACAGACATTGGGAAGTCTGTTGGAGGTAGGGTGAGAGGTGTTAGCAACGTAGGAGGATGTATAATTTTTTCTCCCATGAGATCTGCAGTGTGTAGGATGTAAGACATTTTAAGGCTTTAATTCATCCTCAAACCTGCCTAAGACGAGTGTGGGGCAGTAAGAACATGGTGCTCACATACCCACAATGGCCCACTCCCTAAAAGTACTGAGTGGAAGGCAGAAAGGACAGTGTTATCACAATTAAAAGAGATGGAAAACCAAACAAGGATGCTGTGATAACAATGGCTCATATTTATTTTTCAGGGTTGTAAAGAGTCAGCAAATTGAGTACAGTGTGTAGCATAACCTACACACTGTACTCTTACAACCCTGAAAAATAAGTATCTTCATTTTATAGATGAAGTGCCTAAGTCCTAGAGAAGTGAAAATAGTTGCCCAAGGTCACACAGTTGAGTGGTAGAGCTAGAATTGGAGCCCATATGGTTTTACCCAAGGGCCAGGGTCTTAAAACACTATGAACCTTCGTGAGGTTACAAATATCTATAACTTAAGGAAACAGACATCATTTTTGGAAAATTGAGGTTATGTCACCTAATTAACACTGGAGTTACCATTTCAGGAGACCTGTGGTTACTAGCTTACTGGCTGGAGACTTTTTGAACAGGCCTGAAACTTTATAGTCCCATTATCACTGACACTGTGAGTCCCAACCCCTCTCCCTCCTTTTAAAAAAATAATTGCTGTATTAATAAGACTCTAAGCTCCCACAATCCTGATGGAGTTCTTCCCTTGGTCCTCCTGGGTTCAAGTTACATGGCTATTTTTATCCTTTCGGTCTTTCAGACTGATTTGGTAGATGGAATTCTGTAATCTCCTTCACTCCTTGCTTGAATTCAATTTGTTTTACTGCCTGACTGAATTTGGCATTCCTGCCGCATATTTTGTGTGGTTATGGGTCACAATCTGAAAATCATTCTAATGACATGAATGATTTTTCACTACCAAACTGCTGCTTGCTTGCTTGCTTGCCATAATTTCTTTGGATTAGGCACTCTTTGCCAATGTGCATGCTCAGGAAGGACTTGAAATTGGTTTACACATTCCCTTTGCCTTTTTATTGTTACAGTAGGAAGTTTTGAGTTAAAAAATACACTATATAGGCTGGGTGTGGTGGCTCATGCCTGTAATCCCAGCACTTTGGGAGGCTGAGGCAGGTGGATCACGTGAGGTCAGGAATTTGAGACCAACCTGACCAACATAGTGAAACTCTGTCTCTACTAAAACTACAAAAATTAGCTGGGCATGGTGGCACATGCCTATAATCTCAGCTACTTGGGAGACTGAGGCACAAGAATTGCTTGAACCTGGTGGGGCAGAGGTTGCAGTGAGCCGAGATCGTGCCACTGCACTCCAGCCTGGGTGACAGAACGAGTCTCCGTCTCAAAACAAAAAACAAAACGCTACATAGGCATAAATGTACATTTTATTTGGCTTCCTATTTTACTACTTCTCTTAAAACAACAACAACAACAACAACAAAATCTTGTCAACTATTCCCATTTGCAAGTTGTATCCTGTAAATAAGGCTTGGTGAGACTGGCTCACCACTGCTCCAGTGATCCCTACAGAATTGTTTCCAGACCTATCTCTGTGGAATTGTTTCCATAGAGATGGTTAGAACCAAGGACTCCCAGCTGCTTTTGGGACTTTCTTTGTCTTCCTTTCCATCATTCCAGTGCTTTCCTGTTAGCACAGAGATCAGAGGGACCCTGGAGAGGATCTTGTTAGAGACCATAATGAAAGAAAAGATGAAAAAGGAAAAGGAAATAGAAGTACCCATGCGACCCAGAGGAAAACAAGACAACGAACACGTGATCATGTGTTACACCATCAGGTTGAAGAGGAGAGGAAAATTCCGTGCAGAGCCTGAGAGAAAAAAAGAAAGAGAAATGGAAGAGATTACACCCTTGCGGGGGAGGGAAGGCACATAAACGAAAATTTGGTTAAGATATTTGTTCACATATCCCCAATGGCATTGTAAAGTACCATAAAAACTGGATTATCATAATCTTTTGCCTATATGAAAAGCAAATAAGCTAAAAAATGTAACAAAATCCATTAAATCTCATCTAATTAAGGTAGTTAATACCTTTTAAACACTAAGTTTGTGTAAGACTGTGAAATGCTTATTCTTTGGTTTACATCCTATATATCTATTGTCTTTAGAAAACACTGATCTCCTTTACTATGGTTCAACATTGTTTCTGAAGACAAGGCTGAATTACACAGTTTATATTCTTGATATTTTTTTGTTTCTCTGAGTCACCTAAGTGTTCTTTGTGAATCTGGCAACCAAAAGACCTATTCAATCTTAATAATTATACTAAGTAAACAAATGAAAACTCAAAAGGAAGAAAGCACCTAAACACATTTTTTCTCTAATTTTTGAAAATAAACATTCTTTTTGTTCCAGTGAATTGCTGTGAAGGCTAGGGAAAGTGGCTTAAAAAGATAGCTACTTAAATAATTGAAATCAAATTATTATACTGCTTTTCGTATGTCATAAGCACATTAATAACTTCGAAAATACAGCATTGATAATACGGTAATAGACCATTTCCCCCAACGTGAATTTTTTTTTTTTTTTGAGGTGGAATCTTGCTCTGTCGCCCAGGCTGGAGTGCAGTGGCATGATCTCGGCTCCCTGCAACCTCCGCCTCCTGGGTTCAAGCAATTCTCCTGCCTCAGCCTCCTGAGTAGCTGGGATTACAAGCATGCGTGACCACGCCCAGCTAATATTTGTATGTTTAGTAGAGATGGGGTTTCACCATGTTGGTCAGGCTGGTCTTGAACTCTTGACCTCGTGATCCACCCGCCTCAGCCTCCCCAAAATGCTGGGATTACAGGCGTGAGCCAGAGCGCCTGGCCCCAACCAGATTTTAAGCTTCTTGGTGGTAGATAAAAATATAGCTCTTGTTATTCATATACCTATGTTTTTCAGTCTACAGACAATAACGATGGTCACACTGGGGGCAGTAAGTAATTCATTTTCACTGCAGTCTTGCAAAGTTATTGTTTCATGGACCAAGAAATGAAAAAACCAGGAGATAAAGTAATGTTTCAAAGTTTACCAAAAAAGTAAATGGCAAAACTTAGACTTGACTTCGTAATCAGGGAGTCCCAGTTCTGACACTAGCTACCAGTGAATTGATTCTGAACCAGTTAACTTTTTTGAACCCCAGTTTTTTTTTTTGTTTTTTGAGGTGGAGTGTTGCTCTGTTGCCAGTGGCGCGATCTCGGCTTACTGCAACTCTCGACTCCCTGGTTCAAGCGATTCTCTTGCCTCAGCCTCCTGAGTAGCTGGGATTACAGGCATGTGCCACCACACCCAGCTAATTTTTATAGTTTTGGTAGAGACGGGGTTTCACCATGTGGCCGGGATGGTCTCGATCTCTTGACCTCGTGATCTGCCCACCTCGGCTTCCCAAAGTGCTGGGATTACAGGCATGAGCCACCATGCCCGGCCACCTCAGTTTCTTAATCTCTAAAATGGGTTGTTAGGTTATTGGAGATTAGTAATTGAAATAATGTTAATTCTAGTTCCATGCTGTTTTATTTATTTGTGTTTGTCAGAGCATTGTTAATGAATCTGGTTCATTCCTGCTAAACTCATTTAATAACAGTGAATTTAATAGAATTTTTATAGTAAGTACAGTATCCTAAGAATTATATTGGGAGCTAGGAAATTATTTCAGTGAAATCTGTAACTCATATGAACTATCCTGTGGGCAGAATAAATAATATTTCACATGTAATGTACTGCTGATTTTCCAATATAGGCAGACGCAGCTGTTATTAATAAATGGAAATTGATTTGAGAGCATTACTGAATTCCTAGTAGGTCAGCATATGTTTCCATCCATCCATAAAAACTACAAGTACAGCTTGGCACAGTGGCTCATGCCTGTAATCCCAGCACTCTAGGAGGCCGAAGCTGGCGGATCACTTGAAGTCAGGAGTTCAAGATCAGCCTGGGCAACATGGTGAGACCACGTCTCTACTAAACATACAAAAATAATTAACTGGGCACGATGCTGCACACCTGTAGGCCCAGCTACTTGGGAGGCAGAGGTTGTAGTGAGCTGAGATTGTGCCACTGCACTCCAACCTCTGCAACAACAAGACTCTGTCTCAAAAAACAAAAACAAAACAAAATAAAAAACCAAGTACATTCTATAATGTTGGATGAGCTAAAAAAAAAAAAAAAAAGAAAAAATGCAAGTACATAATGCGAACCTGTCCCTGACTTTCAAGAGCATACAGATACATTCCATTACATTAAACTATAGCAAGTGATAAAATAGGGTAAGCACAGAGTATTTGGGGAGCGTAGAATCTGGCCATTCACACAGTCTAGGGCTTCAGAGAAAGCTTTCTGAAGGAGACAACTCCTGAGCTAAGTGTTGGAGGATAAGTGATATTTAGCTGGGCAATGAAAAATAGAAAAAGCATTTACAGCTGAGGACACAGTAAGATCCAAGGCATGGATGTACAAAATAACTTGGCAGAAGTGGAAACTCTAAGCAGATGAAACATTGTAAAGTAAGGAAGTAGATATGAACCAGATCTTGGAGAAGTTTGTGTGCTACCCTGTGGAGCTTGAGGGGGTTTTTTTATATTGTTTTTGAGATGGAGTCTCACTGTGTTTCCCAGGCTTGAGTGCAGTGGCATGATCTCAGCTCATTGCAACCTTTGCCTCCCAGGTTCAAGTAATTCTCCTGCCTTAGCCTCCTGAGTAGCAGGGATTACAGGCATACATCACCATGCCTGGCTAATTTTTGTATCTTTAGGTAGACACGGGGTTTCACCATGTTGGCCAGGCTGGTCTCAAACTCCTCACCTCAAGTGATCCACCTGCCTTGGCCACACAGAGTGCTGGGATTATGGGCATGAGTCACCACGCCTGGCCAATGTAGTGGGTTTTTGTTTTGTTTTGTTTTGTTTTGTTTTGTTTTTTCCCCCGAGATGGAGTCTTGCTTTGTCATCCAGGCTGGAGTGTAGTGGCACAATCTCAGCTCACTGCAGCTTCCGCCTCCCAGGTTCAAGCAATTCTCCTGCCTCAGCCTCCTGAGTAGCTGGGATTACAGGTGCCTGCCACCACACCCAGCTAATTTTTGTATTTTCAGTAGAAACAGCGTTTCACCATGTTGGCTAGGCTGGTCTTGAACTCCTGACCTCGTGATCTGCCTGTCTCGGCCTCCCAAAGTGCTGGGATTACAGGCGTGAGCAACTGTGCCTAACCCAATGTAGTGTTTTAATTAGATAGTTCTGATTAAAGTGTGGAGAGTTGGCTGGGTGTGATGGCTCACACCTGTAATCCTAGCACTTTGGGAGGCCAAGGCAGGTGGATCATTTGAGGTCAGGAGTTCAAGACCAGCCTGGCCAACATGGTGAAACCCTGTCTGTACTAAAAATACAAAAATTCGCCGGGCAGTAGTGGCGCATGCCTGTAATCCTAGCTGCTTGGGAGGCTGAGGCAGGAGAATTGCTTGAGCCTGTGAGGCAGAGGCTGCGGTGAGCCGAGATTGTGCCACTGCACTCCAGTCTGAGCGGGTGAGACCCTTGTCTCCAAAGAAAGAAAGAAAGAAAGAAAGAAAGAAAGTGTGGAGGGTAGATATTGGGAGGGTAAGAAGAGAGAAGGCTAGGAGAAGGACCAGTAGAGATGATAAGCGGAGGCTGCAGTGAGCCAAGATTGTGCCACTGCACTCCAGTCTGGGCAAGTGAGACCCTGTCTCTAAATAAATAAATAAATAAATAAATAAAGTGTGGAGGGTAGATACTGGGAGGGTAAGAAGAGAGAAGACTAGGAGAAGGACCAGTAGAGATGATAAGCACTTAAACTAGAGCAATGGTATTAGGGATAGATACAGGAGGCTCTCTTTAAGAAATATTTGACTGGGCACAGTGGCTCACACCTGTAATCCCAGCACTTTGGGAGGCCAAGGCGGGCGGATCACGAGGTCAAGAGATCGAGACCATCCTGGCCAACATGGTGAAACCCCATCTCTACAAAAAATACAAAAATTAGCTGGGCATGGTGGCACGCACCTGTTACACAGGCACCTGTTATCCCAGCTACTTGGGAGGCTGAGGCAGGAGAATTGCTTGAACCCGGGAGGCAGAGGTTGCAGTGAGCTGAGATTGCACCACTGCACTCTAGCCTGGCAACAGAGCAAGGCATGGTGGCGCATACCTGTAGTCCCAGCTCCATCTCAAAAAAAAAAAAAAAAAGAAAGAAAGAAAAAAGAAAAATTTGGGAGCTATTTATCAGCAGGGTTTAGTGCTTGAGTAGAGAGCCTGTGCATGGGTGAGTAAAAAGAGGTCAAGGATGAATTATTTTTGGCTTAGGGTTGGATGCTGAGAATTGTAACTGACATAGGAAATACAGGAATATTAGGTGTGTTGATTTTGAGATGCCATGTACTGTCTGAGTGAATGTGTCTAGTAGGAAATTAATCTGGGATAGGAATGTAGATTTGGCATTCATTGACATATATTTTGCTTTTATACTTCAAAATAAGTTTTTTGGGATGGCCTTAGGCTAAGTAAATTTGCTGTGGAATCTGTTGTAAAAACCAGAATGAGAATTTATTATTTACAATGAAAAATATAACTGTCAAACAAATGGAATGCAAATTGTCCCACTGTTTTTGTGGGGGATACTTCTGAATATTCTACGTGAAAGGAAGTATACTCTATTAGTTATTATTGCCGTGTAACAAATTGCTCCAAAACTTAACAGCTTAAAACAACAAACTTTTATTATTTCACAATTTCTGTGGGTCAGAAATCTTGGGGCAGCTTAGCTGAATGCTTCTAGCCCAGGATCTCTTTTTCTTCTTTTTTGAGATGGAGTCTCCCTCTGTTCTTCAGGCTGGGGTGCAGTGGTGCCATCTCAGCTCACTGCAACCTCTGCCTCCTGGGTTCAAGCTGTTCTCCTGCCTCAGCCTCCTGAGTAGCTGAGATTACAGGCGTGCTCCACGAAGCCTGGCTAATTTTTGTATTTTTAGTAGAGATGGGTTTTCCCCATGTTGGCCCAGCTGGTCTTGAACCCCTGACCTCATGTGATCCACCCACTTTGGTCTCCCAAAGTGCTAGGATTACATGTGTGAGCCATCCCATGCCCAGCCTAGGGTCTCTTATAAAGGTATAATTAAAGCGTCAGCTGGACCTACAGTTATCTCAAGGGTTAACTAGGGTAGGATCTGCTTAAAAACTCACTCCCATGGCTATTGGCAGGCCTCAGATCATTAAAAAAAAAAAAAAAATTTTTAGATTTTGGAATAGTTGTAGATTTACAGAAAAATTGCAAAGATATTACATAGAGTTCCTATATGTGGCTCACTCAGTTTCCTCTGTTAACATCTTATATTTGGCTGGCACAGTGGCTCACACCTGTAATCCCAGCACTTTGGGAGGCCAAGGAGGGAGGATTGCTTGAGACCAGGAGTTTGAGACCAGACTGAGCAACATAGTGAGATCTCATTTCTGCTAACAATTGTTTTTTTTTTTTTTTTTAATTAGCCAGATGTGGTGTGTGCCTCTAGTCCCAGTTAACGGAGAGGCTCACTTGAGCCTGTCCAAGGTTGCAGTGAGCTATGATTCTACCGCTGCACTCCAGCCTGGGCAACAGAGTGAGGCCCTGTCTCAAAACAAAACAAAACAAAACAAATCTTACATTGATGGTAGTAGCTATGCTACATTTGTCACAAGTTATGAAATTACACTGGTCCATTACCTTTTTTTTTTTTTTTTTTTGAGACAAGGGTCTCACTGTGTCACCCAGTCTGGAGTGCAGTGGTACAATCATGGTTCATTGCAGCCTCGACCTCCCAGGCTCAAGCAATCCTCCTGCCTTAGCCTCCCAAGTAGCTGGGACTGCAGGTGTGTGCCACCAAGCCTGTTTTTTTTTTTTTTTTTTTAATTTTTTGTCGAGACGAGATCTCTGTATGTTGCCCAGCGTGGTCTCGAACTCCTGGACTCCAGTGATCCTTCTACCTCAGCCTCCCGAAGTGCTAGGATTACAGTTGTGAGCCACCACGCCCAGCTCTGATCCATTGCTATTAACTAAACTCCAAATTTTATGTAGAGCTCAGTAGTTTTCCCCTAATGTCCTTTTTCTGTTCCAGGATCCCATCCAGGATACCACATTACATTAATCATCATGTCTCCTTAGCATCTGTTGGTCAGGTATTTTGTGGAATATCCTTCAATTTGGGGTTTTTCTGATGTTTTTCTCAGAATTAGACAGGGGTTATAGATTCTTGGGAGGAAAACCACAGAGGTAAAGTGCCATCCTCTTCACGTGGTAATAACATGACTTTTGGCCTTGATCACCTGGCTGAGGTAGTGTTTGCTAGGTTTCTCCACTGTAAAGTTACTCTTTACTGTCTTTCCATACTGTGTTATTTGGAAGCAACTTACTGAGTGCAGCCCATACTCAGGGTCCAGGGGAAGTTAAGCTCCATCTCCTGGAAAGGAGATTAGGTAGGTAGCTAGATAAGCTATTTGGAATTCTGTAAGGAAGTTTGTCTCTTCTCCTCCATTTATTTATGTAGTCTTTCATTTATGTGAGTATGGGTTATGGATATTAATTTTATCTTTGGGTTATAGTCCAATAGTATGTTGCTTATTTTGTTATTCAAATTGTTCTTGCTTAGGCCATTGGGAGCTCTTCCAGGTTGACTCCTGTATTCCTTTTTATTTATTTTTTTGAGTACTGGCTTGCTTTCTAGTACTAGAAGAGATTCCAGCCTCACCTGCTCTTTTCCCTGCACTTATGCTACAATCAGTCATGTCTCCAGGAAGCTCCAGGTCTTTTTACTATTGGAGAATGTTTAATTTCCACATTTTTTTGAATTTCCCAAATTTCCTTTCCCATCTGTTATGTAATTTTATTCTATTGTGGTTGAGGGACATGCTTTTTATTATTTCAGCCCTTTACATTTATTGAGACTTCCTTTATGGGCTAACAAATGGCCTACTCTGGAGAATGTTTCATGTGCTCTTGAGGAGAAGTGTTGTCTGCTGTTGTTGTGGAGTGTTCTGTAGGCATCTGTTGGGTCTAGTTGGTTTATAGTGTTACTCAAGTCTTCTGTTTCCTTGATGATCTTCTGTCTAGCTGTTTCATCCACTGTTGAAAGTAGGCATTGAAATCTCCAGCTACAGTCGGTTCTCTGTACCTGTGGATCCTGTATCTGTGGAGTTAATCAACCATTGATCAAAAATACTAAAAGAAGAAAGAAGGAAAAGAAAAAGAAGAAAGAAAAGAAAAAAAACCTAAAAATATTAAAAGGGGTTGGGGCTGGGGTCGGTGTCTCATGCCTGTAATCCCAGCACTTTGGGAGGCTGAGGTGGGTGGATCACCTGAGGTCAGGAGTTCCAGACCAGCCTGGCCAACGTGGTGAAACTCCATTTCTGCTAAAAGTACAAAAGTTAGCTGGGCGTAGTGGTGCGTGCCTGTAGTCCCAGCTACTCGGGAGGCTGAGGCAGGAGAATTGCTCAAACACCGGAAGCAGAGGTTGCAGTGAGCTGAGATCGTGCCATCGCACTCCAGCCTGGGCAA
>NW_012104710.1:553148-553729 GCF_000951045.1 Mandrillus leucophaeus | reverse complement strand
ATTTCCTGACCTCGTGATCCACCCGCCTCGGCCTCCCAGAATGCTGGGATTACAGGCATGAGCCACCGCGGCTGGCCAATTTTTGTCTTTTTAACAGAGACGGGGTTTCGCCATGTTGGCCAGACTGGTCTCGAACTCCTGGCCTCAAGCAGTCTACCTGCCTTGGCCTCCCAAAGTGCTGGGATTACAGGCCTGAGTCACTATGCCCAGCAAATTAGATTACTTTTTAAAATGCAGTGTACTGATCTTTGCCCTTTGTTTGGAGAGTTTAAGCACTTAAACGTAATTACTGATAAGGTAGAGTTCCTGACTGCTATTTTGATGTTTGTTTTCTATATGTCTCATGTCTTTGTTGTTCCTTTTACTCCTGCATTACTGCCTTTTTTAAGGTAACTTGATATTTTCATCCTATTTTTTTCCACTCTCCATCAGTTTAGTCCCAACTAGATATTTTCTTGTGTACCATTGTTATTTCTCTTTCCTTCTCCTCCCTCCCTCCCTCCCTCCTTCCCTCCCTCCATTCCTTCCTTCCTTCCTTCCTTCCTTCCTTCCTTCCTTCCTTCCTTCCTTCCTCCCTCCCT
>NW_012104710.1:549445-552848 GCF_000951045.1 Mandrillus leucophaeus | reverse complement strand
CTCACTGCAGCTGTGAACTTCTGGACTCAAGCAGTCCTCTTGCCTCATCCTCCCACAGTGTTGAGGTTATAGATGTGAGCCACTGTACCCAACTCACTTCATTTTCTATATATTTTGAGTCATTTTCTAACGGTCTAGTTTAGATTAACAGAAACTTAGTAGTATTAAAAAACTGCACTTATATAGCTCCATTCCCGCCTCACCTGTTTGTGATTTTCTTGCCATTCAAATATATCTTTTTACATTTTATGGGCATCAATACAGATTTATGACTATTGCTTTATGCAGTTGTCTTTTTTTTTTTTTTGAGACAGGATTTCACTCTGTTACCAAGGCTACAATGCAGTGGCATGATCATATCTCACTGCAGCCTCCAACTCCTGAGCTCAAGGGAACCTCCAGCCTCAACCTTTCATGCCACCCTCCCTGGCTTTTTTTTTTTTTTTTTTTTTTTTTTAAATAAAGGCAGGGTCTTGCTGTGTTTCCTAGACTGGTTTTGAACTTCTGGCCTCAAGCAGTTCTCTCACCTTTCTCCCAAAGGGCTGGGATTATGGGCACTAGCCACCTTGTCTGGTCTACTGGTGCTCTTTATTTACTTTATTTTTTTATTGTGGTAAAAACTACATAACATTATATTTACCCTCTTAACCATTTTGAAGTTAAACTCAATGGTAATAAGTATATTCATATCATTGTGCAACGAATCTCTAAACTTTTTGCTTTTTTGTTTTTCATGCGACAGGGTCTTCTCTGTCACTGCCCAGGCTGGAGTGCAGTGGTGTGATCTCAGGTCACTGCAACCCCCGCCTCCTGGGCTCAACCAGTTCTCATGCCTCAACCTCCCGAGTAGCTGGAATAACAGGCACACACCACCATGCTCAGCTGATTTTTGTATTAGTAGAGACGGGGTTTCACCATGTTGGCCAGGCTGGTCTTGAACTCCTGACCTCAAGTCATGCACCCTTCTAGGCCTCCCAAAGTGCTAGGATTACAGGTGCAAGCCACCATGCCTGGCCATCAGAGCTTTTCAAAACCCCTTCTGGACATCTCATTCCCTTGCTATTTCTTATGAACTTTTGATTAGCCTATCATTTGCCTTAGCTATTATCCACTGACTTAGGCAGCCATGGTGCTATTAAACAGTTGCTGTTTGTTTTTGACAAACAACCCTGGAGGAGAGGCTGTTCGTGTTGGGTGAGCTTTGACTCAGGTCAATAAAGATAAGCCACAACTGGGCGTAGTGGCTCACGCCTGTGATCCCAGCACTTTGGGAGGCTGAGGCAGGTGGATCACCTGAGGTCAGGAGTTCGAGACCAGCCTGACCAACATGGCAAAACCCCGTCTCAACTAAAAATACAAAAACTAGCTGGGCATGGTGGCAGGTGCCTGTAATCCCAACTACTTGGGAGGTTGAGGCAGGAAAATTGCTTGAACCCGGGAGGTGGAGGTTGCAGTGAACCAAGACCGTACCATTGCATTCCATCCTGGGCAACAGAGTGAGACTCTGTCTCAAATAAATAAATTAATTTAAATTAAAAATAATACAAAAATCAACCTGGTGTGGTGTCGCGCTCCTGTAATCCCAGCTACTTAGGAGGCTGAGGCAGAAGAATCAATTGCTTGAACCCGGGAGGTGGAGGTTGCAGTGAACCAAGACCGTACCATTGCATTCCATCCTGGGCAACAGAGTGAGACTCTGTCTCAAATAAATAAATTAATTTAAATTAAAAATAATACAAAAATCAACCTGGTGTGGTGTTGCGCTCCTGTAATCCCAGCTACTTAGGAGGCTGAGGCAGAAGAATCGCTTGAACCTGGCAGGCGGAGGTTGCAGTGAGCCGAGATCGCGCCACTGCACTCCAGCCCGGGTGACAGAGTGAGATTCTGTCTCAAAAAAAAAAAAAAAAAAAAGGCAAACCTTGTTAATGAGGGTCTTCCAGGAAACTACCAGATGAGTCAAATGACAATTCTCTATGAATGCAGCTTTGAAGAGACTTGAACCACATCCTGTCCCTTCTAGTAGCTATCAGGTGATTGCAGGATGGTGGTTCTCAAGGCTATCATGTAGTTGGGGAGAGAGGATCAACTAGGGGAAGAGTGACAGATAATGTCTTTTCCTAAAGAATATGTGGACCCAGTTTTCCTCATTAATTTCAAGATAGAGCAAAACTCCACCAGTGCTTTATAAAAAGATTCATAAGTCTTTAACTGTGAAACTGCAAATTCTAAGTTTAGGCTGGGTATGGTGGCTCACGCCTGTAATCCCAGCACTTTGGGAGGCTGAGGTGGGTGGATCACCTGAGGTAAGGAGTTTGAGACCAGCCTGGCCAACATAGTGAAACCCCATCTCTACTAAAAATACAAAAATTAGGTGGGCACAGTGGTGCACGCCTGTAATCCCAGCTACTTGGGAGGCTGAGGCAGGAGAATCGCTTGAACCTGGGAGGCAGAGGTTGCAGTGAGCCAAGATTGTGCCCCTGCACTCCAGCCTGGGTACAGGGTGAGACTTTGTCTCCACAAATAAATAAATAAGTAAAAATAAAAGTACAAATTAAGTTTAAAATATAAACCTCCAGTTCAATTTGATTGTTAAGTACAGCTTCCTTAATAGAGCAGCAGAAAGAACCTAAACAATTTGTGGCATATGGAAAAGGGCTTTTTTGTTGTTGTTGTCTTTTTTTGGCATGTGGTAAAGGTTTTACCACTACAAACAAAGTACTGAACCATGTTTTCTTATTTAGAAAGCATCTTAATATCAATTTATAATCTATTTTCTAAAGTCCCTTCCAGGCCCTTGAGCTTTTGAGGAGCAAGAATGTGGATCTTAACACCAAAGTGTTTTCATAAAATTTGTTTGGTAAATGGTAAATCATGATGATAATATGAGAATCCTAAATTTTAGCAGAAAAGTGAAAAAATTCCCAAACATCAGGTGTTTGAACATAAATCCGGTTGAGGAATTCAGAACTAACCTATGAACATTTTAACAAAGGTGGTGTTCGGAGCTTCTGTGACGTCCAGGAAGTATGCATAAAAGTAAACACAAAGTAGTTGAACACTACATATATAGTATTTGAATAGATCTATATTAGTAGCTAGGTGAAACTAATTTAGAAGTTAATTTTCTTCAGGCAACAAAACAAAAAGTAGACAAATGGGATTACATTAAACTAAAAAGCTTCTGTACAGCAAAGGAAACAATCAACAGAATGAAGAGACAAAGTATGGAATGGGAGAAAATATTTGCAAATTATACATCTGATAAGGGATTAATATTCAAAAAATATAAGAAACTCAGCCAGGCATGTTGGCTCATGCCTGTAATCCTAGCACTTTGGCAGGCCAAAGCAGGCAGATCGCTTGAGCCCAGGAGTTTGAGACCAGCCTGGGCAACATGGCGAGA
>NW_012104710.1:543481-544220 GCF_000951045.1 Mandrillus leucophaeus | reverse complement strand
GGTATATGTTAATGGTGTGTACCCATACAACCATTTTGCTTTTTATTTTCAGTATTCAATAAATTACATGAGATATTCAGCACTTTATTATAAAATAGGCTTTGTGTTAGATGATTGCCCAACTGAAAACCAATTTAAGTGTTCTAAGCATGTTTAAGGTGGGCTAGGCTAAGCTATATTGTTTGGTAGGTTGGGTATATTAAATGCATTTTCAATTTATGATATTTTTAACTTACAATGGATTTGTTGAGATGTAACCCCATCAAAAGTAGAGGAGTGTCTATATTTATGCAATAGAATATTATTCAGCCATAAAAAGAAGAAAATCCCATCATTTGCATCAACATGGGTGAACCTGGAAGGCATTATGCTAAGTGAAGTAAGCCAAATGCAGAAAGACAAATACTGCATAATCTCACTCATTGAGGAATCTAAGAAAGTTGACATCATAGAAGTAGAGAGTAGAATGGTGGTTGTCAGAGGCAGGGGTGGTTGGAGGAGGGGAGTGGTTGGGGAAATCTGGCCAAAGGATACATAATTACAGTAGATAGGAGGAATAAGTACAAGAGATCTATCGTATAGCACCATGACTATAGTTAATAAGACAATATGCTGTATTCTTGAAAATTGCAGAGAGTGGATGTTAAGTGTTTTAATTACAAAAATAATAATTATGTGAGGTGATACATTTCTTAATTAGCTAGATTTAACGATTTCACAATGTGTGTATATATATATA
>NW_012104710.1:536427-538911 GCF_000951045.1 Mandrillus leucophaeus | reverse complement strand
AGTGGGGCACGCCTGTAATCCCAGCACTTTGGGAGGCCTAGGTGGGAGGATCACTTAAGTCAGGAGTTCTAGACCAGCCTGGCCAACATGGCAAAACCTCGTCTCTACAAAAAATACCAAAAGATTAGCCAGGCATGGTGGCACATGCCTGTAATCCCAGCTACTTGGAAGGTTGAAGCAGGAGAATCGCTTGAACCCAGGAGGCAGAGGTTGCAGTGAATGGAGATTGTGCCACTGCAATCCAGCCTGGGTGACAGAGTAAGACTCTGTCTCAAAACAAAACAAAACAAAAGAATAATCTAAGAAATGCAAATGAAAACAAGGTATTTTAAAATCTATCAGATTGGCCAGGTGCCGTGGCTCACGCCTGTGATCCCAGCACTTTGGGAGGCCAAGGCGGGCGGATCACGAGGTCAGGAGATCGAGACCATCCTGACGAACACGGTGAAACCCCATCTCTACTGAAAATACAAAAAAATTTAGCTGAGCGTGGTGGCAGGCGCCTGTACTCCCAGCTTCTAGGGAGGCTGAGGCAGGAGAATGGCGTTAACCCGAGAGGAGGCGGAGCTTGCAGTGAGTGGAGATCGCGCCATTGCACTCTAGCCTGGGCGACAGAGCGAGACTCCATCTCAAAAAAAAAAAAACAAAACAAAAACAAACTATCAGATTAGCAGTTAGTCAGACACTCTCATATACTGTCTAAATTGGTATACTTTTTCTGCAGATAAATTTAACTGTTTAAGTTAAAACATCTGTACACTTTGACCCAGGGATTTCACTTTTAGGAATATATATAAAATAATCAGGAACACAGAACAAAATTTACATTCAGCAGGTTTGATCACTGCATTATCTTTATAAGTGAAAAATTAGAAACAACTTAAATATTCACCCAAAGGGATATGGGTAGACAACTTAGAGCATATCCATAAACATATTGTAAATGATTAAAATGATGTTTTTGAAGCATTTGGTGTCTTTGGAAAATACTCATGCTATACAGTATTTTCCAATTGTATTGGAATGGCCCTCCAATTATGCTATTTTATATAAGGGACTTGAGCATCTGTGGGACTATGGTATCCTCAGGGGGTTCTGGGATCTATCCCCTGTGAATACAGAGGGGCAATTTACTGTTAAGTGGGTAAAAATTCTGATAAAAGCTATACATCCAGAACATTCATAATGTTATTGCTAATTTGTGCACTTATGGGTCTTTATTTTCCAAGTGTATTATAATGAGCATATTTTTAAATTAAAAAATGCATTATTTTAAAAAAGGGTAATAATATTCATTGGGAGACTGTAAGCAACATACATGCCTCTTGGATGTTTCATGGACTTCATTAAAAACAGAGCCTAAGCTAGTTCTGGCTACTCTAAGAAAGACTATGATTGTGCGGCTGAGTTCTATGTATAATACGAAAAGTCAATACAAAATATGGGAAAAAAATCAATTTAGCCAGTATTTTAAAATGAATTTCATTTTAGAGGTTTTAAAAAGTTAGGGGATTGGCTGGGCACAGTGACTCACACCTGTAATCTCAGCACTTTTGGAGGCCGAGGGGGGCAGATCACCTGAGGTCAGGAGTTTGTGACCAGCCTGGCCTACACTGTGAAACCTTGATGCTACTAAGAACACAGAAATTAGCCAGATGTGGTGGCAGGTGCCTGTAATTCCAGCTACTCGAGAGGCTGAGGCAGGAAAATCGCTTGAACCGGGGAGGCAGAGGTTGCAGTGAGCCGAGATCAGTGCTACGGCACTCCTGCTTGGGCAACAGAGAAAGACTTCGTCTCAAAAAAAAAAGAAGTTAGGGGATTATACGACTTTAAATATAGTATGTTTGAATAATTGCTTGACTTTGTGTCTGGGAACTGTTCTTTGCGTCTGGACACCAAGTAAAACATTAACTTTTTGATTTTTTTTTTCCCAAGAAGAAGACATAAAGCAGGCTACCAGCAATTTTGAGAACTTGCAAAAACAGCTTGCAAGGAAAATGAAGCTTCCTATTTTCATAGCAGATGCATTCACAGCAAGAGCATTTCGTGGGAATCCTGCTGCTGTTTGCCTCCTAGAAAATGTAAGTGCTTGGTTTTGAATTACAGTACCTGCAATTCTAGATTCCTGTAGAAACAATTACTTATTTTAAAAGACTGGTTTCACCTGTTCGTTTACCAGTTTGGTTTGTGTTCTTTGCCATCATATCAGTAATGTTCATGTATGCAGGTTGATTTTGACCAAAGTATTTGATAAAAATGCCTATGCCTCAGGTACGTCCAGTGAAATGAAGATTCAGATAAAGAGGAACTAGAACCGATTTTAAAAAAGAAGAGCTACAGCTACCTTTTAGCCATCAGGTTTTCATTTAGTTAGCACCAAGTGTTGAGGAGAATGAAATTAGATGAGTTCTGTGTGACTAGACATAGCCGATTTCACATTTAGCATAACAGATCCTAGCTGAGTATCTTTAACCTTACCTATAG
>NW_012104710.1:529656-535971 GCF_000951045.1 Mandrillus leucophaeus | reverse complement strand
TACATGAAAATCACCCAAGGAACTTTGAAAATGCTGTCTTCTAGACCAATTACAGCAGACTCTGGGAGTGGGGGGCAGCAGTGTTTTGTTTTGTTTTGTTTTGTTTTGTTTTGTTTTGTTTTTGAGATGGAGTTCTGCTCTTGTTGCCCAGGCTGGAGTGCAATGGCGTGATCTGAGCTTACTGCAACATCTGCCTCCCAGGTTCAAATGATTCTCTTGCCTTAGCCTCCCGAGTAGCTGAGATTATAGGTGCCTGCCACCATGCACAGCTAATTTTTTGTATTTTTAATAGAGATGGGGTTTCATTATGTTGGCCAGGCTGGTCTTGAACTCCTGACCTCAGATGATCCACCCACCTCAGCCTCCCAAAGTGCTGGGATTACAGGCATGAGCACTGTGCCCAGCCAGCAGTGTTTTTTTAAAGTTTCCCAAGTGATTCCAGTGTGCAATCATGATGGAGAACTGGGCTGGGTACGGTGGCTCTTGCCTATAATCCTAGTACTTTGGGAGGCTGAGGCAGGAGGATTGCTTGGGGCCAGGAGTTTGAGACCAACCTGGCCAACATAGTGAGACCCTGTCTCTGAGAAAAAAGAAAAAAAAAAAAAAAAAAGGAGGACTGCTGAGGTGAACATTGTTTTCTTATTGCTGCTGTTGTGTTTTTAAATTTTTTTTATAAAACAGAAATGGGGTCTCGGTATGTTGACCAGGCTAGTCTCAAACTCCGGGATTCAAGTGATTCTCCCATCTTGGCCTTCCTAAGTGCTCAGATTACAGGCCTGAGCCACTGCACCTGGTGGAATATTATTAATTGACTCCTTTTCACACTTCTCCCTCAAGTGGAGCAGTAAGATGACCATCAAGAGTCCTTGTCTTACCTTAACTCTACATTCATTACGCAGACTTGAGCTGGTGTTTTCTCTCCACAAAATGCAGAAGGTAATAAAGTTAATAAACTTTGTCCATTATTACAAGAGCTTGGGAAGATTAATATGAAAACAATTAACCACATTCCAAATCATGACCTTTCTTTAGAAACAATCTGGCAGACACAACTTCCTGTCAAGGAATTGTGGAATTGACTATAACTGCTTGTCAAAAGTCTTAATACACTTGCCCCATGTCCCCATGTAATATCCTTGAAGAGTTTTGACAGCAGTTTATATTGAATAGAATATATTCCATTTTTATCAGATAACAAGAATTGGATTATTCTCCAACTTACTCCTTTTATTTCCAGTAAATTCACCAAACATCAGATTTATAGGATTGATATCTCTCTCTCTCTTTCTTTCTTTTTTCCTCTCTCTTTCTACCTATGCCTCCATTAAAACATATTTTATATGTTAATTATATATTTGGAAAAACTAGGAAATAAAAATTTAAGCAAAGAACTTGTAGTTTAAAACAACATGCTTTAGTATGAATGGAAGAAGGAAAAAGAAGATAAGGAAGTCCATGATTTGGGGACGCTCTCTAAAAAGTTTTCCAATTCACTTCTTTTGAGGCTTTTGGGCCTGTGAGACCAGGATAATTTCATGGCCTGTCAGGGACACCTGAATAGGTATCTAAAGATTAGTTTGCTAGGCCTCTTAGTCATGCTTTTCCACTCTTTGGATGTGAGAATCTTGCCCTCCTGGAGGCGAAGGTAGCACTTTTCCTAATTCATAACCAATAAAAATTATAATAGAAGTATAAATGGTGGTGTCTGCCCTTGGGTTCGTTGTCCTGAGATGGTGGAGAGAATACAGGTGGCCACAGGAAAATGTCAGAGATAAATAAACGCTAAACCTTATAATATTGACCACAATTCATTCAGCCAGGCTCTGGGCTAGGAGCCAGAGGTACAAAGGTTAACAAGTGCACCCGCCCTTGAGGTGCTCAGAGTCTAGTGCGGAAAATGGCCATGTAAACTGATTGTTATTCAGTAGTCACCACAGAGGCTAAAAGACCTGAAGGTACCAGGTACAAAGGTACCAGGACTCAGAGAATGGAATAATGTTAGGTTTTATGAGGTAAAAACACTTCAGATTTTAAGTGCAGGGCTTCAGAGGAATTTTTTTTTTTTTTTTTTTTTGTAGCTTTGTTTTAAATTATTCAAAATTTGACCAGGATGAGATTAACCACAGGAAAACCTGCTGGATAGACTAAAGACTAGGTAGGTCATGGTGCTTTGAGCTTTTTGAACATTTGATAAAAGACTACTAAAAGTAAAGTAAAAACTTCTGAGTAGTAAAGTTCAAGAGCTTCTATAATATTCTAAAGGATTTTTTGTTTGTTTTCAAGACAAGTCCATTTTTCAACTTTTTTTATTTTTATTTTTTTGAGATAAGCAATCTTCCCACCTCAGCCTCCCAAAGTGCTGGGATTACAGGTGTGAGTCACCATGCCCAGCTGACATTTTTAAATTTTTAAATTTTTCACATGAGAAACATATAACACTATATATTAGGTGAAAACAAAAACAGATTAAGGTCTAAGTGGAACATAAAACAAATATTTGAAAAAAATTTAATAAAAATTGTCTGGGTGCTGTGGCTCACACCTGTAATCCCAGCACTTTGGGAGGCTGAGGCAAGCAGATCACCTGAGGTCAGGAGTTTGAGACCACCCTGGCCAACATGGTGAAACCCCGTCAAATTAGCCAAGGTTAAAGACCAGCCAAAAATTAGCCAGGTGTGGTGATGTATGCCTGAAGTCCCAGCTACTCCAGAGGCTGAGGCAGTAGAATTACTTGAACCTGGGAGGCGGAGGTTGCAGTGAGCTGAGAAAGCACCACTGCACTCCAGCCTGGGTGACAGAGTGAGACTCTGTCTCAAACATAAATACATAAATAAATAATTAAATAAATAAATTGATGGTGTCCTCAGATGCCTGACAATCCGTTTGACAATAGAGACCTTGTAGAAGCATGGAAAATGTGTAGAAGCAATGTAAAAACGAAAACAGACACATTATGATGACAACTGGTAAAAAACTAGAGGGACCCATGACTAGCTGCTGGTTGTGGTGGCAATAACCAGTGGTGCTTTTCTTTTTAATTGTATTTTTTTTTTTTTTCCAGAGACAGGACCTTGCTCTCTCCCCTAGACTGGAGTACAGTGGCACGATTACAGCTCACGGCAGCCTTGAACTCCTGGGCTCAAGCTATCCTCCTGCCTCAGCCTCCTGAGTAGCTGAGACAACAGGTGTGCACCACCACGCTCAGCTAATTTTTATTTTTTGTAGAGACAGGGTCTTGCTCTGTTGCCCAGGCTGGTCTCTAACTTCTGGCCTCAGGGGATCCTCTTACCTCAGCCTCCCAAAGTGCTTGGTCAAGAGCCACTGCACCCAGCTTAGTGTTTTGTAGATTTTAGTTTACAAGTTTTCCACTTCCTTGATGGTTTTAGAACTTTCTCCATCCAGGTGTGTTGACTTTACTGGAATCTTGTCTACAGCAGAGGGACAAATGAACAATAAGGACTGATAAGTCAGGGCTGTCATATTCAGGCTGCCATATTTCAAAACTGCCACAAGATGGGAGTATTTTAAACCTTTACTCTGATTTTCTGATCATTCATCTTTGTGGGTCATAGGGTGATGGAGCCTCAGTATCCCAAAGCAGTGCACTGGAACTCAGAAAGGCAAACATCACTCTGTTTTTGCTGTTGTAAATTTGATTCACATGAGACGGCCAAAGGGAAATGGATATTAAAGCAAGGGAATTCATAACTGTTGGTTTGCGACTGTTTTGTGCAGTGTTTGAAAAGAAGCTTCTAGTGTAAAATGGAAAAATTGTTGGAAAGAAAAGCCAATATTTTGAACGAACGCATCCTCTCTCTTTTGTTTGTAAGGCTTTCAAAGTTGAAGTCTTTCCATGATTCACCATTGTCTTGACCTTTGGTTGCAGTGTAGGAATTCAGTGAAAATCCAGCTGCCAGTGGTACATGTTGTGGGCCGCTACTGTTAAACTTTCCACGTGTCTGTGGTCCCTCAGGCAAATAGCAGGTGCATTTTTCATTGTCCTGAAATAGAAGTTACAGTTATATAAATTCAAATTGCAAGAAACGCAGTATACCAAGGTAGAGAGGATTAAAGAGCTGGTGGGCAGTGGAGTTTGCATCCTAGCTAATGTGTGAAAGGGCCCATTTGCAAAGAAATCTATTACCAATAGATGGTGAGCTTCACTACAATGTAGATGTTTTAATACTTTTAAAGACTTATCCTAAAGGTCACAGGGAGCTATAGACAAAGAAAGTAAGGACAAAGATGGGAAATTTGGCCAGATCAGATAGAGGAAGGACTGGCAGGCACTTTAGGTTTCTGCAGGCAAGAAGGCAAGTCCAGGAAGGCCAGCAAAGGCTTTTCTTGATCACTTTTCGATTACCACTGAGACCTGTGATTGCAGACTCTGCACTAAGGGGCTAAAATACCTCCCAGTTTCTATCAGGTGTCGTGTGCATGGGCATCTGGACCAGTTTCCACAGAAAACATTCAACAGGCCATGGGAAGTGCTTGAGTTCAGTTGTTAACATTGTTGTCTTGTTGACTGGGACTTTCCAGCGGCCCCCTCTACTCCTCTACTTAGGTGGGATTTCTCACTTATCCAGGCCCATAGGTGCCCACAGGTGAGACAGGTACTCATCCCACCACATTTTCATCATCCTATTTCTAGAATTCTAGAGTGTCCATTATGTTAAAGTTTAATCTCTTATTTAACAAGAGAACAGGCGGGTGCGGTGGCTCATGCCTGTAATCTCAGCACTTTGGGAGGCCGAGGTGGGCAGATCACCTGAGGTCAGGAGTTTGAGACCAGCCTGGCCAACATGGTGAAATCCCATCTCTAATAAAAATACAAAAATCAGCTGGGTGTGGTGGCACGCACTTGTAATCCCAGCTACTCAGGATGCTGAGGCAGGAGAATCACTTTAACCCGGGAGGCGGAGCTTGCAGTGAGCTGGATCGCACCACTGCGCTCCAGCCTGGGTGACAGAGCGAGATTTCCTCTCAAAAAAAAAAAAAAAAAGAGAGAACGGAAGTGAGATCAAGAAACTTGCCTAAGAAGCTATCCTAATACAAAGCTCTTTGCACACACTTTTCTGTCCAAATCACCGAAATCTCCCCTCTTTTCTAGGTTTACCACAAGGCCTTATCTTTAAAGTTTTAGAGTATTTATTGTCAAAATCTATGTGTCTCAATTACATATTCTCTAGTATTGTTCACAGTTGCTGTCTGTGGCTGTCTTGACTCCCCACCTAGATGCTAGATCCATGGCTTATACACGAGGGTTTCTCAAACTTTAATGTGTACATGATCACCTGCGGAGCTTGTAAAAATGGAGATACTGATTCAGAAGGTCAGAGGCCCAAGACGGGGGGCCTTGGACTCTGCATTTCTAACAAATCCCCTTAGTTGTGGTGCCATGCTCCTGGCCCACACAGCACTCATTAATTGGTTGATTGCTGTTCTGTCTTAGAAACCTTTTGGGGGTCCATTTTCTCTGCTAGACATTGGTTTTCCCTGTCTGTAGCATGTTAAAGGGTTAATAATCGTTTGTCTTTGTGATGGGCAGGCCATGTAGTATGGCTGGTTAAAGCATGACTTTGAGCCACTCAAATAAAAAGCTAACATGTATCAAGTACCTACTATGTGTTGGGCACTGGAATGAGTTATTTCTCTTTCTCTCTCTCTCTCTCTCTCTCTCTCTCTCTCTCTCTCTCCGTTTCTTTCAGTCTCTCTCTGGGTGAGCCGGGGCGTAGAGGCGCACACCTGTAATCCTAGCACTTTGGGAGGCCTATATGGGCGTATTGCCTGAGCTCAGGAGTTCAAGACCAGCCTGGGCAACATGGCGAAACCCCATCTCTACTAAAATACAAAAAATTAGCCGGGCATGGTGGTCTGCACCTGTAGTCCCAGCTACTCAGGAGGCTAAGGTGGGAGAATCACTTGAACCCAGGAAGCATAGGTTGCAGTGAGCTGAGACAGTGCCACTGTACTCTAGCTGGGGCAACAGAGTGAGACTCCGTCTCAAAAAAAAAAAAAAAAAAGAGGGCTTATTATGTTTCCTGCCATGATTGATTGATTGATTGATTGATTGATTGATTTTTCAGACAGAGTCTCGCTCTGTTACCCAGGCTGGAGTGCAATGGCATGATCTCGGCTCACTGCATTCTCTGCCTCCCGGGTTCAAGCGACTACTGCCTCAGCCTCCTGAGTAGCTGGGATTACAGGCGTGCACCACCACGCCTGGCTAATTTTTGTATTTTTAGTAGTGATGGGGTTTTACCATGTTGGCCAGGCTGGTCTCTAACTCCTGATCTCAGGTGATCCACCCACCTC
>NW_012104710.1:524049-526741 GCF_000951045.1 Mandrillus leucophaeus | reverse complement strand
CCCAGCCGGGTCCACTTTTTTCTTGAGTTGAGGAATGTGTGTGTGTGTGTGTGTTTGTATGCATGTATATATCTTCACAATAAACCTTGACTTAAGTGCTATTATTCCCATCTTAAAGGTGTGGAAACTGAGGCCATAAGATTAAATGACTTGCCCACTTTTACACTGCTACTAGAGGCTCACCCAGGATAGAAATTCAATTCTGTTTTCAAACCCACATAATTTTTTAAAACATTTTATTTTGAAAAATTAAAAACCTACAGAAAAGTTTCAAGAATGGTACAGTGAACATGCATATTCCCTTCCCCTAGATTCACTAGTTGTTACTATGTAAAAAATATTTTTTTAGAGTCAGGTTCTCATGATGTTGCGCAGGCTGGTCTTCAACTCCTAGGCTCAAGCGATCCACTCTCCTTGGCCTCCCAAAGTGCTGGGATTATAGGCATGTGCCTGGCCAGTTGTTGCTATTGTCCACATTTGGAAAGCCCTCATTCTTTTTCTTTTTCTTTTCTTTTTTGTTTTTGAGACAGGATCTTGCTCTGTCACCCAGGCTGGAGTGCAGTGGCACAATCATGGCTCACTGCAGCCTTGACTTCTGGGCTCAAGTGATCCTCCCACCTCAGCCTCCCACGTAGCCTGGACCATTGGCAAGCACCACCATGCCCGGCTAAATTTTTTATTTTTATTTTTTATAGAGACTGGGGGGTGGTCTTGAACTCCTAGTCTCAAGCAATCTTCCTGCCTTGGCCTCCCAAAGTGCTGGGATTACAGGCATAAGCCACCATGCCCAGCTAAAGCCCTTGCTCTTTTTTTTTTTTTTTTTTTAATCTTTTTTACAGAGACAGGGTCTTACTATGTTACCCAGGCTGGTCTTGAACTTCTGGACTCAAGCTATCCTCCCTCCTCAGCCTCCCAAAGTGCTGGGATTACAGGCGTGAGCCACCACGCCTAACTAAGCTCTCATTCTTAATCACTGTAGTGTTTATTAGGTATATTGTGGTCTTAGGATATTATATGATCTCTCTGTTTAATTTCTTCATTTGTAAGGGTATAAAAATATTTACATTGAGGGTTTTAAAAATGAGATTAAGTGAAATAATGTACTTAGTTTTTCAACAAATGTTTGTTGACCTCCTACTGTGCTGGGGTGAATATCAGGCATTGTTCCAGGTCCGGACAAAGCAAGACAGCATAGTCCGTACTCCAACAGAACTTAGAATCAGAGGTGAGGAGGCCAGACGGTAAAGGGCATACCAGGCAATTTCAGGACATCTAAGCACTGGTGAGGAGACAACACCTTTAGACACAGTGGTCTGGGAAGGCTTACTGGAGGAGGTGACCCCTGGCCTGAAGCCCTTCCCACGAAAGGGAGTAAACCATGCAAAGACAGGGGAGGAGCGGTCCAGCCTGCCCAGAGTGAGTGCTGAACCTCTTTTTCACCAACAAAGCAAGGGAGATTGGGGTACTTCCTTGCATGGCATTTGTTTTTAGAAGAGAGCACACTCTGTCAGCTAGACTAGATCTTAATGTGACAAAAGACAGGCCAGGCCAGCCAGTTTTTCACAGTCTATTCCAGCTTGTACATTTATAACTCTTCTTCACAGGGTACTGCAAACATGGGTTTCTGAGAACCAATCTTTATAAAAGTGTCTTGAATTCCTTGGTAATTATTTCCTTTTAAGCATATAACTTTTATTATTAATAAACTGCTTTTAAATTAATGGTAGTTGTTGTCCAAAGGAAGTCTGATCTGTGTTACAGAAACCTCAATGATCTTATGTTTCTAATTAAGGAATTGGAGGAAGACATGCATCAGAAAATTGCAAGGGAGATGAACCTCTCTGAAACTGCTTTTATCCGAAAACTGCACCCGACAGACAACTTTGCACAAAGTAAATATGCTTTTTTTTTTTTTTTTTTTTAAAGAACTGCTCTGTCGCCCAGGCTGGAGGGCAGTGGCATGATCTTGGCTCACTGCAACCTCCACTTCCTGGATTCAAGCAATTGTGCCTCAGCCTCCCAAAGTGCTGGGATTATAGGTGTGAGCCACCGCTTTACAATCATTCTTGAATGACACCAGAAATTATTTTTAGGTGGGGGGATGATCTTTAAGGAAAATGCCCCCTTATTATTTGCATGCAGACAGTAGATAGAGCGGGAGATTCCGATTTGGTTTTCAGTTCATCTGGGGGAGAGGGTGTTGGTGAACCTGAATGTTTCCATTCCAGATCTAGCACTGGGGAGCCCTACGATGCTTGCCTAGCCATCATTCCTCCTTTTACAACATGTTTTGGCTATTCATCATTCTAGAGAAATATTTAGGAAAGAAGAAAATGAGAAATCTGTGACCTGCTTGCATGGGAATGATCTCATCTCTCTTTGGCTTTTCCTACCCTCAGGTTCCTGCTTTGGACTAAGATGGTTTACACCGGCAAGTGAGGTTCCGCTCTGTGGCCACGCCACCCTGGCTTCTGCAGCTGTGCTGTTTTACAAAATAAGTAATGTGATTTTCTTTAATGAATCTAACACTTAGCAAATGGCTTTTTTTTTTTTTTTTTAAGTTCTCACACAGACTTATTCTGATGGTCCAAAGTGACTGGTATAAAGACTTTGCAGAGTTTACTTCATGCTATTCGTAATGCAGAAACAAAACTAGCGACCTTCAATAGCACTTTTACCTTTCTGAGTATGT
>NW_012104710.1:518835-523059 GCF_000951045.1 Mandrillus leucophaeus | reverse complement strand
AAGAAAGCAGGATTGAATAGAGGGAGAAATTGAACTGCAGAGTAGTAGCAACAAAGAAAGGCCTAGGCCAAATCCATGGGGAGCTCTAAAGCTGGACATTTTTTCAAGTAGTATAGTTCCAAGTAGAGGCAGAGATTCAGGCCTTTTTGTCCTCCATGGACCAGTCCCCAAAACCTGGAAAAGATGTATGACTTTGGGCAAGGTAGCTCTACTCAGCCAAGGGTAACTCCAAGAGAGTGACTCAGTTGAGAGCTGTAGGCCACCAGCACTCTGGGCAAGCAGGGTCAGGGCCGGGTGTAGGCAGAGCCAGCAAGGCCCCAGGTTGCAGCTGAGAGCAGGTGCCTCCTTACATTTCGTACCTTATGGTACTTCCTTGCCTCATGGAGTCCCAGTCCTGAGGCCATGGGTCAGACATAAAATCTGGATCAGCACCCACTAGAGAAGGGGAACTTTGGGCTAAAGGATAAGATGAAGCATCTGTGGGACGAGCTAGAGTGAGAGGAGGAGCATCCCAGGCAGAGGCTAGCAAGTACAAAGCCCCTGGGACCTGTCTATATGATTGGCAGGGATAAAGTTGAGAGGCCATATAATATAATTCAATATACATTTCAAAAAGATGATTTTGGTATCTGTGGATAGGGGACACGTGCAAAGGCAAGCAGACATTCTGAAATGTTTAGGAATTGAGTCTTGAAAAATAAGATTTACTGAAATTAAATTGAGTGTCTTTTGTTTTTTTGTTTTTGTCTTTTTTGAGATGGAGTTTTGCTCTTGTAACCCAGGCTGGAGTGCAATGGCAAGATCTCGACTCACTGCAACCTCTGCCTCCTGTGTTTAAGCGATTCTCCTGCCTCAGCCTCCCAAGTAGCTGGGATTACAGGTGCCTGCCACCACGCTTGGCTAATTTTTGTATTTTTAGTAGAGATGGGGTTTCACCATGTTGGCCAGGCTGGTCTCAAACTCCTGACTTCAGGTGAACCACCTGCCTCTACCTCCCAAAGCAAGATTGAGTGTCTTTTGAAAACTGGACTCCACATGGGTTGGTTTGATGCTGAGGTTTGGAATAATAACACCCTGGAACCCCCTATAGGGCAGTCTTAAGGTTAGATAAGATAAGATATGAAAAAATGCTTTGTAAATAGTAATGTCTTACATCGATCATAATGAGAAAAATTAAGCTTTGTGTTTCCAAATGTCAATTTTATGCTCAATGAAAGTTAATAAGTCAGAGTTCTTCACCTTTGACATGTGATTTAAGTTTTACAGAAATATTAAGAGAGAGAAAAGAATTAGGTCACCATTCTTTGTTTTCACTAAAAATGTTATACATACTGATAAGTAGCCCAAGCTGTATCAGTAACAGGGGGTGGCAGTATTTGTGGTGCATTCTTTAAATCACATTGCTGTGTAAAAAGTTTGGTTTATTTAGGCTAAACCACATTTATTTCATATAAGACTGATATTTACAACTTAAATGTTTTGTTATTCCCTTGGCATGTCTTAGATTAGAAGAGGTTATGACTCTATGGTTGTTGCTGCAGGATATTTTAAAATCTGTGTTAGAAACATTTTAGACTAGGTGCAGTGGTTCACGCCTGTAATCCCAACACTTTGGGAGCCAAGGCAGGAGGATCACTTCAGTCTAGAACTTAGAGACCAGCCTGGGCAACATAGTGAGACCCTGTCTTTACAAAATATTTAAAAATTATCCAGGCATTATGGCTCATGCCTGTAGTCCCAGCTACTCGGGAGGCTGAGGATTGCTTGAGCTCAGGAGGTTAAGGCTGCAGTGAGCCAGTCCCCAGCCTGGGCAACAGAGTGAGACAGTTCCTCAAAGAAAGAGAAAACATTATAAAAGGTAGGTTTAATGTATTAACCTCATTTTATAGATGAGGAAACTGAGATTTAAGGAGGCTGGCCAGGTGTGGTGGCTCACGCCTATAATCTAAGCACTTTGGGAGGCTGAGGCAGGTGGATCACTTGTGGTCAGGAGTTTGAGACCAGCCTGACCAACATGATAAAACCTCGTCTCTACTAAAAATACAAAAATTAGCTGGGTGTGATGGTGCACACCTGTAATTCCAACTTCTTGGGAGGCTGAGGTGGGAGAATCACTTGAACATGGGAGGCAACAGTGAGGGTGCAGTTTGCTCTTGTTGCCCAGAGGGTACAGTGAGCTGAGATCGCACCACTGTACTCCAGCCTGGGCAACACAGTGAGACCCTGTCTCAAGAGAAAAAAAAAGGAGGCTAAGTTAGTAAGGGCACAGTAAGCAGTAAAGAGCTGGGATCTGAAGACTTGAAGTATGACGCCATATCCAATCAGTTTTGTTCTTGGTTCTCAAGTTAAAATCTAGTGAGAGTTTTCTCCATTCTAGACCCCAGCAACGCAAACCTCGCTCCATCATAGAAAAGGATGGCATTGCCAGAAAATCTTAAGACAATGCAAAGGTGTTTGAAATGGACATGTACATATATGACAAAGTTGATTTCCTATTTCTTGATTCCTATTTTGGCCAGAAAACGTGAATAGCACACTCACGTTTGTCACTCTGAGTGGAGAACTAAGGGCCAGACAAGCAGAGGATGGCATCGTCCTGGACTTGCCTCTTTATCCAGTCTACCCCCAGGTCAGCTCTTTGTGATTATTGCCCTAAGCCGTGTACAACTGACAGCTCTCCTGTTTTATAATAATTTTGTTTTTTTTCCCCCCCATCTAGGACTTCCATGAAGTAGAGGACTTGATAAAGGTTAGTAAAAAGAATCAAACTTGAGCCTAGTTATTTGTTGTTGTTTACACACAAAGATTTGGTACCATTTGATCCGTAAAGATAGGCATTCTACCAATATAAATGTTACAGTGTTTCAGGTTTGAATTTTAATATTCAGTCTATTTGGTGAGAAGGTTGACCAGTTTTCCTTGGCTCCTGATTGTCAGTGCTGGCCCCATGGTAGGATGGAGGGAAGAGACACTGTTATGTGACAGGCTGAAAGGCACAAAAGAACCAATGGAGGTGGTGAAGAAGAGAGAGAATGGGATGTCTTAAGGAAATGTAAGTTTCTGGGAGGAGACCAGCCTCTAGGGAAATTAAGGGATGTTGAATTTCTGTACTTTTCTAGCTAGAAGGAGAGGAATGGGCCCCGAGCATGGCCATGCTAGTTCAGGTATGAAAGTTTTGGAGACAAGACAAATTTAAAAACAAACTGCTTTAAACATACTGGTAAGAAAGTGGAAAAAACCTTATAATGGTAGACCTTGTTCATGGTAGAAAGAACTTAACTTATCCTCAGTCAGCATTTATTAAATGGGGTAGCAAAGGGTTGTAAGTATTGCCATTTTGTGTTCTTCCCTAGAAACTGGCAGTAAGATTCCCAGCCGAGAATTAAACTTTTTTTTTTTTTGAGACGGAGTTTGCTCTTGTTGCCCAGGTTGGAGTGCAATGGTGTGATCTTGACTCACCACAACCTCCACCTCCTGAGTTCTAGCAGTTCTCGTGCCTCAGCCTCCCGAGTAGCTGGGATTACAGGCATGCACCACCATGCCTGGCTAATTTTGTATTTTTAGTAGAGATGGGGTGTCTCCATGTTGGTCAGGCTGGTCTCGAACTCCTGAGCTCAGGTGATCCGCCCGCCTCGGCCTCCCACAGTGCTGGGATTATAGGCGTGAGCTACCGTGCCCACCCTTAAACTTTCAAATCAACATATGAACCCATGGAGATAAGGGCAGGGTTCGAGAGACTAAGGCTCTGGAGAACAGATGGAATCTGGCTGTAGGAGTCCTCATTTCTTGAGGAAGTGATGTTGATCAGCCCATAGTCACAGAGGCAGAAAGCCCAAGTACCACCCAAGGCAGAAGGAATTCTGGATGTGGGAACTGGAGTGTCTTGGCCTCTAACAAAGATTAGAGAACCTGAAGCCACCTAGTGACTACCATACAACTACCATGTAATTACCATCTGCTGGGCCTGGCAGCTAGGGCTGGTGCCAAAGGATGGCTTGGTGGTGTGGGAAGGGGTTATCTCCTCATAATCCCCCTCAATGCCCCAAGCCACCCTCAAACAAACATACAAACAAATGATGTTCCTGGATTTCAGCAAGATTATGTGCAGTCAGGTAGAGTGAACCAGGGTATCTTGAGAACAGGTTATGTTATTGATCTGTCACATACAATCTAGTGAAAGTGTTGTGCTTGCCAAGCAGAGCAGCGTAAGACGAGCCCTCTAGT
>NW_012104710.1:515026-517805 GCF_000951045.1 Mandrillus leucophaeus | reverse complement strand
AAAGCTCCTCCTCCGCCTCAGTGACACTTACAACAGGTAAGATTTTTGGTCGTATCAGCACTTTGGGGAGGGCTGAGTGCCCAGATTTATAGCTCTGCCTTGGTCTGGCTGTGCTGTGTCCAGTCAAACCATGATTTACGCCGCCAGAGCGTTTCTTTCCCCAGTAGGAAGACATTCCCACTTGTTCTTCCCTGCTTTCCTGCTGAGCTGTTTGAGCAAGCTGCACCCTGGCCTGTTTTACAGAATCTGTGTGGTGAGTGGGCTGTGAAATGGGTTTGTCCTAATCCGTCTCATTTATGAACCAGGTCATTTCTGGAGAACCTGAAAGTGAACACGGAGAATCTGCTGCAAGTTGAAAACACAGGGAAGGTGAAAGGGCTTATTCTTACCCTTAAAGGAGAGCCTGGTGGGCAGAGCCGGTCGTTTGACTTTTACTCCAGATATTTTGCACCGTGGGTTGGTGTGGCTGAAGACCCAGTGACAGGTACTTTTTACTTGAGCCCAGGCGGGGGTTAAACAATGGAAGAGGAGGATCACACATAGTTATTAAATGCACTTCATGTGACCTTTCAGGTGGCTTGGGTTTTGAGCTGCCTTATTCCTCTATCTTTCCCCATTCCTGCCGTCCCTTCACTGAAGTCTCACATGAAAAACATGAAATAGAGCAGGCAGATAGCAGAGTTAAACCTGAGTGTCAGGCAGCCTGGGTTTACACTCCGAGCTTCCTAGCTCTTGACCTTGGGCAAGTGACTTGACTTTTAAAGTTCTCAGTTCCCTGCTCTATAAATTGTATGTAATACCTGATAGGGGTATAACAACACAGTGCCTGTTAAGGGCTTAACACAGTGCCTGGCACATGGTAAGTGCCCAATAACTACTAGCTATTATATTGTATTCTGTTTTTTTGAGATAGGGTCTCATTCCATCACCCAGGCTGGAATGGAGTGGCATGATCTCAGCTCACTGCAACCTCGGCCTCCCAGGTTCAAGTGATTCTCCTGCCTCAGCCTCCCGAGTAGCTGGGACTACAGACGTCCGCCACCACACCTGGCTATTTTTGTATTTTTAGTAGAGATAGGGTTTCACCATGTTGGCCAGGATTGTCCTGAACTCCTGACCTCAAATGATCCCTCCTTGGCCTTCCAAAGTGCTGGGATTACAGGCATGAACCACTGCACCTAGCCAACTACTAGCTATTTTAATATTAACAACAAAACTAGCTCCTTGAGCCAACACTTCTAGATTGTCTGCCACCTGGGAGCAGAGGGATGAGTCAAAGATGGGGAGAAATGTCATGACTCCTACTCTCACCCTCTTTGGGAACAGTGGGCTGCACTGCAAAGGACGAGAAAGCTTGATGTGGGAGGATGTGGGTGGGATGGTGAAGGGGCCACAGGAGGCTGGGCAGAGCCTTCAAGGCTCCGTTCTGGTAAGATGACAGGGCCTGGATGACTCAGTCACTCTGTGAGGAACAAAACACGTGAAATTCAAAACTCAGCAAACAAGCACTTTTAAAGACTCAGGAAAATGCCCAACAATATCCAAACAGTCCAGCTTCCCCATGGAAGAAGAGTTCTGAGCAGATCTGCACATGCACAGCTGCTTCGCAAAGATTTTAATTGGCACAGAGTGCAAGTTTTTTTGTTTTTTTTTTTCCTGTAGTAATGCTTTTCTAGAGTGTAAAGGCCCTTGGACTTGGATTTTGATGACCAACCATCTGGGTTTGCTTGGGACTGAGGGGTTTCTCAGGATACGGAACTTTCAGTGCTAAAACCAGAACAGTCTCGCGCAAACCAGGATGGTTGGTTGCCTTACTTGAACATCCCATAACACCTTTTTTTTTTTTTTTTTTTGAGGACTCTCTCTCTGTTGCCCAGGCTGGAGTGCAATGGCATGATCTCAACTCTCTGCACCCTCCGCCTCCCGGGTTCAAGAGATTCTCCTGCCTCAGCCTCCCGAGTAGCTGGGATTACAGGCACCTGCCACCATGCCAGGCTAATTTTTTGTATTTAAGTAGAAAGAGGGTTTTGCCATGTTGGCCAGGCTGGTCTCGAACTCCTAGCCTCAGGTGATCCACCCGCCTCGGCCTCCGAAAGTGCTGGGATTACAGGCGTGAGCCACCATGCCCGGCCCCATAACACTTAATAGGTTTTCCTAAATGAGAGGCTTTTCCTCCCCATCTTTTTCTCTGCAAAATATTTTTCTGTCAGTTATTGCTGTATATTTTGTTATTTCATTTTAAAATCTAATCTCTGATCTAAATCTAGAGTACAAACATGAAAAAATACCTCACTAAAAAAGAAGTTCTTTTGGCACCAAAAGCTCAGGAATGTTAGCTTGGTGGAAAATTTAGCCTTTTGGCCAGGTGCAGTGGCTCATGCCTATAATCCCATCACTTTGGGAGGCCGAGGTGGGAGGACTGCATGAGGCCAGGAGTTTCAGAGCAGCCTGAGCAACATAGGGAGACCCCATCTCTACAAAAAAATTAAAGATGTAGAAAGACTTATGCAAGGCTGGGCACAGTGGCTCATGCCTGTAATCCCAGCCCTTTGGGAGGCTGAAATGGGTGAATCACTTGAGGTCAGGAGTTCAAGAACAGCCTGGCCAACATGGTAAAACCCTGTCTCCACTAAAAATACAAAAATCAGCTGGGCGTGACGGCGCATGCCTGTAATCCCAGCTACTCAGGAGGCTGAGGCAGGAGAATCACTTCAGCCTGGGAGGCGGAGGTTGCAGTGAGCCAAGATTGTGCCACTGCACTCCAGCCTGGGCGACAGAG
>NW_012104710.1:507004-514536 GCF_000951045.1 Mandrillus leucophaeus | reverse complement strand
GACCAGGCTGGGCAACATGGCGAAACCTCATCTCTACAAAAAATACAAAAATTAGCCAGGCATGGTGACATGCACCTGTAGTTCCAGCAACTTGTGGGGGGCTAAGGTAGGAGGATGCCTTGAGAATGGGATGTCCACACTGCAGTGAGCCATGATTGTGCCACTGCACTCCAGGCTGGACAACAGAGCATGACTCTGTCTCAAAAAATAAATAAAATAAATAAAAATTAAATAAAAGAAAAAGACAAAAGGAAAGAAAAGAAACTGTGAGACCATTTGATACATAATTTGGCAGAGTTTATCCATAAATTCTGTGTCTTCCTTTCTATCTCCATTCATAATTCTATACCCTGCGGTGGCCTGGCCAACATAATGATTTAGGTGATCTAGGGTTTAGTCAAACTGGATAATTGATTGTAATTGCTTAGAAATTTACCACAAAATCGCCTGCTTTCTTTGGGATTATCTCCTAACTTTTCACTTCTTTTGAGGGTCTGCACACGCTGTTCTCAGCAGCTACTGGTCCCAGCAGCTGGGGAAGAAAGAAATGCATGGTAGGACAGCTCTTTACCAATTTCTTTTTATTTGCCTAATTCAAAGCTAGTGTTCCTTCTCATATGTACTATCCCCTTGAAAATGTAATAAAATGTTACCTATCACCCATGTGAAAATGAAAGGTTTTAAAATTCCTTCACTCTTAAAGATCCTCCACCCCAAACATCCTTCACCTCTGTCTTCCCCAACATACAGAGACTGTACAGACACAGACACAGTAACTGCCCAATAAGTGTTTGTTGAATAAAATTAGCTGTATAACTTTGGCCCAGAGAGGTTATTTATAATGTGATGGGTTGAGACTGGATGATCACCAAGGTTCCTTACTGCTATTGCTCATCACAGGATTGAATCAAACAAATTACTTTGGAACCAAGTCCCCTAGTGATTAATGTATTGCTTAGAGGCAAAGAAAAATGATGGCAGCCGATGGAGGCTGCACTGCCCTGATCATCCAAGGAGTAGTCTGTGACCCTGATTTGTAGAGAACAGGGTGGCTATTCATTTTCCCTGGAGAGTCTAATTACTCTCCTAAGTACTGAGCTCCTGGAAGATTGAGGCTGTGCCTGTTTTGTCTGCCTGGCACACGTGGTTGCTTGAATATGTTATGAGTGAATGAACTCCCTCTGTCGTATTCAGTGCTGAGAAGATGGGGGCCTTCTCAGGAGGACTGAGACCACCCTTCTTCATCTTCTTAGAGTTATAGGCCTGCCTCTATTGTTTCAAACATCTTTGCTTACTCCTAGAGAGAGCTGGGGAAGAAGCGATGAGTGGGTTGTGTCTGGGCCATTACAGGAATTAGTAGAGGAGGTGCCCCAGGAAAAGGCTCAGGACTGGAGTATGTGGAGCTGTGTGTTTTGTAGATCAAATTGAGTTTGTGGCTCTCTCAGTCTGCAGGAGAATGGGGATGGGAGTGGGCAGTACCATAAACAGATGAAGGAGTTTATTCTTGAAACTCATCTGGGAGGACTCTAAGATTTGTAATAAGTCTTTCACTATGCTTTGTTAATTTAAAAGGGTGAAAATACTCTAAATTTGACTTGTTTGTTTTCTTTAGCGTTTCAGTGTTCCCAACGAGGAGGAGAGCTGGGAATTTCACTTCGTCCAGATGGAAGGGTTGACATTAGAGGAGGTGCAGCTGTTGTTTTAGAGGGCACGCTGACAGCCTAGAGGTGCGCTGACTGCTGCTGTCTCTAATCACCAAGTATTTTCTGCGTAAAAAGAAATGTAAGGGACTGCCATTAGCAAATGTGCATAGTAGTCTACTTAATCCTCATGTTTAAAATTGAAAAATGGGCCAGGCACAGTGGCTCACGCCTGTAATCCTAACACTTTGGGAGGCCGAGGTGGGCGGATCACCTTAGGTCAGGGGTTCGATACCAGCCTGGCCAACATGGTGAAACCCCATCTCTACTAAAAATACAAAAATGAGCTGGGTGTGGTGCCGTATGCCTGTAATCCCAGCTACTCGGGAGGCTGAGGCAAGGAGAATCGCTTGAACCCAGGAGGCAGAGGTTGCAGTGAGCCAAGATCGCACCACTGCACTCCAGCCTGGGCGACAGAGACTCCATCCCCACAAAAATAAATAAATAAATAAAAATAAAAATTGAAAAATGAAGACATTTTAATGGAAATTTAATAATGCTTCCAGACTAATGAACTAATGGAGTTTTGGCTCCACTCATGAGTGTATTTGAAATGTAAGTAACCAGCTACAAAGAATAATGTCTCTTCATTTGATTATGACTACCAATCAAGAGAAGGAGGAATACATTTCTGAGGAGTGAAGCTAAATCATTTGAACTTAAATGAGTACCTGATTTTGCAGCCATTAAAATGAATCAATAACTATGTGGAAATAAAGAAAAAATATTTTATAATATAATACTAAGAAAGAAAGAGGACAGTAGGCCATAAAATGTTAGCAATGTTATGCTATGTCTATGTAGATAAGCATGGGCCATTAAAAATAGCAAACTGGAAACAGTTCATGTGTGGGGGGCAAGATTGGAAGTAATTTTAATGTATCTAAGAAGTGATTTCCTTTATTGTTGTACTCATGTACAAAGACTAAAAATCAGGACGAATCCAGAAAATAAAAACAAAACAGTATTTATTAGGCTACTTCCTGTCGTAGTGAAATTAAACACTAAAAGTAATGTAATCTCAGCTGGGTGTGGCGGCTTATGCCTGTAATCCCAGCACTTTGGCAGGATGAGGCAGGAGGATTGTTTGAGCCAAGGAGTTCAAGACCAGCCTGGGCAACACAGCGAGACCCTGTTTCTATTTAAAAAAAAAAGTAATGTAATTTCAATCTTTTTCTTGATATATGACTTGAGAATGATATTGTAAAAGGAATTCTTCTCTTCAATAAAATGGGTTTTAACATAACTTTAAATTCAGTTAAATCTACAATATTGAACACCTATAGTTGACTTAGGGATGGGGACTTTTTCACATCATTAAGAGTGTTTGTTTAAGGTGATCTCACTGATGGTAGTTCTCAGCCATCTCAAAAACTGCAAGCTAATCAGTTAGACATTCTTTAATGACCCCAATTTTTTCACTTTAATTGCTACCATGTTTTCTGTTTTTACTGATTTTTGCTAAAGCATGTAAGAGTGAATTTATTATAGCAGTAATCTTGTGTTTCTCCTGATTTGCAATAAAGTCAGTCGTTCACCAGCTTTAATGCCTTAACTTAATGAGTAACCAGTGCCCCCCGCCCCCCCAGACCTCACAACTGATCACAACACTCCCATGGGTCATGATACCAAGGGTGAGAATCACCAGAGGGTTTTCCCCAATTTTGGATTTTCCCAACCTGAGACTGAACTATATGAATAAGTTCATATAAATGCATAGTTGAGAGGGCCTGAAGTTGATCAGATCTGAATCTGATCTTTCAAATGTGTGCTAAATTCTTTTTTTTTTTTTTTTTTTTTTTGAGACAGAGTCTTGCTCTGTCGCATAGGCCAGTGCCATCTTGGCTCACTGCAACCTCTGCCTTCCAGGTTCAAATGATGCTCATGACACAGCCTCCAAAGTAGCTGGGATTACAGGCACTGACCACCATGCCTGGCTAATTTTTGTATTTTTAGTAGAGATGGGATTTTGCCATGTTGACCCGCATGGTGGTCTCAAACTCCTAGCCTCAAGTGATCCACCTGCCTTGGCTTCCCAAAGTGCTGGGATTACAGGCGTGAGCCACTGTGCCCGGTGGTGCTATATGCTTAATAGATATTTTTGGGAAAGAAATCTCTGAGATAACTCTGGATTCCTTTTCGCATGAAAGTTGTTATTTGTAGCACCTGACTTGACTTTTCATCCTATATTTTCAAACCACATATTTGCTTGTGTGATTTTTGTTTGAAATGGTCCAATGGATAGTTGAGTCCAAATAGTCAGAATACTGATTATGCTGTTTTCTGTACAGATGCTGTTTATGTAAGAACACTGATTATGTTTACTGTGTTTCCTCAGCCTGCTGAAAATGGACTCAGGGGCTGCAGCACACATGTGTGTGGGAAGTAGCCACCAGGGAAGCAGGGACCAGGGCAGGACAAGCACACCTGAATAGATAAACAAAACATCTATTTATCTTTATATAAATATGCCTACATGTATATAAAAATAAACATATTTAAACACTAAGGCCAGGCGTGGTGGCTCATGCCTGTAATCCTAGCATTTTGGGAGGCCAAGGTGGGTGGATCACTTGAGGTCAGGAGTTCGAGACCAGCCTGGCTAACATGGGGAGACCCCGTCTCTATTAAAAATACAAAATTAGCCGGATGCGATGGCAGGTGCCTGTAATCCCAGCTACTCAGGAGGCTGAGGCAGGAGAATCACTTGAACCCAGGAGGCAGAAGTTTCAGTGAGCTGAGATCACACCCTGTACTCCAGCCTGGGCAACAGAGCAAGACTGTCTAAAAATAAATAAATAAACACTAAAATCACATTTGGTCTTGACCTGTGCATGTGTAGTCAAATTCTACTAAATAAATACATTATGATGGGATTTTAATTCATCAAGCTGGGAAGCTTATCATGTCTTGATGATATCTATGATTTAAGTCCATTTTGCCATTTTGTTGACTCTTCTTATTTTTAGTCACTGTGCAGCTTTGTAATGTTTGTTTGTTTCTTTGTTTTTAAGAGAAAAGGTCTTGCTCTTTTGCCCTTGCCTGGTGCCCAGGCTGGAGAGCAGTGGGGTGATCATAGCTCATTGCAGCCATGAACTCCTGGGCTCAAGTGATCCTCCCACCCCAGCCTCCTGAGTAGCTAGGACTACAGGCATGTGCCTCCATGCCCAGCTAATTTTTGAATTGTTTGTAGAGACAGGGTCCTGTTATGTTGCCCAGTCTGGTCGTGAACTCTTGGCTTCAAGTGATCCTCCTGCCTTGGCCTCCCAAATGATTGGCATTACAGTCATGAGCCACTGTGCCTGGCCAGCTTTTTATGTTTTTATACAAATATAAAAAGTGACATCTCTGGGTAGCAACAGCAAAGAGCCTCTAGGGTATACAATGTACAGTGAGTTATCTGCTGATATGAGCAGGGCAGGTTTGAGAGCCCTAATTCCAGATAGGTTTGTTCCTGCCTCTTCCACCTCTGCCCACCTCTTGCCTACCTGATCTTACTGAGAATGGCCAGAGGTGAATGCAGAGGGAGGTTGTGAGAGCTGTTTCTGCTTGTATTAGTCCTTTTTCACACTGCTGATAAAGACATACCTGAGACTAGGTAATTTATAAAGAAAAAGAGTTTAGTGGACTCACAGTTTTACATGGCTGGGAAGGCCTCATGATCATGGCAAAGGTGAAAGGCATATTTTACATGGTGGTAGGCAAGAGAGAATGAGAGCCAAGCAAAAGGGGAAGACCCCTTATAAAACCAGCAGATATAGTGAGACTTATTCAATACCACAAGAACAGTATGGGGGAAACTGCCCCCATGATTCAATTATTTCCCACCACCAGGTTTCTCCTACAACATGTGGGAATTATGGGAGCTACAATTCAAGGTGAGATTTGGGTGTGGACACAGGCAAACTGTATCATTCCATTCTTGGTCCCTCCCAAATCTCATGTTCTCACATTTCAAAGCCAATCATGCCTTCCCAACAGTCTCCCAAAGTATTAACTCATTTCAGCATTAACTCAAAAGTCCACAGTCCAAGCCTCATCTGAGACAAGGCAAGTCCCTTCCACCTATGAGCCTGTAAAATGAAAAGCAAGTTAGTTACTTCCCACGTGCAATGGGGGTACAGGCATTGAGTAAATACAACTGTAACAAATAGGAGAAATTGGCCAAAACAAAGTGGCTACATACAGGTCCCAGACAAGTCTGAAATCCACTGGGGCAGTCAAATCTTAAAGCTCCAAAATGATCTCTTTTGACTCCATGTCTTAATCCAGGCCGCACTGATGAAACAGATGGGCTTCCACAGCCTCAGGCAGCTCTACCCCTGTGGCTTTGCAGGGTATAGCCTCCCTCATGGCTGCTTTCACAGGCTGATATTGTCTGTGGATTTTCCAGGTGCATGGTGCAAGCTGTTGGTTGATCTACCATTATGGGGTCTGGAGGACAGTGGCCCTCCTCTTATAGCTCCACTAGGCAGTGCCCCAGTGGGGACTCTGTGTAGGGGCTTGCACCCCACATTTCCCTTCCACGGTGCCTTAGAGGTTCTCTACGAGGGCTCCATCCCTGCAGCACACTTCTGCCTGGACAACCAGGCATTTCCGTAAATCCTCTGAAATCTAGGCAGAGGTTCCTAAACCTTGATTCTTGACTTCTGTGCTCCTGCAGGCTCAACACCATGTGGCAGCTGCCAAGGCTTGGGGCTTGCACACTCTGAAGTAATGGCCTGAGCTATACCTTGGCCCCTTTTAGCCATGGCTAGAACAGCTGGGATGCAGGGCACCAAGTCCCTAGGCTGCACACAGCAGGAGGGTCCTGGACCTGGCCCACAAAACCATTTTTTCTCTCCTAGGCCTTTGGGCCTATGGTGGGAGGAGCTGCCACAAGGTCTCTGACATTCCCTGGAGACATTTTCTCCATTGTGTTGGTGATAAACATTTGTCTACTTGTTATGCAAATTTCTGCAGCTGGCTTGAATTTCTCCTCAGAAAATGGGTTTTTCTTTTTCTATCGCATCCTCAGACTGCAATTTTTTTGGACTTTTATGCTTTGTTTCCCTTAAAACTGAATGCTTTTAACAGCACCCAAGTCACATCTTGAATGCTTTGCTGCTTAGAAATTTTTTCGGCCAGATACTCTAAATCATCTCCTTCAAGTTAAAAGTTCCACAGATCTCTAGGTTAGGGGCAAAATGTTGCTAGTCTCTTTGCTAAAACATAGCAAGAGTCATCTTTACTCCAGTTCCCAACGAGTTCTTCATCCCTGAGACCACCTCAGCTTGGATTTCATTGTCCATATCATTATCAGCATTTTGGTCAAAGCTGTTCAACAAGTGTCTAGGAAGTTCCAAACTTTCCCACATTTTCGTGTCTTCTTTTGAGCCCTCCAGCTGTTCCAACCTCTGCCTGTTACCTAGTTCCAAAGTTGCTTCCACATTATTGGGTATCTTTACAGCAGTGCCCCACTCCTGGTACCAATTTACTGTATTAGTCCGTTTTCATGCTGCTGATAAAGGCATACCTGAGACTGGATAATTTACAAAGAAAAAGAGGTTTAATGGACTTACAGTTCCACATGGCTGGGGAGGCCTCACAATTATGGCAGAAGGTGAAAGCATGTCTTACATGGTGGCATGCAAGAGAGAATGAGAGCCAAGAAAAAGGAGAAACCCTTTATAAAACCAGCAGATCTTGTGAGACTTATTCACTATCACGAGAACAGTATGGGGGAAACCGCCCCCATGATTTAGTTATCTCCCACCAGGTCCCTCACACAAGTTGTGGGAATTATGGGAGCTACAATTCAAGATCAGATTTGGGTGGGGACACAGCCAAACC
>NW_012104710.1:504362-506954 GCF_000951045.1 Mandrillus leucophaeus | reverse complement strand
CCACAGCCTCAGGCAGCTCTACCCCTGTGGCTTTGCAGGGTATAGCCTCCCTCATGGCTGCTTTCACAGGCTGATATTGTCTGTGGATTTTCCAGGTGCATGGTGCAAGCTGTTGGTTGATCTACCATTATGGGGTCTGGAGGACAGTGGCCCTCCTCTTATAGCTCCACTAGGCAGTGCCCCAGTGGGGACTCTGTGTGGGGGCTTGCACCCCACATTTCCCTTCCACGGTGCCTTAGAGGTTCTCTACGAGGGCTCCATCCCTGCAGCACACTTCTGCCTGGACAACCAGGCATTTCCGTAAATCCTCTGAAATCTAGGCAGAGGTTCCTAAACCTTGATTCTTGACTTCTGTGCTCCTGCAGGCTCAACACCATGTGGCAGCTGCCAAGGCTTGGGGCTTGCACACTCTGAAGTAATGGCCTGAGCTATACCTTGGCCCCTTTTAGCCATGGCTAGAACAGCTGGGATGCAGGGCACCAAGTCCCTAGGCTGCACACAGCAGGAGGGTCCTGGACCTGGCCCACAAAACCATTTTTTCTCTCCTAGGCCTTTGGGCCTATGGTGGGAGGAGCTGCCACAAGGTCTCTGACATTCCCTGGAGACATTTTCTCCATTGTGTTGGTGATAAACATTTGTCTACTTGTTATGCAAATTTCTGCAGCTGGCTTGAATTTCTCCTCAGAAAATGGGTTTTTCTTTTTCTATCGCATCCTCAGACTGCAATTTTTTTGGACTTTTATGCTTTGTTTCCCTTAAAACTGAATGCTTTTAACAGCACCCAAGTCACATCTTGAATGCTTTGCTGCTTAGAAATTTTTTCGGCCAGATACTCTAAATCATCTCCTTCAAGTTAAAAGTTCCACAGATCTCTAGGTTAGGGGCAAAATGTTGCTAGTCTCTTTGCTAAAACATAGCAAGAGTCATCTTTACTCCAGTTCCCAACGAGTTCTTCATCCCTGAGACCACCTCAGCTTGGATTTCATTGTCCATATCATTATCAGCATTTTGGTCAAAGCTGTTCAACAAGTGTCTAGGAAGTTCCAAACTTTCCCACATTTTCGTGTCTTCTTTTGAGCCCTCCAGCTGTTCCAACCTCTGCCTGTTACCTAGTTCCAAAGTTGCTTCCACATTATTGGGTATCTTTACAGCAGTGCCCCACTCCTGGTACCAATTTACTGTATTAGTCCGTTTTCATGCTGCTGATAAAGGCATACCTGAGACTGGATAATTTACAAAGAAAAAGAGGTTTAATGGACTTACAGTTCCACATGGCTGGGGAGGCCTCACAATTATGGCAGAAGGTGAAAGCATGTCTTACATGGTGGCATGCAAGAGAGAATGAGAGCCAAGAAAAAGGAGAAACCCTTTATAAAACCAGCAGATCTTGTGAGACTTATTCACTATCACGAGAACAGTATGGGGGAAACCGCCCCCATGATTTAGTTATCTCCCACCAGGTCCCTCACACAAGTTGTGGGAATTATGGGAGCTACAATTCAAGATCAGATTTGGGTGGGGACACAGCCAAACCGTATACTGCTTTCAAGTTTAATGTTGCTATTGGTTGAAAAAAGTGCTCCCAGTAAGGTTGGCATCCCATCTCTGGTGTATTGAATTAGACTAGGTTATGCTAAAGTATAAAATATCTACAAAATCACAGTGGCTTAAAATAACAAACATTTTATTTGACCTCAGTTGTCTAGTACAGGTCAGGAGGGGTGCTGTTCCTTGTGATCATGCAGGGGCGCAGGCTGATTTTTCATTCTGCCATCTCAATATGTGGTCTCTGTGGTTGTGGCAGCAGGAGGAAAGAGTATATGGAGACCTTCCTGTGTTTTGGCTCAGAAGTGATAGGTGTCAATTCTGTTCACAGCCTTTGGCCAGAACTGGTCACATATCTCCACCTAACAGCCAGAAAGCTGAGAAATGTGAGAGCTCGTGGATGTATTCTGTGTACAGTAAATATAATTGCTATGCCTGGGAAAGATTTTCAGGCCACTCAGATGGTTCCCTCTAGGATGACATTACATGGGTAAACTTATAGCCCAGGGGATAAGGGGTACAGTCTCAAAAGCCTATTAGGTAAATGCACCAAGAGTAAATCTATCTTTCAGGGGCAAACTCACATTAACCTAGCACGTAGAGACTGACATAAAGCCAGAACACCAATTTGTTATTTTACAATGAGAAATGTAACCACAGAATAGATTAGATCAGAGCATTTTCTCCCTATTTGCATATCTGTTTGGGAAACCAAATTGTAATCAGAAAGCTGCTTGGTGACCAGGGAACCAAAACAAGGAGCAAAATGGACTTAAATGGCAGATGTCATCAAGACCTGATAAGCTTCCCCACTTTGACAACACAATAGAATCCCATCACACTGCACTTACTTTAGTCGAATTTGACTACATGTGCTCAGGTCACGGCCAAATGTGGTTTTAGTGTTGATTAATTGATTGACTGATTGAGATAGGGTGTTTCTCTGTCACCCAGGCTGAAGTGCAGTGGCGTGATCATAGCTCATTGCAGCCTTGACTTCTTGAGCTCAAGCCATCCTCCCACCCCAGCCTCCTGAGTAGCTGGGAC
>NW_012104710.1:492885-503307 GCF_000951045.1 Mandrillus leucophaeus | reverse complement strand
TTCCTTCCTTCCTTCCTTTTTGAGACAAAGTCTCACTCTGTGGCCCAGGCTGGAGTGCAGTGTTGTGATATTGGCTTACTGCTACCTCTGCTTCATGGTTTCCAGTGATTCTCTTGCCTCAGCCTCCCAACTTGCTGGGACTACAGGCGCCCACCACCACACCTGGCTGATTTTCATATTTTTAGTAGAAACAGAGTTTCACCATATTGGCCAGGCTGGTGTTGAACTCTTGACCTCAGAAGATCTGCCTGCCTTGGCCTCCCAAAGTTTTGGGATTACAGGTGTAAGCCACCACACCCAGCCTATTTGTGGGATTTTCAAGGATAATCTTGGAAAACTTAATTTTTGCCTTATACACTATGGTAGCCTGCTTCCAAAATGGTTTCCAGTGATCCCCATCTTCTGCTATCAGGCCCTTAGGCAGTCCCCTCCCATATTGCACCAGGATTGGTCTGTGAGACCAGTGGAATATCCAGAGGTAAAGCAGTTAGGTTATAAAAGGCTGCACCTTCTGTTTTGGTCAGTTTCTGTCCATCTACCTCCCTCTCTTAAATACCTTTCCCTGTGGGAAGCCAGCTGCCTCATCATCAGCAGCCTTAAGAAGAAGCCCATGTAGCAACGAACTGAAGCCTTTGACCAACAGCCACATAAATGAGCTTGAAAGTGGACCTTCCCCGCTCTGGTCATCCTCAGATGATGCCATCCCACTGACACCTTGACAGTAGCCTTGTGAGAGACCCTGAACCAGAGGTACCCAGCTATGCTGCTCCAGATCGTTAACCCACAGAGACTGAGATAATAAATGTTCGTAGTTTTAAGTAGCTAAATTTGACGTAATTTGTTTTGCAGCAAAAGAAAACGAATGCACATGCTGTCTTTATCTTTTATTTTTATTTTTTATTTACTTTTTTGGGACAGAGTTTCACTCTTGTTGCCCAGGCTGGAGTGCAATGGCACGATCTTGGCTCACTGCAACCTCCACCTCCTGTGTTCAAGCAATTCTCCTGCCTCAGCCTCCCAAGTAGCTGGGACTACAGGCGCCTGCCACCATGCCTGGCTAATTTTTTTAGAGACATAGTCTTGCTCTGTCTGTGAGCCGATCTTGGCTCACTCTGGTCTTGAACTCCTGACCTCAAGTGATCCACCTCCCTCGGCCTCCCAAAGTTCTGGGATTACAGGTGTGAGCCACCGCGCCCAGCCTTTTATCTTCTTTTTTAGAGACATAGTCTTGCTCTGTCTTTATCTTTTTAATTTTATTATGAAAATTTCAAACATATGCAAAAGTAAAGAATAGTGTGATGAGCCCCCATGAACCTATCCCTCGGGTTCAACAGTTTTAGTGCATGGCCAGTCATCTATACCCCACTTCAGAGCCCACTTCTTTTCTCCCCTGGATTATTTTGAAGAAATCATACACTGTCATCAGCAAATATTTAAGTATTTATCTTTTAAATATAAGTACTCTTAAAAAAAAAGTAACCTTAACAGTAGTATCACTTCTGTGATAGACCATTAAGGTGGTGTGGTGTTCATGCCCTTATGTGATCACCTCCCCTTGAGAGTGACTTGCTCATAACCAATAAGTACAACAAAGATGATGGAATGTATATGATTACATCTATGTATTGCATGGTTATGTTATATAAGATTGTAGCATGGTCGTGTTGGAGACTCCTTCTCCCTTGCTGGCTATGAGGATGCAAGTTACCATGTTGGGGAATATAAACCAAAAACTATCTGAGACAGGTCTCAATCAATTTAGGAAACTTATTTTGCCAAAGTTAAGGACATGCCTGTGACAGTCTCAGGATGTCCTGATGACATGTGCCAAGGTAGTCCGGCTACAGTTGGTTTTGTACATTTTAGAGAAGACACAAGGCATCAATCAATCAATACATGTAAGATGTCCATTGATTCAGTCTGGAAAGGTGAGACAACTGGGAGCAGGGGCTTCCAGGTCATAGGTGGATTCAAAGATGTTCTGATTGGCAATTGGTTGAAAGGGTAGATAGGAATCAATAGAAAGGAATATCTGGGTTATGATAAGGGGTTGTGGAGACCAAGGTTTTATTGTTTTGATTTTGTTTTTTTTTTTTATTTTATTTTAAGTTTCAGGATACATGTGCAGAATGTGCAGGTTTGTTACATAGGTATACATGGGCCATGGTGGTTTGCTGCACCTATCAACAATCTAGGTTTTAAGCCCTGCATGCATTAGGTATTTGTCCTAATGCTCTCCCTCTCCTTGCCAAGGTTTTATCATGCAGTTGAAGCCTCCAGGAGCAGGCTTCAGAGAGAAAGATTGTAAATGTTTCTTATCAGACTTAAAGAGTCTGTTGTATCAGTAATTCCAAAAGGGAGGAGGGTATAACGAGGCATGTCCCCTTCCCATCATGGCCTGAGCTAGTTTTTCAGGTTAAGTTTGGAATGCCCTTGCCAAGAAGAGGGGTCCACTCAGATGGCTGAGGGGCTTAGAATTTTATTTTTGGTTTACAGGAACCCAAAAGGAACTCGGGGTGGTCTCTCAAAGCTGAAGGCAGCCTGTAGACAATAGCCAGCAGGAAAATGAAGCTCTCAGTCCTATGAAAGCAAGGACCTGAATTTTGCCAACAACCTGAGTAAATTTGGAAGCAGGTCTTTCCCCAGTTGAGCATTCTTATGAGACTGAGACCCCAACCCTCACTAATACCTTGATTGCAGCTTTGAAGAGAACTCAGTTGTGCCTGGACTTCTGATCCACAGAAACTGTGAAATAATAGATGTGTGTTGTTTTCCGCTACTAAGTTTGTGGTAATATTGGGTGCAGTAATAGAAAACTACTATCCAAAACATTGGAAGCAATTACTTAATATTATTGAGTATCCAGTTAATGTTCCAATTCCCCAATTGCCTTATATATTTTTTTCTGCAGTTTTGTTTTGTTTTGTTTTGAGACAGAGTCTGACTCTGTCACCCAGGCTGGAGTGCAGTGGCACAATCTTGCCTCACTGCAACCTCCACCTCCCAGGTTCAAATGATTCTCTTGCTTCAGCCGCCCAAGTAACTGGGACAACAGGCATGCGCCATCAGGCCTGGCTAATTTTTGTATTTTTGTATCTATTATTTTTTTTTTTTTGAGATGGAGTCTCACTCTGTCGCCAGGCTGGAGTACAGTGGCCCGATCTTGGCTCACTGCAGCCTCCGCCTCCTGGATTCAAGCGATTCTCCTACCTCATCCTCCTGAGTAGCTGGGACTACAGGTGTGCGCCACCACACCTGGCTAATTTTTGTATTTTTAGTAGAGATGGGGTCTCACCATGTTGGCCAGGCTGGTCTCAAACTCCTGACCTCAAGTGATCCGCCTGCCTTGGCCTCCCAAAGTGCTGAGATTACAGACATGAGCCACTGCGCCCGGCCTTTTCACAGTATTTTTCTAAGACATGCTGACTTTAGCCTGCACTTGCATGAGGTGTGAGTCCACTGTATGTAACCTGCCTCATAGCACAGTCTGGATTCTCCTTTCCATGCTTTAGCCTTTCTCTCAGATAAGAACTGCCTGGGCCCTGCCAAAGCTTGACTCCCTGAGCAAGATTTTCCAGAGCTTCCATGCTAACCAGTGCTGTCCTTCCACATGGATCAAATTATAGTCAAGCCATTCTGTTCCTTTAATGTTGCTAGACATTGCCCAATGTCCCAGGGAGGTGGGGGTGAGGGGGAAAATTCATTATTCTGCTGAGAACCACTGTTTTAAGTTTATCTCCCTTTTTTCCTTTCATTTCTTTGTTTGTTTTGTGGCTTAACTCTCAGAGGGTGAATTGTTTTCCTCTTTCCAAGTTCTTTTCAGGAGGGGAATCCCCCCTGCTGTCCATCCCTGTATCCTGGGAGATAGGTACCCAGCTGGGATCTGATTTCACAGCCTGGGGTCAGATGTGTTGTAAAGCAATCTTACATGGTTGGTAAAAAGCAATGTAAGACAGCCTGCTAGAAGCTGGCAGGGCAGAGAGCTGTGGGGCAGGCTGCAAACGTGATTAGAGAGGGAGCTTACTGGGCTCTCAAGGGACTCACGCTAACTGTGGAGACCAGGCTCATCCTTTTATGAAAAGATAATGAGCTCTTGTGTGGGTCTGTGATTAAGGCCCACATATGGCACAGACACCAAGGGCGAAAGCAGGGGAGTATTGAAGAAAAGGGCTTAGAGAGATGAGGGTATGAGCAAAGATTCAGAGATGAACGCTCAGGGCATGTGTGGCTTTTGTCTAGGGTTTCTACATCTAGAAAGTAGTTGTTAGGTTCTGGGGGCACACAGAGAGAAATTTAAAAAAACAGCAATTTTTAAACTAACAATCCAGTTGAATAGATAACATGTAAACACAAGGACAGATAAACAATACTGAAAGTTATTCTTACTGGGTTTTTTTTTTTTGGAAACTATTAAAATCTATAAAAAGAACTTAGAAATCATAGCAATGGTGAGTCATTCCCAGTATATGAGTAAATTGTAGAACCGTAGTTCTCCTGACGATCAGCATCAGCACCACCTGGGAGCTTGTTAGAAATGTGCATTCACAGCTGGGTGTGGTGGCTCACGCCTGTAATCCCAGCACTTGGAGAGGCTGAGGCAGGCAGATCACCTGAGATCAGGAGTTGGAGACCAGCCTGGCCAACATGGTGAGACCCCCCCCCCATCTCTACGAAAAATATAAAAGTTAGCTGGGCATGGTGGCACTCACCTGTAATCCCAGTTACTCAGGGGGCTGAAGCAGGAGAATCACTTGAACCCAGGAGGCAGAGGTTGCAGTGGGCCGAGATCGTGCCACTGCACTCCAGCTTAGGTGACAGAGCAAGACTCTGTCTCCAAAAAAAAAAAAGAAAGAAAAAGAAAAAAAGAAAAGAGAAATGCACACTCACAGGCCCTGTCCTAGACCAACTGAATTAGAAGCTTGGGGGAGGAGACCCAGTGATCTGTGTTGTAACAAGCCATCCAGGTGATTTTGGAGTATGCTTAAATTCGAGAACCGTTAGGTGTTTAGGCTTTCAGACTTAGCCACCATTTTCTTCACTCCTGAGTAACAATTGCCTGTGCAGTTCAATAAATTTTAAATGTATATTGCCCCATAATCTCCCTAACTATACCAACACACTTGCTACTTAATGCACTTTTAGAGAAGCTTTTATTTTTTTAAATTTTTTATTAGCTTCTAGCTCTGTTCAGCATAGAAAAATTAGCTGTGCTCAGGTGGGAGCTGTTCAGTAATGTGTTGGTAATAAACAGATTAGTTAATCAGCGATGATTTATTAATGATGAATTAATTATACCTGATTGTACAGTTCTGCTAGCTAAATGGAGCTTTAAAGGAGTTGTTTTATTAATCATCACAGTGCTAATTGCAGAGTCTTACAGAAAGATCACTAATTAAACATGCAGCCATATGCAGAGCAAGTTGGGTTGCTGAGACCTGCAAGAATAGAACATACTCATTTTTAAGGAAGCCAAAACAAACTTTATTTTATGCAATATTAGGGAATTGACTTGGCAATGTTAATTAATCACTGCACATTAATATCGTACTTTTTTCCAGCAGGAATTGATCCATATATCAAAACTCATGTAGTATTCTCGTGAGATCTGTCATAGGGGAAGTATTGCTCAATATTTTCTGTTTACACATACGCAATCTACTATAACAGAGATCATTGGTTAATGGGATGGGACTTAGAGAAAAAAGTGAAAAATTACATACCAGGCCTTTGTACTTTATTCAGAGCATCAAGTGAGTGGGAGATGGTGAACTCCTAGAGACCAGAAACACTCCTGCGTGTTGAATCACAAAAAGAGGATTCACAGCCTTGTGCTATTGGAGCAAAGAAAGAAATGAGACCGTCCAGTTGAAAAGGCATCAGATAAACTCAAAGACAGATAAATAACAGGGAAAGTGTTTTCAAATTTTAGCTCAAGGTAGATTAAAGGCAGTTCCTGACTTTTTCTTGGTAACGAACATTTGTCACTTGGGGTTATTCAGCATCCAAACACCATTGTCCTGGCACCTGAAATTGGGAAATTCTCATTGTGAGTAGTCTAAGGAGGTAGTACCCAACTTCTATCATGGAAGCCAAAGTGGCCAGATGCCATCTCTTCCTGCAAATCAGAGACTGGGCATGCTACCCACACTCAACCAAATCAGAGACATTGTCCTGGGAATTTGGTAGCTTCTCAGAATAATGGCTGCAGAAATAGTATTTGTTTAATTTTGGTCTAGTAGGTAATGGAATCAAGTCTGTTGTATGAACATATGATAAATGTGTGATGATGATGAGGATGATGATAGCGATGACAAACTTCAAGCTTGTCTTAATTTTTCTGGATTCCTCCATCTTGGACATTTCCTATCCTGTTCATTGGTTTAGGAATGAATATGTGATACAATTCTGGCCAATGAGACATGAGGGTAAGTTTTCAGTTCAGGGAGTCAAGTGAGGAAAAAGGTGGGATGAAGCAGCATTTGACATGCATAGGTTTACTTAACCCCCTGATTTTCAGTAAGGTATCCCTCCTTCAGCTGTGCTTGGTGCCTTTGAGTCTTGAGATCTTCTGTTTTATATTCTCCAAAGAAAAAACCTCTAGTCTTTTTTTCCCATGGTGGGGCAAGGAAATTGCCCAATGTGTGGGAGCTGTTCAGCACGTATGTATTATTTTAATCTATCATCTATCTATCTAATCTATCTATCTATCTATCTATCTATCTATCTATCTATCTATCATCTATCATTTTTTTTTTAGACAGTTTCACTCTTGTGGCCCAGACTGGAGTGCAAAGGCACGATCTTAGCTCCCTGCAACCTCCTTCTCCTGGGTTGAAGTGATTCTCCTGTTTCAGCCTCCCAAGTAGCTGGGATTACAAGCATGCACCATCATGCCCAGCTAATTTTTGTATTTTTAGCAGAGATGGGAGTTTCACCGTGTTGGTCAGGCTGGTCTTGAACTCCTGACCTCAAGTGATCGCGCCTGTCTCAGCCTCCCAAAGTGCCGTCCCCAGCCAATATTATATGTGTTCTAACATAAGTGTACAATGTCTATTGGTCATTGAGATCAAGATATAGAATGTTCCCGTCACTCTAAAAGGTTCTCTCATGCTCTTTCTTGGCAAAATAAAACAAAGCAAAACAACTCTCCATATCTCACTCCCTAAAATTATCACTATTGTGAAACTTATATCACTATAAATTGCTTGCTTTTTTTTTTTTTGAGACAGGGTCTTGCTCTGTCGCCCAGGCTAGAGTACCGTGGCTGAATCATGGCTCACTGCAACCTCAACCTTCCACCTCAGCCTCTCGAATAGCTGGGACTATAGTAGGTGCATGCCATCACACCTGGCTAATTTTAGTATTCTTTGTAGAGATGAGGTTTTACCACGTTGCTTAGGCTGGTCTTAAGCAATCTGCCTACCTTGGCCTCCCAATGTGCTGAGATTACAGATGTGAGCCACTGTGCCCAGCCTATTCTTTGGCTTTTATAAATAGATTCATAAAGTATATACTGTCTGGTTTTGGTTTCTTTCATTCAACATGTTTTTTAGATTTATACATGATGGCGAGTTTATTCTTTTTTATTGCTGTGTAGCATTTCATTGTGTAACTATATTACTCTTTATTTTTACTGTCTTTTGGTGATCATTTGGGTTGTTTCTAGTTTTCGGTTACAAATACATTCTTGTATATGTCTTCTGGTAGACATATACACGCATTTACTTTGAAGAGCATACTTAGGAGTATGATTGAGTAATAGGTTTATTATATGTTTAACTTTGATACTGCCAAATGGTTTTCTAATGCAGTTGAATGAATGTACACTTTTCACCAGTAACATGTGAGAGTTCTACTTGCTCTACATTCTCACCAGCATTTGGTAGTGTCACTCTTTAATTGTAGTCATTTTGGGAGAGTGTAGTGCTATCTCATTGTGGGCTTTAAATTGCATACCCCAGCGAGTTCTGGTGTTGAACAGCTTCATCATAGGTTTGTTAGACTTTTGGGATCTTCTTTTGTGAAAATGCTGGTTCAAATTTTTGTCTACTTCACAATTGAGTTGTGTTTTTTATTGATTTGTAGGGGTTCTTTATATTTTTTGGACATGAGTCCTTCATTAGATGTATATACTGTGGATATTTTGTCCTAGTTTGTGGCATGTTCATTCACTTTTTTAATGGTATCTTTTAATAACAAATTATTTTAATAAAGCCTAATTTATCAATTTGATCTTTTATGATTAGTGTTTTTTGTGTTCAGTCTAAGAAATCTTTGCCTTCCCCAAGAATACGAAAATTTCTCTCTATGTTTTCTTTTAGAAATTATTTTACTTTTCACATGTAGATCTATGACTTACCTCAAAGTTATTATTATTATTTTTTTTGAGACAGAGTCTTGCTCTGTGGCCCAGGCTGGAATGCAGTGGTGTGATCTCAGCTCACTGCAACCTCCACCTCCTGGATTCAAGCGATTCTCCTGTCTCAGCCCCCTGCATAGCTGGGATTACAGGCATGTACCACCATGCCCTGCTAATTTTGTATTTTTTGTAGAGAAGAGGTTTCACCATGTTAGCCAGGCTGGTCTTGAACTCCTGACCTCAGGTGATCTGCCTGCCTTGACCTTCCAAAGTGCTGGGATTTCATGCGTGAACCACCACACCTGGCCCCTCAAATTAATTTTTGTGTATTGTAAAGTAGAGGTCAAGTTTCATTCTTTTTCTATGTGGATAACCAACTGCTCTGGCACTACATACTGAAAAAAACCACTTTCCCTCACTAAATTCAGTTCTTATCTCAAATCAACTAACTGTATCTGTGGGGTATTTTTCTGGATTTTCTATTGTGTTCCACTGGCCTATTTATCTTTGCACCAACATGCGGTCTTAATTTAATGTAACATTATAGTAAATTTTGATAGCTGAAAGTGTAAGTTAGCCAACTTTTGAGGATGATAAAGTCTTTAAAATCTTGCTGGGAATTTTATTTGGATTGCATTGACTCTATAGATCAATCTATAGAGAGCTGACATCTTAACAAGATTTAGTCTTCTAATCAATGAATTCTTCTTCCACAAGTTTTCTATTTCTCTTAGGGATATTTTGTAATTTTCAGTGTAGGACTTACACATCTTTCACTAGATTTATTTCTAGGTTTGTGATTTTTAAAAATGTTATAAATGGTAGTTTAAAATTGCAGGCTGGGTGTGGTGGCTCATACCTGTAATCCAGCACTGTGGGAGGCTGAGGTGGGAGGATTGCTAGAGCTCAGGAGTTTGAGATCAGCCTGGGCAATAGAGGGAGACCTCATCTCTACTTAAAAAAAATAAAAAATAAAAAATTAGCTAGACCTGGTGGCATGTGCCTGTAGTCTCAGCCTGGGAGATCAAGGCTGCAAAACTGCAGCAACCTATGATTTTGCCACTGCACTCCAGCCTGAGTGACAACATGAGACCTAGTCTCAAAAAAAAAAAGGAAAAAGAAAATTTCATCTTCCAGTAATTTATTATAAATATATATGCAACTGATTTTATATGTTTAGCTTCTTTTCAGTGACCTTAATAGAATTTATTAATTCTAATTGCTTGTACATTCTTTTTTTTGAGACAGAGTCTCACTTTGCCGCCCAAGCTGGAGTGCAGTGCGGTGATCTGGTTTGCTGTAATCTCTGTCTCTTGGGTTCAAGCAATTCCCCTGCCTCAGCCTCCCAAGTAGCTGGGATTACAGGCACACACCACCATGCTCAGCTAATTTTTGTAATTTTTGTATTTTTAGTAGAGACAGGTTTTCACCATGTTAACCAGGCTGGTCTTGATCTCCTGACCTCATGATCCGCCCGCCTCAGCCTCCCAAAGTGCTGGGATTACAGGCATGAGCCACTGCACCTGGCTGCTTATAGATTCTTTTGTTTTTTCTACATAAACAGCCATGCCATTTATGAATAACAAAGGCATTTTTACTTCTTCCTTTCTACCTTTTAGTAACCTTTATTTCCTTTTCTTGCCTTATTGCACTGGCTGAGACCTCTGGTACAATAGTGAATAGAAGTGATAAGAGTGAACATCCTGCCGGGTGCAGTGGCTTACACTTGTAATCCCAGCACTTTGGGAGGCTGAGACGGGTGGATCATGAAGTCAAGAGATTGAGACCATCCTGGCCAACATGGTGAAACATGGTCCACAAAGTACAAAAATTAGCCAGGTGTGGTGGCACACGCCTGTAGTCCCAGCTACTCGGGAGGCTGAGGCAGGAGAATCACTTGAACCTGGGATGTGGAGGTTGCAGTGAGTTGACATTGTGCCACTGTGCTCCAGCCTGGCAACAGAGTGAGACTCTGTCTCAACAACAACAACAAAAGAGTGAACATCCTTGACCTTGAGGAAAAATGTTCAATATTTCACCATTGAATATGACGTTAGCTGTAG
>NW_012104710.1:482993-492520 GCF_000951045.1 Mandrillus leucophaeus | reverse complement strand
TCTTTCTTTCTTTCTTTCTTTCTCTTTCTTTCGACAGGGACTTGCTCTGTCACTCAGGCTAGAGTTTACTAGTGGGATCATAGCTTAACAGCCTTGAACTCCTGGGATCAAGCGATCCTCCCACCTCAGCCTCCTGAGTAGCTGAGATTACAGGTGCATGAAATCATGCCCAGTTAATTTTTTTTTTTTTAAATTTTGTAGTGATGGAGTCTTGCTATGTTGCCCAGGCTGGTCTCAAATTCCTGGCTTCAAGTGATTTCCCCACCTCAGAAGCCCAAAGTGTTGGGATTACAGGTGTAAGCCACCTTGCCCCACTGAACATTTTCTTTTGGCGTGAATAGATGTTGCATATTGTAAAATGCTTTTCCTTCTTTATTGAAATTATCCTATGGATTTTCTCCTTTATTTTGTTAGTGAGGACGAAATACCTTAATTTCAGATGTTAAACCAACCTTATATGCCTGAAATACAGACTAATTGGTAATAATATTTTCTTATTTTTATGCATTGTTAGATTCTATTTGTTTATATTTTATTTAGGATATTGAATATATGTTCATAAGTGATATTGACCTATAATTTTCCTTTCTCCTAATGTCCTTGTTAAGTTTTAGTGTCAGGTTATGTTGACCTCATAAAATGAGTTGAGAATTGATTCCTCTTTTCCTATTCTCTGGAAGAGTTTGTGTAAGATTTTATTCCTTAAATGTTTGGAAAAATCACCAGTGCAACCTTATTGGATACTCTGGTACTCAACCTAAATCTCTTCTAAGGTTTAATGCACCCTGTCTCCAACTGCTCAATTGTCTGATGCTGACAGCTCACAGCATGTTCCTCCTTGGGAGCTACCTTCAGCTGCAGGGAACTGCCTCACCCAAGATTAAGCTTATTTCCAGGGTGCTAAAATAGGAATACTGAAGCCTAGCCCCTTTCCTGAAATTGATTCAATTCTCAATGGTTATCTCAGCTCTAGGGCTTACCTGAGGTCTGGGTTGCAACTGCATTGTGAATCAGTTTTTATTTCTGGCCAATCCTGCTTTCAGTTTCCTACAGATGTGTCTTCCAGTCCTGCATGAAATTCAACATCTAAGAATCTGTTTTCAGGGAAACCAATCTAAGACCAAACCATATGGGCTGGTGTTTTCTTGGTAGAAGCCTTTTAATAATTGATTCAATTTATTTAACAGTTGACCAGTTAATTTATTTAACTATTGAATAGTTAGTAGTTGTATAACCATTCAAATTTTCTATTTCTTGTATCAGTTTTGGTAAATTGTGCTTTCCAAGGACTTTTTCCTTGGAAAGTCTCTGTTTTTAGTTTATTGACATAAGGTTGTTCATAGTATCCTTTCATATTTTTAATGTCTGTAGGATATGTAGTGATATCCCTTATTTTATTCATAGAGATGGCAATTTGTGTTTTGTTTGTTACAGATTAGTTACTAGGAGTTTATCAATTTTATTATTATTCTCAAAAAATCAATTTTTGGCTTTGTGGATTTTTTCCAGCATAGATTTATTTTTTATTTAATTCATTTTTGCTTTTATCTTCTTGTTTTCTTTCTTCTCCTTTCTTTTGAGTTTATTTTTCTATCCCACAATGTTTAGAGAACACATACTGTTTGATTTCAATCCCTTGAAATTTGTGAAGACTTGTTTGTGGCCCAAAACATGGTCTACTTGGATAAATGTTCTGTGTGTATGTATTAGTCTGTTCTTGCATTGCTATAAAGAACTACCTGAGACTGGGTAATTTATAAAGAAAAGAGGTTTAATTGGCTTATAGTTCCACAAGGAGTACAGGAAACATGGGTGGGGAGGCCACAGGAAACTTACAATCATAGTGGAAGGTGAAGAGGAAAGAGTCACATCTTATATGGCTGGAGCAAGAGGAAGAGAGAGAGAAGGGGGAGGTGCTACACACTTTTAAGCAACCAGGTCTCATGAGAACTCATTCATTATCGTGAGCAAGGGGGAAGTCCACCTCCATGATTCAATCACCTCCTACCAGGCCCCTCCCCCAACAATGGTGATTACAATTTGACATGAGATTTGGGTGGGGACACAAATCCAAATCATATTAGTGTACTTGAAAAGAATGTGTATTCTATATTGTTGGTGCAATATTTTATGGACCAAGTTAGTTAATCATGTTTTTCATCTTCTATATCTTACTGTTTTTTTTTTTTTTTTTTTGTTGAGACAGAGCCTCACTCTGTCACACAGGCTGGAGTGCAGTGGTGCGATCTCGGCTCACTGCAAGCTTCGTCTCCTGGGTTCATGCCATTCTCCTGCCTCAGCCTCCCGAGTAGCTGGGACTACAGGCACCCGCCACCACGCCTGGCTAATTTTTTGTATTTTTTTTTTAGTAGAAATGGGGTTTCACCGTGTTGCCCAGGATGGTCTCGATCTCCTGACCTTGTGATCTGCCCGCCTTGGCCTCCCAAAGTGCTGGGATTACAGGCGTAAGCGACTGCTCCCAGCCTTACTGATGTTTTTGTATGCTTTTGCTATCAGTTACTCATAGAAGTTGTTAAAATCTCTAACTATGAAGATGGATGTTATCCTTGTTTTTAGTGCTGTCAAGTTCTCCTTTATCTATTTTGAACCTGTATTATCAGGTACATATTAATTTTTTAATGTATACGATTGTGTTAGCCCTCTTAATAAGGTATAATATCTCTTGGAATATTTCTTGTGTTAGGGTCTACTTTGCTTTATGTTAATAAAGCACAACTGTTTTCTTTTGGATAGTGTTTGCAGAGTTTATCCTTTTCATCTTTTTACTTTCAACCCATCTGTGTAATTTGCTAGGGTCTCAACTGAATGTTGGGTGTTCACTGAAGTTTCTCCACTTTGGCTAGATCCAAATCCCAATGTCTCCCAGCACTGTGAAAACTCCAGATCTCCACCCAGCACTCAGTCTTCTAGTCACTGTTCTTGCATGGCCCAGGAATTGGCCAAGACCTGAAAGAGGTTTCCACACAGACTTCTTGGTTTCCTTTTTTGTAGCACTGCTTCCGGCACCCTGCACCACCTTTAATCTCAATTGACTCCTCAGCCTTCAACTATGAAATCTACCTCTCCTCCCTACACCCCTACACCCACCTTAGGCCATAAAACTTTATTGGCTGACCAGGAAAAGAGACAGGGGTAAGTGTCCCTCCCATTCCCTCACCCAGGGGAACCCCTCTTCTGGAGGATGGAAGCCCAGAAGCCAGTGGACTCAGAGGACCTTGGAGGCAGGTGGGTTGTTTTTGGGCATCCTGGCCCAAGGACAGGCTTCAGTAAATGGTAATCTCCTCCTCTAGCTGTGACTTGATGTCCATGAACCTCTCATGCTGGTTCTGCTGCTGGCTGTCAGCACCGACGTCGCCCTGCTGGGCTTCAACACTCCTGACCAGTGCCTGGATCTGTGCCAGCTTGGCTCCAAAGAGGGTCCTTGCTTCTTCCAATGTGCCTTCCAGGGCAGCCTTCATGCTGAGCTGCAACTGCAGCTCAATGTCAAAACCTGGGGGGTTCACCACAGGTCAGTGACCTTGAATTTGCTCATCTAGAGTTGCTTACGTGGCTGGCAACCTCCTGATTCAGCTCCTGGGACTGGCTGGTTAACCAGGCTTCAGCACCCTCCTGGTTCTGCTCAACCATGACCTCCTATTTGCTTCTCAAGTCATTCAGGATCTAGGCTGGGTTGATGCCTGGAGTGGAATCTATCACCACACTGACTAGGCCTCCCACCTGGCCCCTCAGGGCACCAATTCCTTTCTGGTAATTTTTCTTCAGGTAGGCCAGCTCCTCTTTCAGGCTTTCCAACATCCCCATCTCCAGGTCAGTCCTGGCCAGGCTCACCTCACCCAGCACCCTGCATAGAACGTTGATGTGTATCTCAAGGCTCAGACCCAGGGCCAGCTCCTTAAACTTGGTTCGGAAGTCATCTGCAGCCAGATGGGTGCTGTTGATCATCAGGACAATCCTGAAGTTCTCAGTGGTGGCAGTGAGAATCTTGTCCCGTAGGCCCTTGATGGTCTTAAAGTAGTGGGTGTAGTCACAGGAGGGCCCAGGCCCTTGCTTCTGGTACCAGCCACGGGCCTTCACCTCCAGCTCTCAGGTGACCTCTTCCAGGGCGTTCACCTTGGCCAGGTAGGAGGCCAGGCAGGTGGTTGTTGAGGGTCTACATGGTGATCTTCTCATTGCCTGCCAGCAGCCCGTTGGACCTGGCCAGGGCATTAGCACAGCTGCCACTGTAGCCCCCATTGTCCCCACCATAGCCCACAGAGAAGGATGAGGACAAGAAGCCAGCAGAGGATACTGACACACTGCGGCCTGTTGGATGCTGGGCATGTAGAAGGTGTCCCCTGCCTCAAAATGCATGGAGCTGCCACTCAAGCCCCAGGAGGACGAGGCTGGTCTGTGACTGGTGACAGCTGCAGGAAGGCATGGCAAGGCAGCAGACGTGAGCGACTCTGGTCTGAGGAGCTTTGATGACAGGAGGAGCCTGAAGTCTACTCCTAACCCGTGAGATGCTCTTCTCCCCTGACTGTGTTCCATGGCCCCACAGCTTGGCCCAGAAAATGGGAGAAAGCCAGGGTGAATGTGGAACTCACCTGTGTGAGTTCCTCTATGATCACAGCCCCTTCCATCTGTGATCACAGCTTGGTATTGCTAACTGCTTAATGTCTGCAACCCTGGGTTTTCACATTTTGTCCAGGTTTTTTATTTTAATTTTAATTTTAATAGTCGGAGGTTAAGTCAAGTCTGATACCAGTTACTTTATGATGGCCCAAATTGAGCATTTTAATACCACTTTTTTTTTTTTGGAGACAGAGTCTTGTTCTGTTGCCCAGGCTGGAGTGCAGTGGCCTGATCTCAGCTCACTGCAACCTCTGCCTTCTGGGTTCAAGCAGTTCCCCTGCCTCAGGCTCTCAAGTAGCTGAGACTACAGGTGCCCGCCATCACACTTGGCTAATTTTGTATTTTTAGTAGAAATGTGGGTTCACCATGTTGGCCAGGCTGATCTTGAACTCCTGACCTCAAGTGATCCACCGACCTCAACCTCACAAAGTGCTAGGATTACAGGGACGAGCCACTGTGCCCAGCTTAATACCACTTTTTAAAGAACCTTCAAACAAGCCTGTTCTTCTCCACTGTCTAGAACTTTCTCGGGTAACTAGTGCTACCAATTCCTGAGCCTTTTCAGAATTCAATCATGGAAATTCTATTGGTTCCTGTGTTGCTCCACGGTCAGTGTAGCCTTGCTCCTCGGATCACTCGGTCAGCTACCACTTGTTCATGCCTTTACCTTCTACGGTTTTATTGTTGTTACCTCTCACTGTTCTCTCAATCTTGTGGACTATGTTTTCTAAAACATCTTTACCACATGACCCAGTAGGTATACTTCTAGGTATAAACCTAAAATAATAGAAAACAGTGGCTCAAAGGGCCAGGCGTGGTGGCTCATGCCTGTAATCCCAGCACTTTGGGAGACTGGGGTGGGCAGATCACCTGAGGTCAGGAGTTGGAGACCAGCCTGGCCAACATGGTGAAACCCCGTCTCTGCTAAAAGTACAAAAATTAGCCAGTTGTGGCAGTGCACATCTGTAATCACAACTACTCAGGAGACTGAAGCAGGAGAATCTCTTGAACATGGGAGGCGGAGGTTGCAACGGGCTGAGATTGCGCCACTGCACTCCAGCCTGGGCGACATAGCAAAACCCTGTCTAAAAAAATAAAAAAGAAAACAGTGACTCAAACACACACTTATATGCCAATGTTCATAGAGCATTATTCACAATAGTTAAAAGATGGAAAGAAGCCAAGTGCCCATCAATAGAGGAATGGTATATACATACAATGAAATACCATTTAGCTATAAAAAGGAATGATGTTTTGATATGTGCTACAACATGGACGGATCTCGAAAACACGCTAAATGAAAGAACCCAGACACAAAAGGACACATATTGCATGATTCCGCTTATATAAAGTGTTTAGAATAGGCAGATCCATAGAACAGAAAGTAGATTTCAAGTTACCAGGAGCTAGGAAAAGGTGAGAAGAGGAGTTACTGCTTAATGGTGACAGAATTGCTGTTTGGGGTAATGAAAGGGTTTTGAAAATAGTGGTGATAGTTGCACAACATTGTGAAGTAATTTAATGCCACTGAGTTGTACAATTAAGATTTGTTAAATGGTGAGGTTACTGGAGGCTGAGAAGGGCACAAGGTTGAGGGGATATCAGAAGAGATTTGTTAAAGGACACAAAATTACAGCTAGAGAGGAGGAATAAGTTCTAATGTTCTATAGCACTGTAGGTAACGATAACTACAGTTGATAATACATTATATATTTTCAAATAGCTGGAAGAAAGAATATTGAGTGTTCCCAACCCAAAGAAATGATAACTGGGTGCAGTGGCTCACGTCTGTAATCCCAACACTTTGGGAGGCTGAGGTGGGTGGACTGCTTGAGGCCAGGAGTTTGAGAACAGCTTAGGCAACATGGTGAAACCCCATCTCTACTAAAAACATAAAAATTAGCTGGCCATGGTGATGCATGCCTGTAGTCCCAGCTACTCAGGAGGTTGAGGCATGAGAATTGCTTGATCCCAGGAGGTGGAGGTTGCAGTGGGCCAAGATCGCACCACTGCACTCCAGCCTGGGCAACAAAGCAAAACTCTATATCAAAAAAAAAAAAGAAAAAAAGAAAAGATAAATGTTTGAGATAATGGATATGTTAAGTACCCCGATCTGATCACTATATATTATACATATCAAAACATCAATATGTAGTCCATAATATATACAATTTTTATGTATCAGTTTAAAAAATTAAAAAATGTGTTAAATGGAAAAGTGTCAATGAAGTGTCAATAAACATTCAGAAAAAAGATAAAAATGGCTTCAATGGTAAATGTTATATATGTTACCACAATAATGTATTTTTTAAAATTATGTTTATTCTCATTTTAGTGGATTTTAAGACTGAGCTAAATTAGATGCTTGTGTTTATTTGTCATCTTTTCCTCTCTGTTATTATCATTTTTTCTTTTAAAATAATCATAAACAACAGACATGTTTACAGAATAGGACAAAAACTTTTCTCACTAAACAATTTAAAAATTGAGTTGCTAACCTAATGCCCCATCATCCCCAACTACATTAGTGTGTATTTCCTGTGAACAAGAGCATTCTCTCACATATACGAAATAAAACCATCAAACTCTGGAAATCAACTTGGACACATTATTGCTCACTTATCTTCAGACCTGATTCATGTTTTTAGCAATAGTCCTTAAAGGCAATATGCCCTTTATAGCAAAAGGATTCAGTCCCAAATTACACATGCTATTCAATTTTTCATATCTCCTCACTTTCCAATCTGAAATAGTTGCTCAGTCTTTCCTTGACATTCATGACATTGGCACTATTAAAGATTACAGGCCAGTTTGGTGTGGCGTGTCTCTCAATTCGAGTTTGGTGTGTCCTTGTGGTTAGATTCAGGATATGCACCTTTGGCAGGTCTATCAGAGGTGATACTGTGACCTTGTTGCATCCTATTAGGTGGCACATCATTTTGATGAGCCCCTGGTGCTGCTGATGACCTTCACTCTGATTTCTTTTTCTTTTTTTTTTTTTTTTTTTTTTTTGAGACGGAGTCTCGCTCTGCCGCCCAGGCTGGAGTGCAGTGGCCGGATCTCAGCTCACTGTAAGCTCCGCCTCCCGGGTTCACGCCATTCTCCTGCCTCAGCCTCCCCAGTAGCTGGGACTACAGGCGCCCGCCACCTCGCCCGGGTAGTTTTTTGTATTTTTTAGTAGAGACGGGGTTTCACCGTGTCAGCCAGGATGGTCTCGATCTCCTGACCTCGTGATCCGCCCGCCTCGGCCTCCCAAAGTGCTGGGATTACAGGCTTGAGCCACTGCGCCCGGCCTCTGATTTCTTTTTCTTTCTTTTTTTTTTTAGAGGCAAGTCTTGTTGTATTGCCTAGGCTGGAGTGCAGTGGTGTGATCATAGCTCACTGCAGCCGCCTCAAACTCCTGAGCTCAAGCAATCCTCCCACCTTGACCCCAAAAGTGCTGGAATTTCAAGCGTCAGGCACCATCCCTGGTCCACTCTGATTTCTTGATGAAGGTGGTGTCTACTAGCTTTCTTTACTGTAAATTGCCTATTTCCCCTTTATAATTAATAAATATTTTGTGGGGAGGTACTTTGAAACAATTTAAATATCTCTTTCCTCATCAAACTTTGAATTTATAATTTATATTTCTCCGGATTCATGGTTTTCTATATTATACAATGAACTATAATGTATTACTATTGATTTTTATTTTGATGTTCAAATTATCTCAAATTTGTTCAGGGAAAGCCTATTAAAGCTGACTTTTGTCCACATCATTCTTTGAGCACTTCTTTGCTTTTTGGAATGATAAGCTAGGTATTCCAGTGTATCTTGTATTTTTCAAGTACCAGCCCTGGAATCAGCCATTTCTACAAGGAGCCCTGATTCCTTCTAGTGCAAAATGGCAGCTTAGATGCCAGGATCTAGTTGTCAGATCTACTCATTGCTGTTGGATGTTGCTGCTCCATCCTCTCTCAGTGGACAGAGTTAGGAAATATGTGTTTTACACACACACATGCACTCCTTTATATTTATTTCTATATCTGTCTATATATGTTGAAAGCCATGAATTCAAACGAATACCTCCAATTCTAATTCAACATGACCAGTCCTTTCTGCATTTGTAACTCCCTTCACCATCAGTGAGAAACCTAATTTCCATTATCCTTAATATATTTACTTATTTGATCAGTCTTCCTATACCTAACCCATCTCACATCTCTGCACCCCATACTCTGCAAGAGAGCCGTCTTATCCCTGCCTGGACTCTGATTTCCATTCCAAGCTACCACCATGCTTGCTTGCACAGATATTCTCCTCTCCCTGATTGGTTTCTGTCACCTTGGATCCCTTCTGTGTCTGTGTGTCCACAGTGAGGCGTATTCCACTCGTGTACTGATTTGCCTCCTTATCTCAGGGCTTTTATTGAATGCTGAGTGCTTAGTTTTCTACTCCTGTATTTGCTCAGAGATCCATCTGCAAATACTGAGTCTTTTTCCTCTTCCCCCCAACTCTCACTTCTTCCTTCCCCAACCAGTCCTCCTCCCTCCCCATCCTCTACCCCATGAAATTGTTGTTGGCAATGTGGTACATTCTTCCATTCTCTTCTCCATGTTCATATAATAATATATCAGCTTATGAACACGCTTACATATGATTTTTGTTTTATATATGTTTGTTTTAAAGTAATGGTGTCATGTTCTATAACCTTCTCTGCACCTCCTTTTTTCTGATGTAACAGTCAACTGACATGACTCTTTAGCTCTTGCTCTAGCTTATTCTTTCTAATGTTTGAACTTTATTCCAAAGTATAGCTATACCACAATTTATTCAACTAATCCCCTCAATCTCCTATTGAAAACCTTCTTTCTTTCTTTCTTTCTTTCTTTCTTTCTTTCTTTCTTTCTTTCTTT
>NW_012104710.1:459527-482902 GCF_000951045.1 Mandrillus leucophaeus | reverse complement strand
ATCTCAGCTTACTGCAACCTCCACCTCCCGGGTTCAAGCGATTCTCCTGCCTCAGCCTCCCAAGTAGGCTTGGGAGGGAACAAACAAACAAACAAACATGCGCCACCATGCCCGTCTAGTTTTTGCATTTTTAGTAGAGAAGGGATTTCACCATGTTGGTCAGACTGGTCTTGAATTCCCGACCTCAAGTGATCTACCCGCCTTAACCTCCCAAAGTGCTAGGATTATAAGCATGAGCCACTGCACCCAGCCTTAAGTATTATTTTTATTAAACATTTTAATACTTGTTACACAAAATTTGCTATAAAATTTACAAAATTTTATTTATTTTAATTTTATAATTGTTTCAAAATTATTAGTGCAAACATTTGATAGATGATTCAAGTAATGTAAAAGTATACACAGTGATAAGTAAGTCTCCCTCCCAGCTCTGATCCCTAATTTATCATTCCCTTCCTCAGAGGCAACCACTCTCAAATTTTTATTCTCCTAGTTAAGTTTATACATGTACAAATGTATCAATGTGGGTATGTTTGTCTATGTACATATGTCTCTGTGCATATACATAGGTCTAACATTAATGGTGGCCTACTAATCACATTGTTTTGCATCTTAATTTTTAAATTTGATATATATTTGGGTAACGATTTTTAAAAAATTTTTTTTAGATGGAGTCTCGCTCTGTCACCCAGGCTAGAGTGCAGTGGTACAATCTCAGCTCACAGCACCCTCTGCTTCCCGGGCTCAAGTGATTCTCCTGCTTCTGCCTCCTTAGTAGCTGGGATTACAGGCATCTGCCACTGCAACCGGCTAATTTTTGTATTTTTATTAGAGATGGGGTTTCACCATGTTGGCTAGGATGGTCTTGAACTCCTGACCTCAAGTGATCTGCCTGCCTTAGCCTCCCAAATTGCTGGGATTGCAGGCGTCAGCCACTGTGCTCGGCGTGGGTAGCCATTATTAACCCCATTTTATAGATGAGGAAAGCAATGCTCAGAAAAGAAACTGATCTTCTTAAGGTCACTCAGTAAAGTGGTTAGGTCTGGATTGCAAACCAGGCTATATGACTGCAAACCTAATGCCCTTTCACACTTCAAGGAATACCCCTCAAGTATTGTTCTGGTTACTATTCTGTGTAACAAATTACTCCCACAATTTAGAGGCATAAAACAACCATTTATTACACATACAGATTCTGTGGGTTGGGAATTTGTACAGGACATAATGGGGAAAGCTTGTCTCTACTCATCTTGGTTTCACCTGGGTGGCTCAAAGGCAGAGGTTGTGGTCATCTGAAGGCTTGTTTGCTCACATGTTTGGAGCCTGGGTTGGGAACACTCAAATAGCCGGGAGCTGAAACAATTAGAGCCCCTTGGGCATCTTTAATTCTATGTGGTCTCTTCACATGATGTTTCTAGCATGGAAGGTTTAGGATCACTGGACTTCCTCCCCATTGGCTTAGCTCATAAGGCACATGCCCTGAGGGAGCCAAGTGGAAGCTGTGTCACCTTTTGTGACTTAGACTCACACCGTTTCACTTCTGCTAATTCTACTGTTGGAGGCATTTACAAAGTTCTATCGAGGCTCAAGGGACATGAATCCAACCTCTTGATAGAGAAGCATCAATATCACATTGTAAGAAGAGCATATAGGATGAGATATATTTAACTGCAGCTACCTTTGGAAAATAGAATCTGCCACATGAGTTTTGGGAAGTTTCTTATATTCTTGGGAAGATGGGAGCATAACTGGTTAGCAGGAACAAGGATACCTTCACTAAAAAGAAAACTTGGCCAGGTGTAGTGGCTCACACCTGTAATCTCAGTACTTTGAGAGGCCGAGGCAGGTGGATCACCTGAAGTCAGGAGTTTGAGACCAGCCTAGCCAACATGATGAAACCCTGTCTCTACTAAAAATACAAAAATTAGCCGGCCGTGGTGGTGGGCGCCTGCAATCCCAGCTACTCAGGAGGCTGAGGCAGGAGAATCGCTTGAAGCCGGGAGGCGAAGATTGCAATGAGCTGAGATCGCGCCATTGCACTCCAGCCTGGGTGACAGAGCAAGACTCTGTCTCAAAAAAAAGAGGAAGAAGAAGAAAACCTGATGTAAATCTTGAACCTTTTTTATACTGAGCCAAGGCACCTCCTGTCATTGAACCATCATCACCAAACATATGGATGTGCTTACAGTTCATCATCAAAGACTTTTGAAAATGTTCTCAGACTATTGAGCCAGAAGATACTTTCAAGGAACCAGCAACATTTAAGTGTCAGCTTTCAAGGACTTTATGGCTCTTGAGCATGCTTTGCAAAGTAGATGGGCCAAATTGGATCCGTTCCACAGTCCTGCATCATTCTGAGGATGAAACAGTGTTCCTTGGCTTCATCTTCTTGGGGCAGTGACTTCTAGTCACTGTTTCCTGATGCTGCCAAATACTTCTGGGGAGGCCAGAGTGGCCACTCTCAGGGATGCATGGCCTATGACTTTGGGTAATAGTCAGCTGAAGTTATCTCAATACCTTTGGGCCACGTTATTTTAAGTTACAATAGACAGTTTGTGTATTTCATCAACCAACTGGAGGTACTTTCTAGCTAAAAATCACGATTTCAGCATAAACGAAAAGAAGAGGTAAGTTAAAAGTGAACACCTGTTCTTCTAAAATTGCTCTACTGCAGATACCAGCCCTAGAGAGTTGGCAGATGGTTTTGTGTTTCTAAGCCTGACCTTAGCAGCCCTTCATCAATCTTGAGCTGATTGATTCTCAGGAAAGAGAAGACTCCGGCTTCCCAGGGTACCCAAGACATCTTTGATTTAGTTACTACCTGAGACCAATTAATTAGGCCATACTGATTCTCTCAAGTTTTTCTAACAAAGCTAGGAAACATTGGGCACAGCCTGGTTGGAGCAGCTTTTTGTGAGCTCATTAATTACCCCAGTCATGGATACTCCTAAAAGATAAAGAAAAAAGCATCATGCTGCACCAGGGAAGACAAGTGATCTCCGAGGCTGGCAGCTGTCCAGTGGTATGATTCCTACAGCCAAGGGGCTCCCAGATTTAAAAACTTCCACCTACAGAACTGAAACTATCAACCGCTTCTCCCTCAGCATCCTCACTCATTGCTGTCCCGGGAAGCTTGTTACTCTGTAGAGAGTTTGCCCCTTGGTTTTCTGGAACTTTTAATTTTTTTAATTTAGGGGCTTTACAGAAATTATTTTTCTTTTAAAGTCAGATAGGATGGTATTGGGTTTTTATGATATAGAAGTAATTCACAGTCAGCTCTCAGTTATCCTCTGGTTGGATTACCTGGGGATCTCTCTTACTTTTCTCCCCCACATAGAGCTCTTCTGCCTCTCACTTGGCTTGGTTTCTTTCCTAGCCATTCAGTCTTTGTTCTTCCAAGCGTTAGGGCTAAACTGAGAAGAGTAAGGGCCAGATCTGGGCATGTGTTGTTGATGTAATGAGAGGTGATTAAGGAGAAGTAATAGAACAGTACACCCACTTTTAAAGATTAGTATCTCCAGAACACTGCCCCATTAAAAGATAACCAAAAGCTAACTTTTGCTAATAAGAACTTTCTCTCCATAACAGATGTTATTTTTGGCAGTGCATGCATTAATTTTAAAAAATTAATATATTAAACATATACAAAAGCAAAGCAAATTACTATACTTACCCTACCCTGCCACCAACCAATGAAGTACATGTTATGCCGTTTCAACACTTATCAACTCATGATCAATTTCATTTCATAGGTGCCCCCAAACTCAGGTGCTCTGTGCTCTGTGTTTGGGTTCACCCCCCAACCCTGTTTCCTCAGCTAACATGCCCAGAAGGAGGTGACCTAGGTGTGCTGGACTCCTGCTGTCCCGTCCTCCACTCCACTCATGAGGACTGAGGCTTGAGAACACCTCGAGTGTCACATTCTATTATACTTGATGGGGACACTCGAGGCGTCCTGGTGGCAGGCAGGACAAAAGGACAGCTGTGCTGGGCTGCCCACAAATTAGGGCATCTTTGGAGGTTGTCCTCCGATTCTCAATTAATTTTTAGGAGAGCTTTAATTATGCCACCAACAGTCCTCACTTGAACAATCACAAGCACTTCAGCTGGGAGGGAAAAGAGCGACTGACTGGATTTGCATAATCATTTACCCTAATTAGAATGTCAAAAGTTGGTGGCAAAGAGGCCTAGTTGTGCTGTGACTTAGGATCATTTTAATTTAGTCCAATTTCCCATTATTACAACTGCCTTCCTCTTTGCACCTCAGATCCTCTTTCCTTCTAAATGATTTGTAGCTAAACCAAAACTGAAACAATTAGTAACTCGCTTGTTAGGCTGAACTGAAGAAGTCTAAGGGGTTTCTTTCCTTAATTGGAAACACAATTTTAGTTTCCATCTAAATTTATAATTGCATGGATATCATTCAGAAGCCTACTCTCTTTGTGTGTGCGTGCGCGTGGGCGTGTGTGTGGAAGGGGGTAGAATCATCTTCAGGTTGTACTACAAGAAACAAATAATGTCTTTGAATAGTCACTTTATTCCAATGTTTGAACACAAGGATTGGTGTGTAATAATAGCTGTATAAGATATACTCATTAATAGAACAATATTATTTTAAATAATTTGTAAAGCTTCCATGATGAATGTTTTGGACTACAGGTTTGAAAGTACAAAGGCAGCTGAGAATAAGCAGAACTCCAGATCTCAGGCATAGAACCACCCTGACCCATTAGAGACTGCTTAGGCACGCATGGGTGATTTCTGGGTCCGGCTGGTGAGCTACTTACCCAGGTCCTAGTTAAATCAGGCATCCTCTGTTTTTCCGCCCTCATTCCCTTTTAACAGCAGGAGGCCACCTATTTAATTAGTTGGGGGTGGGAGCGTCTGTAATCTCCTGGGGGTGGCTTCAGCCCCAGGGTTGGATAAGAGGGTGAATCCATTGCCGGGTGTGGCTGGCCTCTCCCCTGCAACATATGGGGAACCCACCACGTCTTCAGCCCAAGTTCCAGCAGCAAGCATTAGTGGAGAGGCCTTCCCTGCTGGGAACACACCCTGCAAAGCCAAGGGCAGGCGGCGTCACTACTAGAGGTCAAGGCAGTTCTTAGACCAAACAGCATCTGGCGAACTGTGCCAATTGGAAATCAATGGCCCTCCCTGGGTGGGTTTAATTTTATGGTTATTTGCACAAACTTACAGCCCCTAACGGGCAGGGGAGAGCTCCGAGCATCCTCCCAGGATTGTTGCAATGGAGTCGGACGTCTTCACAGTGCATCGATAAGTTGAATTGAAGAGTCTGTTTACTAGGGGTTAGTGTTGGAGCCTAGCTGTCATGCTAAGACAGAGTAAGGATGAGGTTAGCCATCATTTATCCAGGGCCTGGAGATTTGATCTTCAGTGCAATATGTGCAAGCCCCAAATGACTTACCACATTGTCTCGAGCCTGAAGAAGACATGGAGGTTCCTCTGCATGTAGCAACATTGAATCATTATGTTCAATTATGTTCAAAGTGCCAACTCCATTTTAAGCAGACCAGTTTTTCTTTATATAAGATTTTGTAGTAGTTACATATAAGATTTCGTAGTAGTCACATAAGATTTTCTTTATGTAAGATTTTAGAGCAGTTAAGAGGTTGTGTACTGCAGTCAGGCAAATCCAGGTTCCACCACTCACCTGCAAAAGGTATGTAGGGCAAGTTTCTTAACCTCCCTGGAGCTCGCTTTCCTCATCTGTAAATGGGGATGATAATATACCCCCATCACTGAGCTGCTGAAAGGATGAGGTAAGATGATATGTTGAAGGGGCTTAATATAGTGCCTGGTACATTAATGCACTTTTTAATAAATCTTGGGTGTTAAAGATGACAATAATGATAATAATAATAATCCCAGCCATAGGATAGGCTTGTTAACATAGGCAGGAACAGTGGCGTTGAAGTAGTAGGGCTAGTTTAAAAACCTTCAACTTTTAACATTTTTACCATTGAACTCCATAGTCTTAAAGTTGTATGAAAATTCTTTAACTTGTTTCTTTCTCCCTTGCTCTGACTTGTTAAACTTACTTGTTTCTCATCAAAGAGATGAGGATCCAGCCAGCATGCTGTATTTTGATTCACCCTGAGATGAATGGGTTATTGCTCTGGAAGCACTTCATGCCAGTTCCCGGGTCCCATCCGAACCAGAACTTGGGGTACCTAGCAACAGCTATGGCAATGGCTGCTGTCATGTTTCTCAGGTGGATCATTCCCAGGTGAGAGATGGATAAGGAAGATCAAGTGATGGTCCATGTGGGAGAAAAAGCTTTCATGTAGCTAGGAATGGGGTTGCTTTTTTCAGGGCCAGACATTGATGGAGTGTGGGCTGCCTGGCCATATGTACCTCAAGCTATCCCCTCTCTCATCAGAGACAGTTTCATTGCAATGGATGCCAAGAGAATAGGAGCTCTTGAAGACCTCTGCCTCTGCATGGGGCTGGGTGAGGAGCATGGGAGAGGAAGGGCCAGATCTACCAGATGAGTAGAGAGCAGCGGCGGTGGGGAGGACTGTGCTACAAACCAGAATCACAGCTTCTGCAAGACGCTTGATTACTTTTTTTTTTTTTTTTAATTAATCTACAGCTTCAGCTGTCTTCCATCATTGGGGCAGGATCCCTCTTTCTCTAGCAGGTCCTTCTTTCTCTAGTAGACACAACCTGCAGTGGCTTCTGGCTCACAACTGATCTCCCAGTGATTATGTTGGTGCTCCCTATCCTGTTCTCTGGCCAAAGCTAGAGACACCTGTCAAGCTGGCCAGCTACATTCTCTCTCCTGGCTATTTGAAAACGTGACTGAAATAGACAAGTCAGTTTGAGCAGAGTCGTCTCATGATAGTGCTCCAGTGCCAGGAGCAATAGCTCCCAAGGTTACCTTCATTTACGTCCTGACAGAGAATTGATGGTTTAAGCTTCACTTGATTTAGTGAGCTACTCCCAGTATCTTTCTCATAAATCCCTTTTTTTTTGCTCACATTAACCAAAGAGGCCGGGCGTGGTGACTCACGCCTGTAATCCCAGCACTTTGGGAAGCCGAGGCAGGTGGATCAGCTGAGGTCAGGAATTCGAGACTAGCCTGGCCAACATGGTGAAACCCTGTCTCTACTAAAAATACAAAATTAGCCAGCCGTGGTGTCGTGTGCCTGTAATGCCAGCTACTCTGGAGGCTGAAGCAGGAGAATCGCTTGAACCTGGGAGACGGTGGTTGCAGTGAGCCGAGATCAAGCCATTGCACTCCAGCTTGGGTGACAGAGTAAGACTCTGTCTCAAACAAAATAAGAAATAAAAATAAATAAATAAATAAATACATTAACCAAAGAATGGTTGTTTTCTTTTTTTCTTTTTGCTTCTGAAAGATGCTTGAGTGATACTATTTCCCAACAAAAATTAAAAAAAAAAACCAAACAGAGTGAGAATGAGTTTTGTACAGTAGGCTTGTGATGTTTGCAAATGGTTTAACCCAAAACCTCTGGATTTTCTTTTTTTCTTTTTTCTTTTCTTTTTTTTTGAGACGGTCTCGCTGTGTCACCCAGGCTGGAGTGTAGTGGTGTGATCTCGGCTCACTGCAACCTCCACCTCCTGGGTTCAAGGGATTCTCCTGCCTCAGCCTCCCAAGTAGCTGGGACTACAGGCCGCCACCATGCCCAGCTAATTTTTGTATTTTTAGTAGAGACAAGGTTTCACTATGTTGGCCAGGCTGATCTTGAACTCCTGGGCTCGTGATCCACCCACTTCGGCCTCCCAAAGTGTTGGGATTACAGGCATGAGCCACCGTGCCTGGCAGATCACCTGAGGTTGGGAGTTCGAGACCAGCCTGACCAACATGAAAAAACCCTGTTTCTACTAAAAATACAAAGTTAGCCAGGCGTGGTGGCACATTATTGTAAACCCAGCTACTCGGGAGGCTGAGGCAGGAGAATCGCTTGAACCAGGGAGGTAGAGGTCGAGGTGAGGTGAGATCACGCCATTACACTCCAACCTGGGTAACAAGAGTGAAACTCAGTCTCAAAAAAAAAAAAAAAAAAAAGAATATCATAATGTAACATTTTCCCCATAAAGGGCACCTGAGCTATAAGGCACAAGAGTGTAAGGCTGCACAGTGATGCAGGTGCCAGGTGGTTAGCCAGCTGGATCTGTTCCTTGGCTAAGTGATTTGCATCCATGTCTGGTAACCTGGGATTCAAATTTATGCCTACCCAAAATGCCCAAGTGGATTTCCTCGAGAAGAGGTGACTCTGGAATGTTAATTCTTCAAATACCAAGGTCCACTGTACCAGAAAAAAGGCTTCGGGCTCATCCAAGCTGCACAAACTTGTACAGCTAAGTACCTTCCTTTTCTTTATGAACCACAATGCCTTCAGTGATGAGCTGGAAATGAGTCTTGGTTATGTTACTCCTACAGTGAGGCAGGCCACGGATTTCCCACAGTTATCACTGGGAATGACTTCTTCCATAATATCCATCATTGTAATTCATGTTTGGGCACTGATTCGAACTTGGAGGGCTCTAGCTTTGACTTCTCCAGAAAGCTTCATCTGAGGATCTGAATGTGAGGTTGCGTTCGTTTATCTCTGACAGCTCTGGAGCTGGGCAAAATTCTGACCAAGAGACTGAAATCTTTCTCCTCCCTCCCTCAAATAGGGAGGCGTTCTATATGAGGTCATCGAAGGCTGGGTAACTTTGTAGCTGAGCTGAAGCTAGAATTCCTTGTAAGGGCCAGTTCATTTCCTTCTCTTCTCTGGCATGGAACTCATCCCCCCTGGGTGGCCATGACATAACCTATCCTCACTTCTGCAGGGGTTAGCATCGGCGGCACTGCTTTAGATTATCACACATATCACAGGATCTACCAAAACCTCCTCTAAGCTTCCAAGGGTTTTCATGCTTCCATGTCAGGAATTAGCAGTTACAACCTTCTCATGCCCTCCTGTCTTGAGGGCTCCTGTACCTTACATTTATCTCTCTAAGTCTCCTTTCCTTCCCCCTCCCCGCAACACACATGGTAGGTAACATCAGGACTGGGACCAGTCCAGCAGGGAGCAGCTAGGGATGTCTCCAGGCAGGTTGTGAAATCAGCAAAGAGTTGGAAGAATATCTGGGACCCCAGAGGGAGGCTCTGTGAGATTCACTGACTTGTAAGCAGGCCACCTCCTTGAGGCCAAGGCACTGATGGTGACCACCAGCACCTGAAGACACACACTGCTCCTCTTCTGAATTCTGTGCGCATTTCTGAAGCATCGCCAAATACAACCTTGAATTGGAAATTTTCTGCAGACTGATTTTTTTTTTCCTAATTTCAGGAGCCCACATGATGATGATCGACTCATTCGCCCCAATCCTAGCACACAATTTTAAAATTTGGTGTAATGGCCGGGCAAGGTGGCTCACGCCTGTAATCTTGACATTTTGGGAGGCTAAGGCAGGTGGATCAGCTGAGGTCAGGAGTTTGAGACCAGCCTGACCAACATGGTGAAACCCTGTCTTTACTAAAAATACAAAAATTAGCTGGATGTGGTGGCGCATGCCTGTAATCCCAGCTACTCAGGAGGCTGAGGCAGAAGAATCGCTTGCACCCATGAGGCAGAGGTTGCAGTGAGCTGAGATCACACCACTGCACTCCAACCTGGGCGACAGAGCAAGACTCCATCTCAATAAATAAATAAATAATAAATAAATAAATGTGGTGTAATGGAGAATTCCAAACAGAGAGACTAGTACCATATAATGAACCACAATGTGTCCATAAACAGCTTTGACAATTATTAACTAGTAGCTGTCTGATTTTGTTCCACCAATACCTTCACCTATTTCCCCCTACCCTGAGTTATTTTAGAGTAAATCCTACACATTACTGTATACAGTTTCATTTATGTTTTAGTATGTACCCCTAACATATAAGGCCTTAAACAATGTAACCATGATATCTTTATTATATCTAAAATAATAATAATTCTTTTTGTTTTAGAGATAGGGTCTCGCTGTGTCACCCGGCTTGAGTGCTATAGAGTGATCATAGCTCACTGTAAGTTTGACCTCTTGCGTTGAAGCAATCCTCCTGCCTCAGCCTCCCAAGTATCTGGGACTACAGGTGCATGCAACCTCACCTGGCTAATATTTAAATTTTTTTGTAGCATCAGGGTCTTGCTATGTTGCCCAGATTGGCCTCGAACTCCTGGCTTCAAGTGATCCTCCTGCCCCAGCCTCCCAAAATGCTGTGATTACAGGTGTGACAGGTGTGAACCACGATGTGCAACCTAATAAATCTTTTTTTTTTTTTTTTTTAAGATAGAGTCTTGCTCTGTTACCCAGGCTGGAGTGCAATGGCATGATCTTGGCTCACTGCAACCTCTGCCTCCTGGGTTCAAATGATCCTCCTGCCTCAACCTCCTGACTAGCTGGGACTACAGATGTGTGCCATCACACCCAGTTAACTTTTGTATTTTTAGTAGAGACAGGGCTTCACTATGTTGGCCAGACAGGTCTTGAACTCCTGACTTCAGGTGATCCTCCTGCCTTGTTCTCCCTAAGTGCTGGGATTATAGGCATGAGCCACTGTGCCCAGCCAATAATTCTTTATTATTACCAGCTATTTAGTCAGGGCTTAAATCTCCCTGATAGCCTCAAAAATATTTTTAGAGTTGGTTTATTTGAATCAGGATCAAACAAGACTCACACATTGCATTTGGTTGATATGGTTCTAGTCTCTTATTCTAATTCTACACATTTCCCTCCTTTAAAAAAAATGCAGTATATTTGTTGGAGAAACCAATCAATTGTCTTATTCAGTTTCTTAATTCTGGATTTTGCTAATTGCCTCCCCATGGGCTCTCTTAACATAATTCTCTCTCCCCTGAATTTCATACAAATTAATCATTAGATATGGAGACCTAATGAAATTCAGGTTCGATTTTTTAGTAAGTATACTAGATGCTGTGTTTTTCCATTGTGAGGCACATGATGTCTGATTCTGTTTTTCTTTTTAGTGGGTTAACTGAACAACAGTTAGAAGCATTCACATAGCGGAGGCAGGTTATTCATCGACATGTGCGTACCACCAGGCCTTGGGTAATACACTATGGGGTAGGCCAGAGTTTGAATCTGACCCTGCCACCACTTCCCATCTCTCTGTTGGCACTTCCTTCATTTCCTGGGTTCCTGTATACACAGCCAAATTCTAGGCTGGCTGCAGACTGGATTCAGGGCACGATTCCCAAAATAATTGAGAAAACAGCAGAAGCAGGAAGGTCACTCTCACCTTTTCCCTGCCCTTCTCCCCTGAAGCAGGTCAAATGACTGGTGGGCAGGCCACCTGAGGTCGGGAGTTCGAGGCCAGCCTGGCCAACATGGTAAAACCCCATCTCTACTAAAAATACAAAAAAGTTAGCCAGACTTGGTGGTGCACACGTGTGGTCCCAGCTACTCGGGAGGCTGAGGTGGGGGAATCACTTGAACCTGGGAGGTGATGGTTGTAGTGAGCCAGGATCGGGCCACTGCACTCTAGCCTGGGCGACAGAGTGAGACTCCATCTCAAAAAAAGAGAGGTGACCCCCTTATACCTGGAGGAAAGGAATATCCTTTTCTTTGAAGACACAAGGAAGAATCTGAACAAACAGGCCTTGCTAAGTTCCCCCAGTTTATCACCATTAGATCATACCCCCTTTGTGCAATCACACTTCTCCACAACTATCCACTTCTTCAAACCTGGCACACAAAATATGCAGGTTTACCTATATATATGGTTTTGAGAAAAACCATAATCATAGTAAAGGCTCTAAAAAGTCCTGCAGTTAAGAAAAAACAAAAACAGTCATTGAGTTGGCTCTCCCTATCCATGGATTTTACATCCATGGATTCAATCAACTGTGGATCAAAAATATTTGAGAAGTCCGGGTGCGGTGACTCATGCCTGTAATCCTAGCACTTTGCGAGGCCAAGGCGGGTGGATCACCTGAGGTCAGGAGTTCGAGACCAGCCTGGCCAACATGGTGAAACCCCGTATCTACTAAAAATACAAAAATTTTCTGGGTGTGGTGGCGCGTGCCTATAATCCCAGCTACTCGGGAGGCTGAGGAAGGAGAATCGCTTGAACCCAGGAGGCAGAGGTTGCAGTGAACCGAGATTGCACCACTGAACTCCATCCTGCCTGACAGAAGCGAGACTCCATCTTAAAAAAAAAAAATTTTTTTTTGAGAAAAAAAATTGTGTCTGTAGTCAACATGCACAGACTTTTTTCTTGTCATTATTCCCTAAACAATATGGTACAACAATAATTTCCATAGCATTTACTTTGTGTTAACTCTCACAAGTAATCTGTGGATGATTTAAGGCATATGGGAGGATGTGCATAGGTTATATGCAAATACAACATCATTTTATATCAGGAGCTTGAGCATCCATAAATTTTGGTGTCCAAAGAAGGTCCTGAAGTCAATCCCAACAGGAACCAAAAGATGACAGTATAGCTTTGTCTAAGCCAGAATTTTCTTTTCTTAGTTGAAGGGTAGCAGTTTCAGGACACAATTTGGGAAACACACTTTGGAGGACCAACAAAGCCGAGCTGGATAAAGTGAGCAATGGGAAAAAGGAGGGACTGGGGTTTGAGTCAGCACTCTGGAATTACTCTGAACCACTTGATTCTGGGGACATGTTGGGGATCCTGTCAGTAAGAGGTTCTTTTAATGGGCTTCTGCAGAAAACTTACAGGAGCGTTTCTTAGCCTGAAGTGGTTAAGCACATAAGCCAACTTTGGCTTCTGTCCTAGATGACTTACCTGAGTCATGCGTGCCACCAAGGAGCATGGAGGCATGGAACCAGTGTTACCTGGGACCCAATTCAGTGTTCCTCGGATAGTAGCAAAGCAAGCTTGCTAAAGTGAATCAAGTGACCTAGAGTGACAAATTTTATGGCAATTGGGAGTAGCCACTAGGGAACAGGACACATGTGCTGAAAAGAAAGGTCATGAGTGTCACTTGTCACCTGAGCACTGCAGTCAGCAGGGATGTCATGACTGTCAAAGTGCTGGGTGCTCAGGTCCACCCCTGGTCCACCAAAGCCTCAAGAGCAGGCAGTCCCAGGGAGGTGAACATGCAAATAATGGCAGCCAGGGCTGGAGGAACTGACTCGGGGGTAAAATGGGCCTGTGAGAAGGATAGTCAGATGCTCAGTGGCAGAGGGACAAGGCAAACTGAGACTCTATTTTGGCACCAATGTGCAAAGATTTGATTTTCTGTGAAGAGATGCAGAGGCTCCAGGTAGGGTGCAGTGTGGGAGTAATCCAGTGGTGGGTGCTGGGGCTGGGAAGGTAGGTGTGTGTGGGTTAGGCAGGCCCCTAGTCCTCTGCTGAGAGAAGAGCAAGAGTCCAGGTCCTCAGAGGAGAGATCTCATGGTGGATGAGGGACCCCAATTACCCAAGCTGATGGGAACTTTGGGAACCCAAGGAGGAGGGCCTATGGGGGAAGGAGTTTTGCAGGAAGGTCCAAAGAAGAAGGTGAGGTTTATGCATCTTCAGGAGCCTTCGGCTCACTCCCAGGTACATCAGACAACACCTAGTGGGAAATGGGGCTCCAAGGAACCCTTGGACTTGGTTCACAGAATGAGGCTCATCTGTGCCTGCAGATTGCTAGATCCTGTGCCTACAGTTTAGCAGAATGGGGACCAGCTGGGCCTGACACAGCGACTGCTTACAAATCTCAGCATATTTAATGAGCGCAACCGGGTCCCAGCTCCTTTTCTAGGAACTGGGTTGGGTGCACAGTGAAGAAGAAGGCCATGTTCCCGCCACCGAAGCTCTTAGAGACAAGGGCCAGTGCAGCACAGAGCATCAGCTCTGTGGAGAAAGAGAGCTGGGTTCAAATCTGGCTGCTGTGTTGCTCAGTTTAACTAGGGCCTTGGTTTTCTTGGCCACGAAATGGGATTACAACTGTCCTCACTCAAAGACGGTTATGAGAATTGGAGTTAATACTGGGTGAGCCTTTAGTATTTCCTGAAAGTGCAAATATTGTTGTGGTGATGATAACACCATTATTTTTTTTTAAGTTTAAGGTCAGCCTGAATAAGTAAGAACTTCAGTCAGCCAAGCAGCAAATATGTATTTATTGAACATTCTAGCAAGAACCAGACATCGAAAATTTGTCCCTTCTCTCAGAGAATTTCTAGTCTATTGGGAGAAGCAGGGAATAAACATATAAGAAGATATCAACAATACCAGTTTTAAATATTCATGAGGGGAGAGATTTTTGCAGTTTGTTTAGCACTATCTCTAGGGCCTAAAACAATCCCTGGTGCATAGTAAGTACAATAAATATTTGTCAAACCTGGCACAGTGGCACACGCCTGTAATCCCAACACTTTGGGAGGCTGAGGCAGGCGGATTGCCTGAGCTCAGGAGTTCGAAACCAGCCTGGGCAACATGGTGAAACCCCGTCTCAAAAAAAAGAAAAAATTAGCTGGGCATGGTGGGCACGTGCCTGTTGTCTCAGCTATTCTGGAGGCTGAAGTGAGAGGATCACCTGAGCCCAGGGAAGTTGAGGCTGCAGTGAGCCATGATGTGCCACTGTACTCCAGCCTGGGTGACAGTAAAACCCTGTCTCAAAAAATAAAATAAAATAAAATAAGATTAAAAATTTGTTGAATAAATGAACAAATGAAAATCAGTTTGAAACAATGAAACAAGTTGGTATATAGTTACCACAGGAATAGAAAAGACTATACACTCATATGGCTTCCAGTTTGCGGTTCTACTTAACGATCGCCTAGGAATCTGATTGGGACAGATGTCTGGCCAGCTAGCCATGGTGTCTTTTTGCTTCCCTCTCAGTGGAGGTCAGTAGGAGGCAGGCGCACAGCCAAGAAGTAAGAGTCAAAAACAATGATAAGGAGCGATGGGAATACAACCTCAGAATCAGAAGACCTGGGTGTCTGGACACTTAGAATAACTTGTTTAGCCAAGCTGCTGAAATTGCACAAGGAAACAAAAAAGGCTAAACCAACTAAAATAAACAGAAAACCACTTCCCATGGGGCAGGGAGCCGACATCAGCGGCTGGCCTGGGCAAGCAAAGCCTCTGGGCTTTAACTCTGAGCTGACTCAGGTACCGCCTGAAACCTGGATGTATGAGAGCCATCCTTTGGGGAAGAAAGCCACCTGCTCACTGTGAAATAGCAAATGCCACCATTTCAGAGCAGAAACAAAGCAGCAGGTCTGTTGCCATTGCTTTTGGAGGGCATGATCTCTCTCGAAAGGGGCCGTTAGCAAAAGGAAAAAGAGCTGTGTTGCTGGGGGCTGGGAGAGGCAATGTCTACTCTCTCCCTGTGTGTGGGGTCCCTCTACCCCAAGACAGAAATTAAAAGAATGATGTAAAACAAATATCAGTAACATTTATATTATTTTCCCATACTCTAATGGGTTGTCTTATGCACCTGTTGAGGAGCAAGACCCTGGTTTACTGCTCAGGGTAGGATTTTAATATCTGTTAAATGGGTCTTACCTGCAGAATTAGATTGTGAATTCCAATAGGCTAAAGGCTGTCTTATCACTGATGTTGCCTGGCACAGGTCTGAACAGATAGAAATAGTAATCCCTGTCCAAGAGACAAAGTCTCGAATCCTAGTGGACACATGGACACTGTGCAGAGGGTTTCTCTCCACTGGGAAGTAGGGATAGGTCTTGTGGCCTTACTGTGGTCTCGATGAAATATCCCTTGCTCCAGTCAGGGTCCAGTCAGGAAAGCAGAGCTACTCTGAGCATAATGGAAGAAGGAATTTCTTAGAAGGACAAGGCCTTACACAATTGGGAGAGGAGCTAGGGACATAAAGGTCCAAAAAAGAAGTTGCTGGCCGGGCACAGTGGCTCACGCCTGTAATCCCAGCACTTTTGGAGGCCCAGTTGGGCGGAACATCTGAGGTCAGGAGTTAGAGACCAGCCTGGCCAACATAGTGAAACTCCATCTCTACTAAAAACACAAAAATTAGCTGGACGTGGTGGTGCACGCTTGTAATTCCAGTTACTCGGGAGGCTGAGACAGGAGAGTTGCTTGAACTCGGAAGTGGAGGTTGCTGTGAGCCGAGATCGCACCACTGCACTCCAGCCTGGGCGACAGCAAGTCTCCATCTCCAAAAACAACAACAACAACAACAACAACAACAACAAACAAACAAAAAAAGAAGTTGTTGGAGGATTGGATGAGAGTCCCTAAGCAGCACTGGCTTGGGTGAATGAATCCGAGCATGCAAGGACTCCGGAAGCCAGGGATGTCCAGCTGCTGAAGCAAGGGCAGGGAGGTGACAGAGAAGTCAGGTGCTCTGTGGCTGCCACCTCCTTGAGTTCACATGAAGCATCTGGTGGCGGGCCTGGGGCTGCTGTTGCTCAGCAGGGCCAACAGTCGAGAGGGTGTGTGCTGGATGTGGAATAAGAGAAGATAAGCACAAACGGCTCCATCTGCATCTCTGTGTCTGTCTCTCCTGTCCCTCAACCTGCTGTCATCTCCAGAGTTTGGTGACTTTACTTATGCCTCCCATAGCTCATGCAACTGCTCGTTTGCCCAACTCAAATCTGGAGCCACACAGGGAAAAGGATTCTGAGAAATGCAGCTTTCAGCCTAAGTATGTCACAAAAAGCTTAGCACATCCTTAAGACCCATTCCCTTTGTTCTGGTTCTATATGCATAAAGCAACATCATGATTGTCAATTTGTCTTCTCAAATACCTCAGTACCAAGAAGGAAGGGGCCTGGATGGTAAATGCAGATATTTCAGTCACTGGACAATTAGAGCATCCCCTGAAAATGAACACTTTTAAATATATGTCTACAACTGTAAAACTGAACCTCAAACTCTAACGAAATCACTAAACTTACTAACAAGTAAGGCTTTCCCTGAGCAGCCTTTTGGCTTCTGTCACTAACTTTTTTTTTTTTTTTTTGAGATGGAATCGTGCTCTGTCGCCCAGACTGGAGTGCAGTGGCATGATCTCGGCTCACTGCAACCTCTGCTTTCCAGGTTCATGCGATTCTCCCGCCTCAGCCTCCCGAGTAGTGGGGACTACAGGCCTGTGCCACCATGCCCCGTTAATTTTTGTAGTTTTTTTGTAGAGACAGGGTTTCGCCATGTTGGCCAGGCTGGTCTCGAACTCCTGACCTCAGGTGATCTACCCGTATCAGCCTCCCAAAGTGCTTGGATTATAGGCGTGAGCCACGGCACCTGGCCAGTCTCTGACATTTCAAACCAGATTGCTCCAATATCAAAGGCAAAATGAACTTATTTGAATTTTCCCTTCTCTCCCTGTCCCTGTTCTCCTTAAGGTACCAGCATTCAAGAGCAGAAAATTGAAGCAAAAATGAGCAGGAGTGGGTGGCTATTCCATATCCTGGAAAATTGCAGCAGGTTATTTTGTTTATTTAAGCAAGCAGCTATATTACATTTAATTGTATGCCAGGCATAGATCTAAGTGCTTTACAAAGAGAAACTAATTTAATCCTATCGTATGAGATTGCTTATACTTTTACTATTCCTCTTTGACATATAACATGAGAGGCACAGAGAAGTTAAGTTGGCCAAGATCATACAACCGAGATTCATATCATGACTTTATAGTTCGATGTATAAAAGTTTCAAAAATTATTCATTTAATTCAAAATCTTCAGAAACTGATGCCAAGTTCATTTTTATTATCTTTTCTTTTTTTTTTTTTTAAAAAACATTCATAATATGTAATCCTCACTGTCATTTAAAAGGTGACTTTCTTAGGGACCAGGCAGGGTCCTTTGCAGGCCCAGTCTTATTTAATGCGATCTCCCCTATGAGGTAGGTATTATGACTCCTACCTTGCAGGTGGAGAAACAGGAGAAGTGACTTGTGTAAGAGCATACAGCTCAGCTAGTTGCTGGGGGGTCCAGGATTCAAAATGGACTCCAAAGATGGTGTTATGTTTAGCCACAGTGCCAACAGGACTCTAAGATCCACTAGCAAGAAGAGTGAAGGCAGAGGGCAAACTGTGCAAGTCGGTCTGGCTCATGGCAACTAGTGTCTAAATCAAAGTGCCTAGCCAGAATTCTCCAGCAGTGTGCCAAGTGACTGGAAGCTGGAGAACCTGCTGGGGTCCTTTGGTGAGCTTGGATTTTTCTGGTGATTGATCACTGCGGAGACCTGGGACAGGGCCCCCCATTGCTGTCATCTTTCTCTTGACCTCATGATTAGTCCCTGTCCCTTCTTTCTGTCCTTCACTGGCTTTTCTCTTCCCTGGACCTTTGAGTGGCAGGGAGCAGAGGTACAAGATTTGGCCTCTCCCTTCCTCTCTCTAAGCATATCAGTCCTTCAATCCTTTTGTGGGTTTTTCTCCTCCTAGTAACTACGCAGGACATTATAAAGCTACAGGAACTTGGCTGGGCACAGTGGCTCATGCCTGTAATCTCAGAACTTTGGGTGGCTGAGGCGGGCAGATCACTGAAGTCAGGAGTTTGAGACCAGCCTGGTCAACATGGTAAAACCCCATCTCTACTAAAAATACAAAAATTAGCTGGGTGTGGTAGAGCACGCATGTAACCCCAGCTACTCAGGAGGCTGAAGCAGGAGAACTGCTGGAACCCAGGAGGCAGAGATTGCCATGAGCCAAGATCATACCACTGCACTCCAGCCCAGAAGACAGAGTCAGATTCCACCTTTAAATAAATAAACAAATAAGTAAATAAAGCTACAGGAACTGTTAACACACTGCACTTTTGGTTTTCAATAAAACAGGAGTGGACCTCAGCTTCATTGTTCCTTTGTCCTTTGTTGGCTTTCCTCTTAGTCTCTAGGGGACCTAGAGTCTCCTGACTGCTACACTCTCCATAATGAAGTCTCAGTCTTCAATATCCATAGTTTTCTCTGCAAATTTCAGAATTAATATTTTTTGCCAAGTGTTTTCCTTTTCTTTTAATTGTGTGTGTGTGTGTTTGAGAGCTTTCATCTTAAAAATTAAACACAGTTTTGGATAATAAAGGAATGTTTACCCTTAAACCTATTCTACACATTTTATGTAATAATTTCTAACCATGGATCTTTTACCTCTAAAATAATATTTTCTATTTTTCTATTCCTTCTGCATGTGTAAACTCCTTCTTCCCTGGGCCTACCCCCAATTCCTGCCATCTCCTTATCTCCATCTGCCAGTTTTGATTTCTGGCCAACCACCAGATGTATGGTAACCACCAATTGAACTGGTAGGATCATATATTCAGTATGGAAACACTGTGGAAATTAGTCTGACATACATATTTTTCTGGCCCAAAAAGCTATGGAATTTTTTTTTTTTTTTTTTTTTTTGAGACAGGGTCTTGCTCTGCCACCCAGGCTGGAGTCAGTGGTGCAATCATAGTTCACTGCAGTCTTGACCTTGACCTCCTACACTCAAGCTATCCTCCCTTACTTAGCCTCCCGAGTAACTTGTACTACAGGGATTCTCCATTACTCCCAGCTAATTAATTTTATTTCTGTAGAGACAGGGCCTTACATGTTGCATAGGCTGGTCTTGAATTCCTGTGCTCAAAGGATGGTGTGGGCCACTGCACCCAGCCTGTTTTTTAAGAAGTCATTCTGCATTCAAAATGTGCAGTTAGCTCCCGTTCCCTACAGGTGAGGGAACATGAATCATTGTCTGGGTTATTCAAGAGGAATGTGCTCATTCTGGCCAGCATCTATCATTTATCTAGTTTATTGTTCCAGTCACTCATTCCAGGTTATTTACTGACTACTTATTTTCTAGTGTCTAGTGTGCTAGACACTAGGGTTATAAAATAACTGATACTGTGCTTTATGCCCAAAATTGCTAATCCTATTACTGAAAATTTTATTAGTGACTTGTCTGACTGGGAAGTCACTGGTAGATATCAGTTGGCCCATTGCAAAATGAGGGGCTTGTATTAAGTGATCTTATAATTTTAAAGCCTCTAAAATGAAGGTATACAGGAGATTTGACTTCTTGCCTTAATCTAATCATTAAATTGCTCAGTGCCTTTTAGTACAATGTTCAGTCTCTAGATTTCGGTCTCCTTCTCCTGTGTAAAATGAATGATGGCCGAGCATGGTGGCTCACGCCTGTAATTCCAGCACTTTGGGAGGCCGAGGCAGGTGGATCACCTGAGGTCAAGAGTTTGAGACCAGCCTGGCCAACATGGTGAAACCCCGTCTCTACTAAAAATACAAAATTAGCCAGGTGTGGTGGCGCACGCCTGTAAATTCAGCTATTTGGGAGGCTGAGGCAGGAGAATCACTTGAACTTGGGAGGTGGAGGTTGCAGTGAGCTGAGATCGCACCAGTGCACTCCAGCCTGGGCAAAAAGAGTGAAACTCCATCGCAATAAATACATAAATAAATACATAAAGTAAAATAAAATAAAATAAATTAAATGTACTAGAGCAGGTTAGAAAAACTGTCCAAGGAACTTTGTTTTGAGACAGGGTCATACTTTGTTGCCCAGGCTGGAGTGCAGTGGTGATCACTGCTCACTGCAGCCTCCATCTCCCAGACTCAAGTGATTCTCACACTTCAGCCTCCCAAGTAGCTGGGACTACAGGTGCATGCCACCACACCTGGCTAACATTTTTACAACATTTTTCACAGAGATAGGGTCTCACTATATTGCCTAGGCTGGGCTGAAGCAATCCTCCTGCCTTGGCCTCCCAAAGTGCTAGGATTATAGGCATGAGCCACTGCACTCAGCCAAGGAACTTTGTCAATAGATCTTTCTAGGATAAGAGGGTTCTGTGTTCAAGGAGGTCTCAGAAATGCTGGAGTCAATAGGTTTCTTTACTCTAGGATTTCTCAGAAACTTTACTGTGCCAATTTTGCTTCATGACTCTCCAAGAGGAAGACAGCAGATAATGTTTCCCAAATTTATTTGACAATGGAACCCTTTCCCCCAGAAGCATCTTTTTCATACTAATAATGTCTTTCAGAATACATTTGGGAAATGTCTTAAACATGCCCTCTAAAACCCTTTATTGCAGCAATTCTCTCTACCCTTGGATCAACTTCATATCACAGGTATCTGCTAGTTTATGTTCTAATACAACTGTTGTGTGCACAGTACTATTTCCTGTTTCTCTTCAAGTTATGCTTTCATTGTCTTTGGTACTCGGGCTACAATCTCATCAATCCTGGGTACGTGGCCTGCAAAATCATACATCTCATTAGCACTTTGGACAATAATGTCCAGAACAAATGTACAGTCCATTTTGCAGAGAAACATTCCACAGAGCAGCACAGAGGGAGCTCTTTGGAGGAAAGGGATGAAGTAAATGAATATGAAGAACAACAGCATTAATAGGGCAGAATTCCTCAGAAACACAGAAAAATATATTTGACATTTTGATGACTATATAACATAGTTTTTTCTGTCACAGGACTGCTGTTCCCAACCAAGACTGTTATGACTCAAAGTAACAGAGCTGAGTGGCTCCATGCAAAAGTCTGTGTTCAACATCTGTCATGCTGGAGATTATTAATGTTCAATTGCTTCCTATTGTCTTCCTGTCATTCAACTTCATTTCATTGTCATTGCTTCAGCTGGGGGATTAATCAACTATTTATGGGAAGACAGGACTTGGAGTCAGGGCAGTCACAATGGGGTTATAGTCTGAGCAATGGTGGGGAAAGCAAGTCACGGTTAAAAGACTCCTGGTTTGTGACAGTTTGTTGATACTTTAATTAAATAAACATATTTGAGAATAATGCTGACATGTCCATATCTCAAAAGGAGAAAGAGCATACTTGCTCTTCCTAAAGAATCCAGTAAGGATTCTGGATTGAACCTATTTGGAGGTAGTTTTCTGGCTCATTATCCAGAGTACCCAGGATTCTGAGATTGTAACCTGAGTACCAAAGGCAATGAAAGCATAACTTGAAGAGAAACAGGAAATAGTACTGTGCACACAACAGTTACATTAGAGCATACACTAGCAGGTCGTCATTATCAATAGCAGAAATCATGCTTTGCTATTATTCCAGGGGGCAGTTGACACAACTGAAATGTTCAAAGATACAAGCTATTTTCAAAAATTGTGCTTTAGGAACTATTTTTTAAAACCTCACAAGTTACTTAGATGTTCTCATTTTGCACAAAAATGTGCATTATGATTAGTTTTCTTTGATTTAAATGTTAAATGATTAAATGATTAGTTAACATCTCAGTGCATTTCCCACAAACATTTATGAACCTGTGGCACGGGAAATGAAGTATAAATACTGAATTAATTTGCCTAAGTATCTGAACTCAAGCAACCCAATTATATAATTAGAATAATATAAAGTGTTATACACACGTTAATATCTTTTGATATGTTATAATAATTCTTTCATAGAAAACAGCCAAATTATTTGCACAGTAAAATTCCATGTCTGCAATAATATTGGAACCTGCTAATTTGTTCCAATTTACTTAATAACTAAAATTAAAATGTCAGTATATTAGATCAGCGTTATGCAAAATTGTCACACTTCTCAACAAAGCTACATCATCTTATGCTACAGTCCCGATGTAGCTCATAATGCCAAAACCGACATCTTCACACAGATGATTTCTAATAATTTACAAATCCTCGGTTAAGTTTTTGACACGTAAGCTGCCCACTGATATGGGAAAAGATAGACCAAGCTCTGCCCCAACCCCCACCTTGTTATTCTTTTGGGGACAGCCAGGCCACTCCAGATGGTGTGTTAGTTAGTGTTGGACATAGCTTTGGAGAAACTTCAACAGACTAAGGCTGTAATGTCAGGATTTTGCTGTGAGTCGCCCCCTCCTCCCCGCAGTTCCCAGGGTAGGAAGGTGCTGAGATAGAAGCCGAGGGACGCCCGCCCACCTGCCACCACCTGTTCCCTCCTTCAGCTCTCTGCTATAAATTCTCCTCCCTCCAAGGCTCATCCCGCACTCTCCGACAGCTACTGCGCTAAAAGCGCTCTTTCCCTGAGCTTCGGGAAAGAGTTCATCTTCCTGCAAAGGAGTCTCAGGCTTTCCCAGAGGACTTGAAAGGCCTTCCTCGAACCAGCCACACCAAACTCTGCTGCAGAAGGTTTCCTTCTCTTTTTCAACTTCACGTTGAGAAAATGACTTTCTCTTGAGCATCTCAATTTCCCCTAAATTTGGGCAAGTGAAGAGATATCAGCCTGGTCATCCAGTAGGACAGAAGGCCGAGTCCCGCACTCCGCCCTGTAAACTATTTGATTGCACGTGAGTTGCTTTGTTTATGACTTATTTGCTCAGAAGAGCCACGTTGGGAAGCGGCTCGAGAAACCAGCCCACGCGCAGGTCCTGAGCGGGCGTGCGTGCGAGGTTGGCGCCTCGCTGCTTGGGGCCAGGGATGAAGTCCTGCAAACCCGG